>NC_051333.1:9551087-9862783 GCF_015220235.1 Choloepus didactylus | reverse complement strand
CTGTGTTTTCTTCAAAGTGTCCCTCTTGGCTGTAGCTCCTCTTCAAATGTCACTCACAGCTGCACTGAGTTCCCTCTGCCAGTCGGCTCATTTATATGGCTCCACTGATCAAGGCCCACCCAATGGGCAGGCCAACACTTCATGGAAATTATCCAATTAAAGTCATTACCCACAGCTGGGTGGGGCGCATCTCCACAGAAACACTCAAAGAATTCCAGTCTAATCAACACTGATAACGTCTGCCCACACAAGATTACATCAAAGATAATGGCGTTCGGGGGACACAATATATTCAAACTGGCACATGTACATAGCAGCTATTTCCTCCCAGAATGAATGACTCAAGAGAGCAAGGCGGAAGTTGAAATGTCTTTTATGATCTTGCCCTAGAAGTCACACTCCGGTGAAGGATGCGTAGATTAGTGTGAGGAGGGGATAGAGGACCCAAGCAGGGAACAGATGCGGGGAGAGGATCAAGCAGACTTTGTCTCTGCCCTCAGGAACCTCATAGTCTGGGTGATTTGGAGTCTGAGGTTAGATGTCCCTGAATAGACAGAAAAGATCCATCCCAGCACTTCCACTTTAAGATGATCCCTGGGAAAGTTCTTTCCTTGGTCATGGCCAATACTGTAATGGAAAAAAGAAAAACTGGAAACAGAGTAAACATGCATCAATAGGGGAAAAGTCAACTAATCCAGGATTCAGTCACATCACAAAATATTATTCAGCTGTTAAGATGAATCAGCTTGATTTCCGTGTGTTGACATGGACGATCCCCAAGACATGTTGGAGAAACAAAGGAAGGTGCACAGTTATACTTCCACATTATACCATTTGACTTTTCTTTTTATTTATCTCTCCAACTTTTTATTTTGAAAGAAATCATACCCACTGTGCTGGTTTGGCTATATTATGTTAAGTCCCCCAAGAAAAAGCTATGATCTTTTTTTTTACTGCAATTTTATTGAGATATAGTCACACAACATAAAATCCTTCAAAGTGTACAATCAGTTATTCATAGTTGTGCATTGATCACCACAATCGATCTCTGCACATTTTCATTATTCCAAAAAATAAAATAAAAGTTAGAATAAAGAACATCCAAAACATTCCATTCCTCTCCTCTCCCCATTGTTCATTTATTTTTTTTCACACTCATGCATTGTTTTTTTAACTTTATCAAAAAATTGAAAAACAAACAATTAAAAAACATTTCAAACAAAACCAAAGGAATAAGAAAAAACAAATAACCTAAAATAACTACATTTCTGCAAACTTGTTCCTACCATACCCTCAGAAATTAACAAATCATTGTTGTTTCTAAGCATTTCCAAAATATTGTTTACCCTCCACAACTTATCTGTTCTTATTAGATTATTGTTCCCTCTTCACTATTTACTGTCTATTGCTAGGTCCCCTACATTCTACAGTATAAACCATTTATTTTACATTTTTCACAGTGTTCACGTTAGTGGTAACATACAATATTTCCCTTTTTGTGCCTGGCTTATTTCGCTCAGCATTATGTCTTCAAGATTCATCCACATTGTCATGTGTTTCGCGACATTGTTCCTTCTTACTGCTGCGTAGTATTCCACCAAATGTATTTACAATATTTTGTTTATCCGCTCATCTGTTGAAGGACATTTGGGTTGTTTCCATCTCTTGGCAATTATGAATATTGCTGCTATGAACATTGGTGTTCAGATATCTGTTCGTGTCACTGCTTTCAGATCTGGGTAAATACTGAGAAGTGTAATTGCTGGATCAAAGGTAACTGTATATCTAGTTTTCTAAGGAACTGCCAAACTGTTTTCCAGGGTGAAAGCCAGGATCTTTTAATCCAATATCATGGGATATTGGGATTAGGTTGTTTCCATGGAGATATGACTCACCCAACTATAGGTGAAATTTTGATTAGATTATTTCCGTGGAGCCATGGCCCCACCCATTTAGTGTGGGTCTTGATTAGTTTACTAGGGTCCTTTAAAAATGCTGGCACAGACCCAGACGCTTGCTGGCTTAGCTCAGAGATGCTTGGAATTGCGGACCCCTGACATTGGCTGCAGCTTATAGAGACATTTTGGAGATGGCCATTGAAAGCAGACTTTTGCTAGTCAGGAGTTTGCCTGGGAGAAACTAGAGAACACCCCCAGATGCTTAGAGAGAAATGTCCTGGGAGAAAACCATTTTGAAACCAGAACCCTGGAGCAGATTTCAGTCACGTGCCTTCCCAGCTAACAGAGTTTTTCTGGACGCCATTGGCCATCCTCCAGTGAAGTCACCCGATTGTTAATGCCTTTGTTTGGACACTTTATGGCCTTAAGACTGTAACTTCATAACCAAATAAACCCCATTTTAAAAAGCCAATCCATTGCTGGTGTTTTGCAAAATGGCAGCATTGGCAAACTGGAACACCCACTCAAAAGCTGCAATATTAGTACAATGAACTCCAATATATTCTTCAACTAGATTTGCCAATTTTAAATTATTCTTTAGTTAGTTGCAGGCATCTTCATACTTCACCCCAAAAGGCTTCATGCTTCAACATTGTCTTCCTAAGAATAAGGACGTTCTCCTCCATCATCATAATACAATGACCACACTCAGAAAATTTAACATTAATATCCCCAATTGTTCTGGTATATCTGCTATAGATTTTATTTTTGCTCCAAAAAGCAGTCCAAGGTCACAGGTTGCACTTAGTTATCATGTTCCTTTAGTCTCCTTTGATCTCACACAGCCATTTAAGGCATTGGCATTTTGAAGAATCTGGGTCAGTGGTTTTGCAGAGTGGCTCTCAATTAGCATTTGTCTGATATTTCCACAGGAATAGACTCAAGTCTTTCATTTTTAGCATGAATATTGCAGAAGTGCAGCCATGTCCTGCTTACAGTCTCCCATCAGGGGCATGTGGTGTTCCATTTTACAGATGAGGAAATTGAAGTACAAAGAAGTGGAGGACCTTACCCCAGATCGCACAGCTTGTAAATAGTGGAGCTGGGATTCAAGCCCAAGCATTCCAGCTCCAGAGTCTGTACATCTAACCACTCTTCTGTATCTGTGTAACTGTATAGAGAAAGGTCTGGAAGAAAACACACCTCTGGAGAGGCAAGTGGAATGGGGTTGGGTTGTCCAAGAATCTTATCTGGAGTATTTTAAATATTTGCAAGGACAAGAAATTCATGTGTTGTGTGATTAAAAAGAAAAGAAAAGATTATTTAATGTGATAGAAAAGTTGGGCAAAAGGTTTGAACAGGCACTTCACAAAAGAGACAATTTAAATGACATATATATATAAAGTAATATGCTCAACTTCATTAATCATTTGGGAAAGACAAATTAAAACCATGATGAAATACCACTATACACCCATAAATATGGCCAACATTTACCAAACTGACAATACTAAGTATTTCAGAAAATGTGGAGCAGTTAAAATTCTCATACATGTCTGGTGGGATTGTAAATTCATATGTCCTCTTTGGGAAACTGCTTGGGGAAGGTGAACACACGTATATCCAATGCCAGCAATTTCAATCTTGGGTATATAGCTAGGAAAAATGCATACATATGTTTGCCAAAAGACATGTTCTAGACTGTTCAGAGCAGCAATCTTCATAATAACCAAAAATTTTAAAAAACGTACCTACTATGCCGGTTTGGATCTACCTTGTCCCCCAGAAAAGCCATGTTCTTTAATGCAATCTTGTGGGGACAGACTTAATAGTCTTTTGATTAAGGTGTAACCAGACAGTCTGAACTGGAGGGGATGGAGAAGGGACAAATTGTGGGAAGGATGACTTCAAGGGCAGAACTATGGAAGATAAGGCTAGGAGTCAAGAAAACTTGGGCCGGGAGAGTGGACTGACAGGAGCAAGTGGATAGGGTGAGTTTAAGGGTGCTGCCGCCTAAGGGTTCTCAGATGCCTGGGGAATTGAGGGGAGCTTGGCCTCTCCCTTGTTCACAAAGATTGTTGGTGCCCCAAGCCTCAGAGAGGGTGGAGCACATTCCCCAGGGATTGAGGAGAGCCTGGCCATCACCCCACGTTGGGAGAAGGGAGAAACTTTGACCCGGAGATGCAGAGTCCAGGTGGCACCCCAATGCTTGAGGAGGGTGGGGCCGGGATGAAAAAGTAGTCTCCCCAATGCGAGGATATGTTGGAGCACTCGCCCCAGCATTTGGAGAGAGCAAGGCCACTGTGTAAGCCTTTGGAAAAGGTGGGAGTGCCGCTTTCTCAAGCCCTGAGGATAAAATGTCATTCTACAAATGACTCTCAGATTTTGAAATCTAATGACATACGCCCTGTGGGTTTTAGGAACTGTTTTGGTCCCATGAATCCTGTTTTCCTTCCAGTTTCTCCCTATGGCAATGGGAATGTTTATCCCATGACTGTCGCTCCTTTGTAAATTGGAAGCAGATAGCTTGTGAGTTTCACAGTTCCACAGCCAGAGGAGAATTTTGCCTTAGGACAGACCATGCCTGTAACTGATTTTGATAAGATCTTGTACTTACCTATTGTTACTGAAATGATTTAAGGCTTTTGTGATATTGTGATGGAATTAGTGTATTTTGCGTATGGAAAGTACAAGTCTTTTGGGGTCCAGAGGGTGGAATGTGCCAGTTTGGATCTACTATATCCTCCAGAAAAGCCATGTTCTTTAATGCAATCTTGTGGAGACAGACTTATTACTTGATTAGGGTGTGACCTGTTGATTAGATTTTTCCATGGAGGAGTGACCCTGCCCATTCAAAGTGGGTCTTAATTAGATCACTGGAATCCTTTAAGAGGCTCAGGAAGAGAGAGAGGAGCCAGAGCCAACAAAGATGCTTAGAGATGCTTGGAGATATGGACAGAAGGACCTTTGGAGATGCTAAGCTAACAAATGAAGTCCAGAGTTTGCCCCGGAGAAGCCAAAAGAGGACTCCCAGATGCTTAGCGCAAAAGCCCCTGGAATCAGAAGCTGAAAGCAATGCAGCCTGGGGGCAAAGGACCAGCAGATGCCGGCCGCATGTCTTCCCAGCTAACAGAGGGGTTCTGAATGTTATTGGCCTTTCCTCCGTGAAGGTATCCTCTTGTTGATGCCTTAGTTTGGACTCTTTATGGACTTAGGACTGTAAATTTGTAACCCAATAAATCCTCTTTATAAAAGTGGATCCATGTCTGGTATTTTGCATAATGGCAGCTGTAGCAAACCGGAACAACTACCCAAATGCTCACTGTTGGGAATTGAATCATGCCCCCCATGAAAGGCATATTCAGGTTCCAACCCTGGTTTCTGTGGGTATTAAGCCATTTGTAAATAAATTCTTTGAAGATGTTATTAGTTAAGGTGTGCCCAACTTAATGAGGGTGGGCCTTAATCCAATATGGCTTAAGTCCTTATAAGCAAAGGAAATTGGACATGGAAAGAGAAGCCATAGGGAGCAGCCCAGATGCCAACAGAATGCAGAAAAGAATGGAGAAGATGCCACCATGTGCATTGCCATGTGATAGAAAAGCCAAGGACCAAGGATCACTGGCAGGCAGCCTCAGAATGCCACAGCCTTTAGGGAGGAAGCATCACCTCACTGATTTTGGAGTTCTCCCAGCCTCGAAACCACGAGCCAATGAATTCCTGCTGTTTACGCAAACCCATTGCATGGTATTTGTTTTAGTAGCCAGGAAACTGAGACACTCACCAACAGTTGGAAGGATAAATACATCGTGGTTCATTCATGCAGTAGAATACTACACAACAAACTGGATGACTCTTGCAAACAATGTTGAACAAACAAAACCAGATGCAGGAGATTACTGACTGCGTGATTTCATTTATATTAAATAGAAAAGCAGGCAAACTAAACTATGGTCTTAGAAGTCAAGGTAGATGTTTCCCTTGTGGAGGAAGGGGAGTTACTGAAAGTGGGATCCAGAGTGTCTTCTGAAAGACTGGTCGTCTTATTTCTTGATCTGGGTGAGTTCTCTCTGAATATTCATCAAGTTGTACCTTTGGGATTTGTGTATTTCTCGGAATGTATGTTATATTTCAATTTTTTAAGTTTATAAAAATAGGAAGGTTCATCATCCATCCTTACATTAGATGTTTTCTGCGTGTCCACCATGTGCCAAATGGGGGGCGGGACGCTGGGATAAGGCCCTGAATCCCGTTCCTCCCTCGTGACTGGCTGCCCTTCCAGCCAATGGTAGAAAAGCTCGCCGCTCTCTGAGATCCTGAGCTGCATCAGCTACTGCAGCTTCCTCTGCTCGGTTTGTAGGCGGCGCTGTGGGCTCGCCGACTCCTTCGTCAAGCCAGACCCAATCACCGCCCTTTCTCTGATTCTTTGACTCTCAGGAATGGAGAGAGAAGACGCCCCAGCGCCCCCCTCCCTCTTTGCAAAATTCTTTTGTGGATTTTTCTGCTTGTGCCTCTCGTCGATGCGGCACCAGATCCCCTCCAAGCCCTGCCTCGTACCCATCCCAGCTCTCCGGTTGGCGTGACCTTCAGTCCCGGCCATTGGAACCCCTAGGGCGATGCTTGGGAAATCTTGACAGCAGTCCAGGCTAGCAATCGGCACTTCTCTCTTTCTGCTAATTGTTTACTCGTTTATTTATCCTGGATTGGAGGCTGACTGGGTGCGCGGGGGCGGCTGCCCCCAGGGAAGCCTGCTTCCTGAAGTTGGCTTGCTCAGCTTACGCTTGCCCTCTTGCACCCTGGAAAGAATTGCAGAGCTAGCTGGGAAGGTCCTTCTTGAAGGTTCTGTTCATCCAAGCGAACACTGCCTGAGCGCCTACTTTGTGCCTGGACCTGTGCTGGGCAGTGGATGAGACGGCCCGGACACTGATCTTAAGGTAGTCCCACAATTCAGTAGGGAAAATGGACCAGTTACCAGACAGTGACGACCCAGAGTGGTTGGAGCATGGATGGGGGGATCCAGTGGGGCCTAGAAGGGGCACCTGAGCCAGCCTGGCTGGCCAGGGAGGGCTTCCTGTATAAAAGAGGACACCTGAAAGAAGTGTAGGGGTTAGTCAGTGGACAAGGACTGTGTCTTTTTGGCTCCCATGCTCCCAATGCCTGCCATCCCTTTTGTTCAGCATTGGAGCCATTCATTCATTCATTAAGAAGTATTTTTGTGGGCCATTTACCAGACCATGGAACTAGTCAGAGTTGTTGCCTTCAAAGGGCATACATTTAAATGGTGATGCCAATACAGAACTTCAAATCTGGAAGAAGTAATAGGTGTGTAGTCTCCTGACCCCAACCATCTGGTTTTGAATCTCAAATACGCCACTTACTAGCTGTGCAGTTTGAAAGAGACAAGTGCTGACTGCTGGCTTGGGCCTTAGTTTAGAAGAATAATAACTGTAAGTTACTCATAACATTGTTGTGAGAATTAAATGAGTTAATATGTCTACAGTGCTTTAGAATGTTGCCTGGCACAGAGTACATGCTCATTTTTTATTATAGAATGAGGTGTAAGGCCAAACCTGTGAGACCAGTGTTGGGGAAAGAACTTCAAGCTGAGGCCTAAAGGATGAGGTGGGGGTTGAGAGGCTCCAAAAGGGGCAGTGAGAAATGCAAGCTCTGGGACCGAAGGGAGCCCATTCTCTCTTCTCCAGCTGCTGCCAGTTCACAAATTTCCCAAGGTTGGAAGGACATGGAACACTGCATCTGAGTTACATAGACATGTTAATATTCCAGTCTTGCTGGCGTATTCTCACGTGGTCTCAAAATCAATCACAAACCAGAGTTTGCAATGGCAGCCCAAAGAAAATCTGGCCCATACACTTGATTTGTTTGGACCCTGGTGCTTAAAAAAAGCTAAAAAAATTAGTCACTGTATCTAAAAACCAGAAGATTTCATGCATTAAAAGATGCAACTTACTGGCTTCCTCTGAAAAATCTGAAGATTTGCCAACACTGGTTGGGCATTCATGCAAGGCCCTATAGAATTATACCTGAGCTTTCAAGTTCATCCCAGGACCCTACAAGCAAATTCACTCACTAGCTTTCTTAGGCTCCCATGGACATTTGTGATTTTCACTCCACCCCAGTTAGACACCACACATCCCCAGTCAAGAACTCTACAACAGCTGGTGGCATGGGTACAGAATGATCACTCCAAGAAGAGGGTAAACTGAGGCACGAATCAAGTGCAATGTTTCCATGTCTTTCATTCATTCATTCAATAAATGTTTAATAAACACTAAGTTGAAAAAAAAGTCACTGCAAATGGCCATTGCTAGAAAATCAGTAATCAGATGATCTTCATGTAGTGGAATGTTTTAAAACTTGAACCCAGGTAATTTTATTTATTTATCAACGTTTACATGGCGTTGACTGTGTGCAAGGCACGATTCTCAATATTTTGCAGATATAATTCAATTAATTCTCACAGCAGCCAGGAGGTTTGACTATTATCCATTTTATAGATGAAGAGACTGAGGAAAGAAATGCAAAAAGTAATAAGAAAAACATCCCTTCCTTCATGCATTCCACAAATATTGACTCGGCGCCCAGAACGCTCGTCTACGATCCGTACTTCCAGAGGAGTCCCAGAAGAGCCACTCTGCAGTTCAGAGGGCTTCCAGGGTTACAGCGGTGTCCCCTCCCTTCACTGTTTTCCCTTCTGGAGCCCTAATTGACATCTGCCGTTATTTGCATAATGTCGACTTGGAGGCGACGGCTGTCCCGCAGGACCGGGCTCACTCCCCTCTCCCGGGGAGTAGGCAATCACAGTGTCAGCGGCATAAGGGGTAAGCCTCATTGACGCGCGCGTGGCCCGCAAATTTTCTGCATTGCCGGGGGAAGGAGCACGCGCTCCTCAGCCCCGCCCCTTCTTCCGGGAGGATGAACTGCGAGGCTTGGATTGGGCTGAGGTGGGCGACGCCTCCTCATGGCCCCCAATCAGCTTCGTCGCTAGGCCCGCTCCCTCCTCCCAAGCCCCTCCCCACCGCCTCACGTTACGTCGATCCCTCTCTCCTCCTCCGTTATCCCGGGGGCTGAGGCTCGCGCGGCAAGCCCACCTCTCCTTGCCTCTCATTGGCTGCTCAGGTCCCGCGCGAGCGGGGTGGCAACCCTCCCCTCACCCCGCCCTTAAAGCCGGGCCATGCCTCCCCCGCTCCTGCTTTCTCCAAGAGCCAGCAAGAAGCGGGGTATCTGCTTCTGGCGCGAGCGAGGGTGCGCGCCCCTCTCGCGAACCACGCCCTCAGCCTTGCGCCAGTCGCCGCGGCGGCTGGCAGCCCGCTTCGCGCACGCGCACTCGCCCACCCCTCTCCTGCTCGTTGCGAGTCGACTCGCACTCTTAGTCTCGCGCCGCAGCCGCCGCAGTAGCGGCATTTTCTTGGGGCGGACGCGCATTGGCCCCTCCGTGCCCATTTCCAGCCCCAGGCCGCGGCGGTGGCAGTGAACCCCCCAGGCGCTCTCGCTTCTCCCCACTGTCCCGCGCCGGTTATCCCCTCGCGGTGCACGCCCCTGGGCCGTTATCCCCCGCAACGGTCCCCGCGCCACGCACGCGCAATAGTCGGGGGGGGCGCGCGGGAGCGGCGGCCGCAGGAAGGAGGCGAGGCTGCCGCCGCCATTGCGAAGGAGGGAGGGAGCGAGCGAGCGAGGCTGGTCCGCCCTCCCCCTGGTTCCCGCCCCTCCCCCTTCCCCTCCCCGCCCCCCCCGCCCCGAGGGAGAGCCGCGGCGCGGCTGGAGGAGGTGGAGGAGGCGGAGGAGGGAGCCCGCGAGGGAGGGTCGGCCCGGCCCCCCGCCGCCCGAGCCGCCGCCGTCGCCGCCTCAGCCGCCGCTGGACGACGAGCAGCAGAACATGGCGCCGGGGCCGCCGTCGCCGCTGCCGGGCTCCCCGAGGCCGGGGCCGCGCTGAGGGCGCCCAGCTGGTGAGTGCGCGAGCTCGCGGGCCCTGGGCGGTGAGGCCGGGCGCCGCCCCGCTGCGGGGTCCAGGGGGAGGCGGGGACGGCGGGGCCCGGAGCCCGCGAACAATGGAGGAGCCGGAGGGGGAGGGGAGGGAGCGGCCCCCCAGACCCCTGGGCCCAGCCATCCCCGCCGCCCGCGCTTCGGCCCGGCTCGCGGGGCCCGCTTGCCTTTCGGACTTGTCTCTACCCGCTTCAGCCCCACCGTCCCCGCGTCTGCGCCCCCCCTCCCCGACCCGTTGGGATCTCCGGGTCTGTCTCGCTCCCCCCTCCCCCCCTCAGCTCCTCTGCTCCCAATTCTGCGTCCCCCTGCCCTCTTCCACCCCTCAGCAATGCCCTTGGCCCCTCTGGGCCTCTGCAGTGCTCGTGGGACCCGCCTCCTCCTCAGTGACCTTTCTGCACCCCTTAATTTTGGCCCCCACGTTGAAGATCCGTGATCCTTCTGCCGCATCTCCGATTCTACTCTCACCACCCTTCGGATCTGCCCCGGCCCCTTCTCTTCTCCGACCCATCTACTGTTTCTCCTCTCTCAGAAGCCGTTGCACCCACAGGAGCTGTCCTCTCGGACCTGCGGTTCCACCGCCTTGGAGATCCATCCAAGACCTCTACTCATCCTGGCCGTGCTACCCCCAGCTATTGCCTTAGACTTGATTCCACCATTCTTTTGGCCCCTACTGCCCCGCAATTCTGCCTTTCTCCAGCTGTTTCTTCCCTACTGCATGCCCTTCCATTTTGACCCTTCCATGTGTCAGCTCGGTCCCCTGGTCCCTCTAGGGCTTGGATGCTCTATACTTGCCTCCTCCCCTTTTCAGATCTTGTTCCTCTTTGCCGTTCAGACCCTTTTCTCTTTTTCAGACCTGTTTGCCTCCCAACTCTGTCCCTTGCTGTGCCGGGGAACCTGCTTGTTTTCTAACAGCCTTCCCTTGAAGCAGGCCCCCCCCTCCCCCCAATCCTGCAGGTCTTTCCTTTCTGCCGTTCCTCTCCTTTCTCTACTTCAGCCTCAGTACCTCCCTGCAGTCCCAGATCTGGCCGCTCCCCACCCTCACCCCGTGTTCTCTCTGAGGTTTCCTCTGCTCTCCACTTCCTTTTGGGCACTCATTTTGAGCTGCCCCATTCATTTGCTCCCCTTTCTTTGACTTGTCTCCCTGTCAGTTCTCTGCCCCTGACCTGCTTCCTACCTTCTCTTTGCTCCAAGTCCTGTCCTCCCTATTTTGGCCCTCCTTGGACTTGTCCTTGACTTCACCATATACCTTTGATAACTTCTCTCTTGACCCATCACCCCATTCCCTTCGCATTCTACATTCCACAGACCTACTCTCAAACCTTCTCTTTTCCCTCATTTGTTCCATTCTGTTTTCCTCCCCAGCTCTGCCTCTTTTGGAGCTGTCCACTTGCTCATTTTTGACTTGTTTTAACTTTCTTGTTGCTGTCTCCTCTTGGAGTGTTCCTCTTTAACACTGGTCTTCTTGTAACTACTTTCCATCTTTTTTTCTCTCTCAATTCTGTTTTTTACCTGACATTCTCTCCCCCCACTATTTTAACTCAGCTCTCACCCTCTACTCTAGCCTTTCTTGTAACTGTCCTCCCCCATTTTGCCTTTCTCCTTTACTCCTTTTTGAGTTATCCTTCCCTTAATTCTCCCCAGTATTAGGGATGTTTTCTCAACCATGCCTGCTGTCCCCACTGCCCAAGCTAGCTTCCTCTTGAAGCTGCCTGAGTTCTTTGATAGACCCTTAATTCTCATTCCCTTTTGAGATCCCTCCCCTAATTCTGTTCCTCATTAACCTGTTTCCTGCCCCACCTTTTCTTTCCCCTTGTATTCTGGCTCCTTCTCTTCCCATGTAGTTCTTATCAGACCTGCCTCTCCCAGCTGCCTACCCCGGGCATTCCCCCAGTGAGTGCTTCCCCTTTGCACTCTTCTCCATCCCTCGGCTTTGGAGTAAACCCTCAGCTGAGGGTTCTCTAGGCTCTGATTTAGACTGCAGATTCTCTCTCCCAGTGCCTTGACCCTGAGGGTTTTATCACAAGGGATCCTGTGAGATCTGGGTAAATAAGTGGGGGTTGACTGATTGGTTACTGCTCCCTGGAGTCTTGAAGTGTGACCTCCTGACCCCCCCTTCCCTTTTCCCCTACTTCTACCAAGTATCATGGTGGGGGTGGATTTCTTTACATTGCCCTATTTTCTTTCCCATGCTCTATTTGCTGCCTACCCCCTATTGGTTCAGCTCTCTGGGCTTTGCAGCTTTGTGTCATTCTGCAAAGGGGAATGCAGCTGCTCACGGGTCTGTCTTCTCTCTTTCTCACTTTCCCCCTCCTTCTCTGAGTTACTGTAAAGAGACAGCCATACCCACTCCCTGCTTCCACTTCCAAACCAGTCCTCCTTAGAAGAACTTAGTAGTGTGCTTTTTCATTGTGTTCCAGCTGACAACTCAGATTTTTGTTTTACCCGTGGTTGGGGAAATGCCAGTTCTCAACTTCTCTCCAATCCCCCAGGGGGTAAGGGCCACACTTGGTGTTTACTACTCTCGGTCTACAGAAGCTTCCCAGTCTTGCCTTCTCTAATGGCCCCTGGTTTGCACTGTGACCTTTGGGGAGGAGGTGGGGGAGGGTGGGCTTATTTCTTTTTCACCTCTGCCCCTGGAAGGCTCCAGCTTCCTGGTCTTCAAAATGGTGAAGGCTTGGGTTTGGAAAGCACTTTGCAGTTGTTTGTTGAAAGAGAGAGTGCCAAGTATCACTTAGATTTCTGCTCTCTGGTACTGCAGGCACTCACAGCCGCACCAGCCGAGTGCCTCCGGGCAGGTCCATGCTGGATTCTGGGGGCTCGGTTGGTGTACAAGGAGTGTGTGGGTGAGCCATGATGTTCCCCCACGCCTTCCTAGGTGACCTGGTTAGGTAGGATTAGAAAGGGGTGCCAGAAACAGGCTAATATGATTGGTCTTACCAGCTGGGAAATATACCTCAGCTTGCCATCTTTTCTCAGCTGTTTCTAGACTGTTGGGGACATTTAGGAAATTAATCCAGAGCTAGAGCTAGTTTTTACAGAAAAACTATCTAACCATTTTCCTTCCTTAATGTGGGAGAGGGGACCTTTTGCATGTTCTAGGTTTATTTATTTTATTTCTTAAGTAATTCAAAAGGCTGATTTTTTTTTTCCTGTGGCCCTAGGGCAATTGCATATTAAAGCAGCCATCCAGCTGTGAAGGAGCATTTACTGGAAGAACTTCATTTCTTAACTGAGCTATGATCGAACTTTGTTTATTTCAGCACTTATTTAGAAATAGTTCTGTGTGAACGCATTGGAGATAAAAACCAGTCCCTGCCATCTACAGAATTGGACCATTGATTCATTACATGTGAGGGTGTTTGTCCATGAGATGTGGAGAGGGCTGTGCTGAATAGTAGATCCTTCTGGCTCCTGTAGCTCTAAATTTTTAGGACTCTGAATTTTCTGACAGGCAAAGTCTTGTAATTTTGACTATCTATGGCATGTGCTTTTACCATTATTGACTTAAGGAATACTGGTTCACCATTGGTTCATGGTGAATTTTTGGTCTGGTGTATTTGTTTTGGAATTTCATATTCCCCATGTTGGCATGCATAGATTTTTTTTAAATTTTTATTTTTAATGTGGAAGTGATAGCTAGTTAAGAAGAAAAACTGTGTATGCAGTACCACTTATATTTGTGTTCCAGAGTTTTAGCATTGTTGGCATACCCAAAGCCCAAGTTTACATGATAGACAGAAGAACAAAGCTGGTTTTTCTTCATTAACTGATGTTCTAAAGACTGTCAGATTTCTCTCGTGGTAGCAAAGGTTCCAACCCCAGCACTGACATTTCCTTTCAAGATGGAATCGGGTGCTACAGAAATCGGAGGTGGTAGCCTTGGCCTTCTGGAACAGTTAATGTGCCAGCTGGGGGCGGGGTGAAGAGCTGGAGATGGCAGTAGATGACTGTTCTCAACCTAGTAATATGTCTTCAAGCGCTCTAGCCCTGCCTAGAAATTCTTTGTAAATACTTTTAGAAAGTAGCTTGATTAAAGTTTCCCTATTTGTTCTTTTAAAAAAATAAAAAAACTCTTTTTAGGGGCTGTGTTCCCTCCCTTACCCACCTACTCCCCTTTTTTGGGGGTAGATAAAAGCCAAAGCATTTAGAACAATAAAAAATCAGAAAGTAGTCATTCCTCTTGATAGCAGACAGATGGAAGAAGTTGGCCATGTACACATCCATGGACCTGATGGGGACTTTCTTGGCAAGGGACAGTATGGGAGGGGTGAGGGCCTAAGATGGCCATAAATTAGGGCCTCCTAGGTGTGTGTTTGGTCAGCCTGTAGTGATGGGGTAACGCATCAGTTCGTTAGACTTGGTGATTGAAAGGGGTGGGAGTGGTCATCTGTCCCCATATAGTCGGGTCTGCTTTTCCATCTTTGGTCTGCAGTGGTGTTCTCTCTTGTGGGGCCTTTCTGTAATCTGCTGTGACTGCTGTCATTCATCGCCTGGCAGTCTAAACAGTGTTTTGATTTACCCAGTTAGTTTTAATTTTTTTTCTCATAAAAATATGAAATAGATAAAATTGTTTGGGGAGGGAAGATGACCACCAGAAATTCCATCTTAGACCCCTTGGGTTCAGAGGAACTCAGGTGGAAAATCAGTGCCTTGTCTATCCTCCTCCTCATTTTACAGGTGGGGAAAGCGGAGGTGTGCAAGCAGCATGGCAAAGGTTTCGTGTTGTGATAGAAGAAGTACAGGAGATAAAGGCAGGAGACCTGCTTTCTGGTCTAGGCCTTGTCCTAATTAGTTGGGACTTTGGGAAATAATTTCACTTCTCTGGGCTTGCTTCAAGTTCTTAGTCTGTGATCTGGCGGGCTTTCCAGCTCTGACTGAAGATTTTTGTTGTCTTGGGTCATGTACCAAGTTAGAGCAGGGTCTAGGATTGGGCTACTGGGGCCCCTGCCCCCCACTACACACACAACCTGATTCTCATCCAGTCCTGTAAGAAGGCAACCCAGAATGGGGATGGGAGCTCTTTCCCCCAGGGATGCAGTAAAATGAGCTTGATTGGCTCTGTTGTATACTTCTTCAAGTAGAAAAGAAACGCTGCCTTTCTTTCAGCCCTTCACATGAAATTACTTTATAATTTTGGGGGAAGGGGGCACCCAGACTTTGTTAGCTACATAAGCAAAACCATACACCTCTTTTAAAAACAATGTGGAATTTTTCAAGCTGAGTCATTGTTGACCTAGGCTCTCAAATAGCAATGGTCCAAATAGTGCTTGAATTGCTGGTATTAAGAAATGCAAACAAAACATTCATGTTCCTTTTCCCAAAAGTTGATTTCTACTTAACTTTTGATGCATTGCTTTGTCAGGCTTCATATATGAAGAATTCTTGAAAATCACTTTTGGCAGCTGTCAATTGAATTTTCATTTTATTTCCTTCTCTGGTATCGAGAAATACCATTAAGCTGATATATTAGCAGAGAACCAGATACTTTCAGCCATGAAGCATCATCACCGGAAAGCAGCCCAAGTTTCCTATCTCCTTCATTTTCCTTTATTGAAACTAATATTCATTTTATGAAATTTACCATGATTGTGACTGTTGCATTAAGCATCTGTAGGTATCTTGTTGCTTTTTTGCTCTCCTAATGTCTGCATTCTTATTTGGAAAATGTCCTCTTGCTGGTCGCTGTGGTAATATTTGCAGTGGGTAATTGAGTTTGAACTGAGAGGCAGCTTCCTGTGGTGTAAAGAACGTTGAATTGGTAATGAAGAAACCTGGGTCCTAGCCCTGGGTTTGTCACTTGCTAGCTGTGGGACTTCTCTGCACCTCAGTTTCTCCATTTGAAAAATGACGGGATTGTACTAGCTGCTTCCCATTCTACCTTATCTTATAGCTAATTTTACTTGCTTGCTTTCTCTGGATTGTAGACTCCTTGAGAATAGGATCCTCTCATACACCTTTTCTCTCCCACCACACCTAGCAAAATACCTTGTACCTAGTAGGTCCCCACTACCTTCTTGTTGATTAAATCCGAACAGTGCCATAGCTGTTGTTTTAGAGTCACATGCACTAGCTATAAAGCCCATTTTAAAGCTTTAAACTCTTCAAGGACATGCCCTCCTAGTCTGCTTTTAATCCACATGCTTTCTGTGTCCTAAGTGACTTGATCAGGGTTATTTGGCTAATCAGTGTTAGGGCTGTGTCAGGAATCCATGTCTGTCTGATTCCACAATTTATGTTTATTTTATTAGACTGCCCTGTCTCTTGGGGATATAAGAATAAGCTATAGTTCACCCCCTTGAGGAATTTATAGTCAGTTGTAGTCTAGGTGGAGGGAAGTAAATGCTGAATAGAATATTCTGGTTAATTTCTGGCTCCTTGGATGGAAGTTCCATATTGAGTCTTAAAGATTTTCATATTCAGAGACTAAGCACACAGTAGGTTCTATATCACAGTATTTTGAAAAGAAGCCACGGCCACAGTCACAAGTACCAACTTGTCTTTCTAGCCAGCATATTGGAAAAGTTGAGCATTTTATTCTGACCTGGATTTCAGCCCAGGTTTAACAAAACAATATGTAAGTAAGCAGAAAGAAGATAGAAATATTTGATCATGCAGTGACTCCTCAAATTTGTATTTTCTTTGGCATACAGAAAAGTAACTGAGTAGCTCCTAATTGAGAGATTTTTGTCTTCTGAGAAAACTCTATACAACTAGAACTGTATAGCTAGAAATAAAATTTGCCCTTTGAGCTATTTGAGTGGCGTGCACTTATATTACTTTATTTAACAACAGTTTGAATTTCAGTCTTTGCAAAATGTTGGGTTGAAAGTCTGGTGGCCAGCTACAGCTCAGCCTCCTGAACTGTAAAAAAAAAAAATTTTTTTGAACTATTGTTACATTGTACTCCCCAACTCCACTTAAAAGAAAGGTCAAAACTGAGGCTTCATTTATTGCAGTCTGCACTACTTTGGAATAAGACAAAGGAAAATGATTATTGCTAATTGCCATGGGCAATTAAAAAGGGTTCTTTGTTCAGTAACAAACTGATTGTGTACAAATGAAAGTCAGCACTGCATTAATATGAGATTATTAGATTCTTGAAATCTACATTTTCAGCTAGAGTGGCTTTCACTACAAGGGAATTATTTCACTGGGTGTGTGCCTAAATGGTTGGTGATAAAAAGTATCACTTGGTCTTTATTTTTCAAAAATGCTTATTAAATTTGTAGGTGGAAGGCTGGTGGATGCTGCTTTTGTGATGTTTTTTTAATAGCTGAAATTGTTGAATACTTTTTGAATGCTGCCAGCCTATAGGAAATTTCTTCCTCCAATTGGTCAGCCAATTGAAGAATGCAAATAAAACTTTGATTAAATGGGGAAAGAAAAGGGAAAAACATTGCTGGCTGCTGGGGGAGTGGGTCTTGGCTGTTGGCATATGCCCAGTATTAGTCAACAGCCACCGAGGCTTAAGGATGGAAGCTTTAATAGTTGGCTATTTGATGTTGCATGTGTGTGCAAGGAATGTGTATTTTGTTGGGTACAATTTATAAAAGTTTTTTTTTTTTTAATTATTTACCTTTTTTTAAGTTAAGGTACAATTTGCATGTGCAAAGGTAAATAAATCTTTTACGTGTACATTTCTCAATTTTCACATGTACAGACCCCTTTTTATATCATGGGGCCTAATTTCCTTTTCCACATAATTTTTCTTAATAAGTTGATCAGTATTAAGAGTCTCCACTTGTAAGGCACATTTAATTACAAATGTGAATGTTTAGGATTTTACAACTTTTCCAAGTTTGTTCAAGGTCATATACCTGATAAAGAATGGAATAATAGCAGTTTCATTGTATAAATTACCACAAGTGTGAAAGCATTCTTGTATTAATAGACATTTCCTCTTGGCATTGCAATTCTGGATTATTTCGGTGTCTGCTGGGCATTAAAATGAAATGCATAGTGCTCACTGCTGGTGAAATTTTGATGGAGCTGGTACTCAAACTGTTGTTGGGCATGCAAATGGTGTGAAGTTTTTGGAAAACAGTTTGACAGTATTTCAAGAGAGTTAGAATTCTTGATCAATGTATAGGAATCCATGCTATAAAAATAGAGATGTGGACCAAGATTTGTCTACAAGGATGTTATCTATAATGATGTTTATAAACCAGAAAAATAGAAGCAATCTAAATGTTTTAACCATAGGGGCAATGGTCGCTTTTTTAATGGAGTCATTAAAAAAGGATGTTTTTGGAGAATATTTGACATGGGAAAATGTGCACAAAATAAAATTAGGTATGGGAAAAAGCAGGATATAGAACTATAAACAGTATGATTCCAGTTATTTAAAAATATATATGGGAAAAAGTGGAGGAAATGTACCAAAGTACTCATGGTGGTTATCTCTGTATGGTAGGATTTTAGGTGATTAAAATTTTTTTCTGAATTTTTCCAAGTGTTCTGCAATAAATGTTTTAATTTTTGATTCAGGAAAAAAAGGTTAAGAAAATTCATTTGCACTGTGATTGTATTATATTTGCTTTTTCTTATAAATGTATGAAGGAAAATTGAGCTGAAAAAGCAAGAAGTTAGTAATGGTGAGATCCCTTGGACTTTAGTACCTTTGACGATGAGGCAGATACCCTTTTTTTAGAGCAATAATAGGAATTAATTAATAACAAGAATATGCTTACTGAGTGTCAGAGCATCAGTAAATATTACCTCCTCTTCTCCTTGAAATAACTCTCTGAGTAGGTGGTGGTATTTTCATTTTCTAGATGGGGACTGAGGCTTCACTGAAGCTTTGAGAGGGGTCTTGCCTAAGGCCACACGGCTAGTGTGCAACCGAGGCCTTTTCTCCGAGCCCCTCTTGTTATTCTGCCTTCTCTGATAGGCTGCACAGTTCACAGAGCTTTCATAGAACGCAGGCTCACCACAGACGTGACGAGAGATGGATTCTACCTGATGCCTCCTATCTGTAGATAAAACCTCAGTTCTCTCAGCATGTCCCTCCTCCCCCCAGCTGTGTTTGTTTTAAAAGAAGGAACCATTGGGATATTACTTTTTGTTTTCTTGGTCAGAATTGGCAATGGTCGTGAAATTGGTTGTCTTCCCTTTTGGGGGTCAAAAAATCTCTAAGCAATTAAAGCTTATTGAGCTGGAGAAGGAAACAAACTAGTTCCTTGTAGTTCCAGAGGATAGAGATACAGGAGACATGTTTTATTCCCCTCTCCCCTCATTCAGCCACAGTTTGGGTGTCTAGGCTGTTTGGAGTAGTGGTTGTACAAAACATGACTCCTCCCTCAGTGAGTTCATGTACCATTTATAAAACAAAAGCATTTCTTCCCATATAGGTAACACAAGGAACAGCCTATTCCTGTGCCAGAAAGTAAAAAATGTAGAAAGCCAGTGGCCTGATTTTCTTCCCTGATCTTATCTTAAAGGATTGAGTGTAACTAAACATTTCAGTGTAAGAATGCATTGACTAGGAAGACAGATTTCATCTTATTGTGATAAAGAACTTTTTAAGAAGTTCATGTTTTATTTTGGAAAGGAATAATTTGGGGATATTAAAAGTTTACCTTGTTTGTTTTTATATTGTTGTTTAATGACATTCACATACACATTTACCTATTTATTTACTGTTCATTCTTTCTCTCATGTGGGAGAGTGTCAGATACCTTAAGTTCAGTTGCAGTGTAAGGGGATTTATAGTCAGGCATCAGGAAGAAATTGCAAAATAAAGAGTCTTGTAAGCTCCATGGCATTTTTGTCTGCTTTGTTCCTGATGTATAACCATCACCTAGTACAGGGCTTGACACAGCAATAGGTGCACAGCATTTGTTGAATTAAAGGCATGAAATTTTGAATGAGGGGAAGCAGGAAAACAGAGTCTCGGGAGGCTCTTACAGTCCTTTAGAATCTTGGGATTCCTCAGGTGATGCAGAGGAAAGAACGTATTGCTTCTTACCAGTTTTGTGTTCTTGGACTAGTCATTTATTTTTAACATTTGAGTTCTCTTGACTGTGAAATTGGCCTAAAGACCTACTCTGCCTGCCACACAAACTTTTTTTTTTTTTCTTTTTGAGAATTAAATACCAAGAGTGAATGTGAAAAGTTTGTGAAGTTGGAAAACCTCTCAGTTTTCTGGGAGAATGAAAGAGCACAACTTGGTTAATTAAGATGTTCAGGTAAGCTAGCAGGTTCAAGTGCTGCAAAGGCAACATGGTGACGTTTTAAAGTAGAGCAGCACCTGCTGTTGATTTGTTATCTCTTGGTCTTGGTACAGCTTGTAACTTGCCCCCAGGTAGCAATTTTAAGGTCTTATCAGTAAGCCTCTCACACGTCTAAACGTTAACTCCAGATCATAGGCCCAATAGCAGTTTTTGAGGTTTTGTTTGACATGCTCAGTGTTTAGACTGTGCCTTTAGTCCCTCCTCTCATTGCGCGTGGCCTGGGCTGAGCCCCACACCCACCACCTAGGGGCTCTGCACCCTCGGCACGCCTCTGACTGCCTGGTGCCTCGGCCCGTCATCTGTAAACAGGGGTATGTAGTGTCTTCTTGTGGGGTTGCTGTGCAAATTAAAATAGTGTCTTTAGGAGGCTTACCGTTATGCCCGGTTCATGGTGGATGCTCAGTTAAGAGTCAGCATCAGTGCAGTGGTAACTAGACTTGGCTTTTATAGACCACTTGAAGAATATGGTGGTGGGAAAACCAATGTAAGTTTACCAATTTTTAGTTTTACCAAGGAGGGATTAAAAAAGAAAGAAAGTAAAACTGCTCTCACCACTATTTAGTAAAATACGGCATCCAATTATCAGAATAAAAGATAGCCTTTCCCAAGGAAGTCGGCAGTCTTACATTGACATATATATGTTTCTAATTCTCAATTTACATAGATGGATGAAAACTTTGCCACAGGCCAGCACCAATAATATGCGGACAGGTATGTGCCAGACAGTCATGGATTCATATCCCAGTTTTTTCATTTATTGTTTGCCTTTAAGCAAATTATTTCACTTCTTGGAGCCTTAGTTTTCTCAAGTATAGACTCCTTTACAGTTCAGCCTGCCCCCCCCCCCCCCAGCCTTTTACTTTTCCCCATGGGTGGCTGCCTGGTCTCCAGAAGATGCCAAAGTCTTTTTCTGCCTTTGTGTTTTTGAGGAAGGTGGGTTCCTTTCTTTAGAGTGCCCTTACCCCCTTCTCTGATTGGTGAATTTCTTACTGTCCTTCAGCGTCCTCTCAAGGGGCCACTGTTCTCTGAGACCTTTCTCACTGGGATTTCCCTCAGCTGTGTTCCGTTAGCACTTAGCTGGCGAGGGTAGGTGGATTGCTTGTTTTTGTTGGGTGATGTGTCCGTATCGTTCTGCCTCAGTAGTCGCAAAACACCGAGGACTGTTAACCTTATCCGTGTCTATCAGCCACCCATTTCTGCTCTTTAGAGGCAGTAATGTTTTTCCACTTTCCTTTTTTTTTCCCAGAGATATTTATGCACATACAAACCAGCAAATATACATATGTATGTCCTCCCCCTTTTACATGAATGGTAGCATGCTGTCATACTGCTTGTCTTTTTCTTCACTTAATATCCTGGGCGGTCATTCCACCTTAGCACAGAAGAAGCTTCCTCATTCTTTTTTACAGCTTCATGGTAGTCTGTTATATAGATACCCATAAATTATTTTATCAGTCTCTTTTTTTTTTTTTTAAACTGGTTTTCTGGTTTTAATAGGAAGGGAGAAGTCACCCCAGCAGTATGGCCCCAGGCAATAACTATTATTCAATGCCTGTATTAGTTAGGGTTCTCTAGGGAAACAGAATCAACAAGAGATATCTAAATATAACATTTTATAAAAGTGTCTCACGCAACTGTGGGGATGCACGAGTCCAAATTCCATAGGGCAGACAGCAAACTGGCAACTCCGATGAAGACGTTCGATGAACTCCCCAGGAAACACTTGGCTGGCTAGCTGAAGAAGTGAAGTTCCTCTATCTTTCTTGTTTAAAACTCTTCAACTGATTTGATTAAATCCAGCTGATTGAATTCTCTTATTGCGGAAGACATGCCCTTCGTTGATGTAATCAATCACAGCTGCAGCCAATTGTGGTCAGTCTCCTCTTGATGGTCATTTAATTTGTTTCCATTTTTTTGCCTGTGCAGTAGGTGCTGAAGAGAAAGCTTGAACGTACATCTTTTTGCGCTTGTGAGAATATATCTATAGGAGCAGTTCCTAAATGTGGAATAGTCATTGTCTTCTACTTCTCTAAGCTAGGGATTTGTTCTCTTTTGTTTTCCACTTTGCCTGGTAAAGTGCCTGGCCTGGCATGGGTGCCTGATTAATGTCTGAATGAAGGATAGAATAGTCTAGCTGGGAGACAAGTCGCATTAAAAAAAAAAACAAAACAAAAACATTGATATCCAAATAGTAAACTAGGTCCACAGGTAAATCCTAAAGCTTGCAGAAGTTCTGGCAGCTGTTCCCATGGCCCCGGGCATTATGAATAGCATACAGGACCTGGTTGCCCAGCTTGGGATGCATTGGATTTTGCAAAACCCCCTGCCTATTGTGAAAGTCAACACAACATCATTTACCCTTTGAGCTCACCCCTAGGGGAAATCCTTTTACTTTCAGGCAAGTGAAACAAACCTTAAGAGAAGGTGAGTGACTCTGATGATGCTACTAATAGCCAATGCTTAGTCTTCTCTATATGTCAGGCTCTGACATATAATACTCTGGGTTACATGTATTAACTCAAGGAATCTGCATTAACAACCCTATGGAATAGATGCGTCTTTGTACCCAATTTACAGACGAGGAAACTGAGGCAGTTCATGATAGGTGGTAGAGGCAGAGAATTCAGAGGAAGGAGAGTAAAAAATTACTCTTCTTCCTACTCTTTAGAAAATACCAAATTGTTATACAACTCTACAAGATTTTGTGTTCTCTCTCCCCGTCCCTCCCTCCCTCTCTCCCTCTCCCGAAGGCCCTCTTTGTTTTCTTGATGTGGAGTTAATCGTCTGTGATTTCACATATTGACCTCGATTATTGGGAAATGTTTCTCCTACTGAACGGTATTTGGAGGGACATAGTGCATTCTTTGGTTTGTCCCCTTGATCCCTAGTTTGGCTTGCCTGTTAAAGATTTCCAGAATAAGCTAGCAGTTAATGCCGGTTCCGTTTTCTCCTCCTTTTTAGTGAGGTCCTAAGTGGACTTTATAATATAGATTTTACATTTTAGTGTATCTTCATGTAAGCTTGTCTTAGTAAGATGCAGTCAAAACCTATCATTCATTCATTTCCCTTTCTTTAAATTTTTATTTCATGTAAGTAAGAACATGCAATGTTTTGTGCATCCATTCATTTCTGTAAAATGCCTTCTTGAAGCATTTTGCTTTGGGATTGGAGAACAGCCCTGGAAATTTTGGTATTGTGTGATTCTGATTCATATGTCAGTGGCATATGTTGTCATCAGCCAGCCTGGAATGCTGAGTTTGATGCCTATCTCAAATGCATGTCTTCCCAGAAGTCTTTCCCAGATCCCCCTGTGTATTTCCAAGGTCTGAATTGCATTAGGACTTTACCTAGATTAGCCTGTCCAATAGAACTTCCTGCGTTCTCCAACAGGGTAGCCACCAGCCACATGTCGCTATTTGAAATGTAGCTAGTGGGACTGAAAAACTGAATTTTATTTCATTTTAATTAACTTTAAATGGCTAAAGTATTGGACAGTGCAGATCTAGACTGTGTGCTCCACAATGCTGAGATTTTTCTTTTCTTAATGTCTCCTAATTCTGACATGGGACCATGTATCCTTATGTATTTGATGAATGTTTGATGAAATAGCCCTCAATTACTGAGGTGTATAAGGAAAGTTAAAATACTCCTTAAATTCTACCTCCCAGGGATAACCAATGTTAACAATTAGTTGTGTTTTAATTGTAGAAAAAATTGCCTGTTTTTATTGGCGTTATAGTGATTTCTGAACAGAATTCATTATTTTATTCTAGAAATTGGACATTAATCAAGGTGGTTGTAGGTCTGAGAGTTTTAGGAGATAGAGCCTTAGAATGCAGGTCGTAAATGTAACAGAAAGAAGTATGACTAATGTTGGTAAAGTGCCTTTTGAACGATTGTTGTGTGATTCTGTCCTAAGGATTAGAATCCTTGGTGAAAATGTAGGAAAGAGAAGATGAGTCATCCTTTTCCCTCCCAGCTCCTGGATGATTTTGTTAATATTTTGTTTTGAGGGTGGGTTGGATGTTTGGGTGATTTGGGCTTGACTCCTTCTTGGGGGTGGTTGGGATATTTGAAGAGAGAGAGGTTAAAAGGGATTAAGCGACTTGGTGGCAAGATTGAAGAAGCAGAAACAGGCCTACATGAATTTCTTTTCTCTTTCAAAGAGTAGGCAGCACCTTAGGCCAAGTACTTTTTGTAAGTGGTGGAGTCTATGTGTGCATTCTTTGTTGAATTTCTTTGAATTCCTAATAGTTCTCTCCACTCCAGATCATCTGATTTGGTAATTTGCATTCTGTACTGAAATGATTTATTTCCTTTCTCAGTGGAGTGGTAATGTTGGGGGCTGAGAGGCAGAGGTAATGATAAGATAGTGGTGGTAAATGATAAAACCGTGGTGCTCAGAAGTAAGGAAGAGATTTTAAAAAGCCTTGAATAAAATGCAGTGTGGGATCTTGGATTGGATCCTGGAACAGAAAAGGAAAATTTGATGAACTCCGAGTCAAGTTTGTAGTTTAGTTCATAGTTTTGTACTAAAGTTAATTTCTTAGTTTTGACAAATGTACCATGGTTATGTTAACATTAGGGGAAGCTTGGTGAAGGGTTATAGGAACTCCCTAATATCTGCAGCTTTTTTGTAGATCTACAATTATTCCAAAATAAGAAGGTTTTTTTTATTTTGTTTTGTTTTTTTTTAAGCCGTGAATAGCAAGAACACCCAAGAACTGTGGCTTCACTAAGAGGGTAGTATGCATAAATATGGATTATATAAAGGGCCCTCCAGGAGCTCTGCCTGTCTCTGTCCACATCTCTCCTTAAACTCCTTGCTCCAGTCATGGTGAATGACTGACTGTGGCTCCCCCACAGGCCCTTGCTTCTGAGACCTTGTGTATGCTCTTTCCTTTTATCTGGGACATTCTCCTACCCTACCCACCCCCAACCCAACCCAGCCCAACAGCCAACAAAGAACACCTTAAAAAACAAATAGCTTGACTGATTCTTTTTAATTCTTTAGGTCTGCCTTAAATTGCATTTATCTTAGGAAGCCTTCCCTGATTCTTAGTTTGCCCCTGGCCTGCCTTATTACTCTGTATTCTCATTCCTCTCTTCTCTCTCCCTCACTACATGTTAAGCTCCTTGAGGGCTGGGCCTGTGCTTTATTTATCATTGTATCTCCAAGCATATAACCCAGGAATCCAGGTATTCTGTATGTCTAGGAAATGTTTATTGAATAAATAACTTCCACAAGAAGTAGTAAGCTTGCCACTCACACCCTCCTGGGCTCCAGTGACAGTTTCCCTCCTACCCCTAGGGAATAGTAGCTGAAGTTTGCTGTATATCAGCATATATGCCATAGATGCCAGATCCTACCATAGAGAGAGAAACTCAGAAATAGAGAGATGAAAAAGCACATTTTGTGCAGGTTTATTCTTGTATTTCAAGCTCCCAGGAGTCCAATTTAGGAAAATGCATAGCTTGGTTATGGAGTATTATCTTTTCTTGTAGACTGAATTTGTAGCTCATTTTACCACAAAAGATAATAGATAGGTATGTTTTAAACCTGTTCTTTTAGTAAACCAATCAACAGTTACTACTTATCTAAAATGTGTATATCCCCAGGTGAAGTACATAGTAACATCAGATAGGGCTCCTGTTTTTGAATTTCTTTCATTCCAGTGGGGAAGATAGCGCACCTTTACCCTGTCATTTGTTACTGTGGCTTAACATGAATCAGGTAGCAAGAGAGATAGGGGTTATTATGGTGAGTGGAGAGACACTACAAGTACTAAAAAGCAAGTACCTTTATCTTCAGTTTCCCTTAATGTCAGCGTGACCTCTAAAAAACTGAGTGGTTGTGAATTTGGGTTACCTCTAGCTAGACATGGCTAGAAATGCATATTCTAAGCCAAAATTATGGACAGTAAGAGTTTAAGGGGTGGTCCACGGTACTCTTGAAGTATATGTCGAATTTTGATTTCTGTTTATTTTCTGTGGAGAGAGGATCTGTAGCTTTTATCAAATTCACCAAGGAATTCATGACCCAGAAAATATTGGAACCACTGGTTTAGGGTAATTCTTAGCCCCATGGCCTCATTTTGTCACTCTCATTTTACCATTTTAGTTTGGCACTGTGTTTTATTTTTCCCTGATGTTTATTTGGAGGATCCTCGGTGCAAGTGACTCAGCTGTTGAACATCTAAGGGAGGAGTAAGTTGTTCTTTTTGGAGGCTTGGTGTGGTTCTTTAGTCTCCATCTATTCTCTCTTTGCTTCTATATTTGAAATAGTGATTGCTAGGTCCAAGTATGCATTCATTCATTCATTTATATCCCAGGGCCTATGCTAAGCAGTGGTCATATGAAGATGAAATGACTAGGCCCTGGTCTTGTGGAGGCAAGTGCTCAGTAATGGTAGCTGATAGTTTCAGGGGACCAATTGTTGTATGGTGTGATGTCTTCAGTCACAGAGGGTCTACCGGGCAGAACAGGGACAGGGGAGAGGTTATCCAGACTTACACTGTGGATTTTATTGGGATTTCACTTCTGGCTTATCTCTGCCTCAATGATAGGTTGTAAACCTTCGCATGTGAGGGTGTAACAGATTAGGTGTTGAGGGCTATTGCCAAGCTAGAGAAGTCTAGTTGGAAACATGACAATGACTGAGGTTCATTATGTGACATGTATTCACATGGAATGCTTAAAAACTATTGAATCCATTTTTGCCCAATGTGGACAAGAGCCTAAGGTTCTCTTGGCCCTTAGTCACCCAACAAGTATTTATTGGACACCCAGAGGGTGTGTAACACTGGGCTGGACTGTTTACTTACGAAGAGACCAGATGGAAATGATTGGTTTGTGGCTCTTTGGCAATATCTTTTGGTCTCTCTCAGAAATCAATAGGGCAGCAAGGTTCCTTTTGCTGGGAGGTGGTATTGATGGACTTTGGCATTTCAGGCATGTTGCTGGAGTTCAAACCCAGTTAACTGGGTAGCTTGGTCAGGTCAGTTAACCCCTCTGAGCCTTGGTTTTCATGTGTGTAAAACGGGGATATAAATATTACTCACCTGACAGGACTGTTGCATTAAATGAGATACCACGTGTTGTCTGCTTTGTTACTTAGTGTGGAGGCCAATAAATGGAAGGATATTGTTATTTGCTGGTGAGGATTATAAATCTTAGCTCCCTCATTTTATTTATTCATTAAGGATAATTACTCTCACTCAGAAGGAGTATTGTTCTATTTATGTGAGTCAGGGGGATTGGGTACTCCTAGTTAGTGTTAGAAAGTGACTTTTTTTTTTTTTTTTTAACCCTCTTACTTTCATAAACTTGCTAGAGCAAAAGTTCTTAATCAGAGGTTCCTGCATTTTTTTGTGAAAGTGCATATTTCTGGGGGAGAAGGTCCACATTTTCATCAGATTGTCAAATGGTTTTTTTAAAATGCAATTTTATTTAGATATATTCACATACCATACTGTCATCCAAAGTACACAATCAGTTGTTCACAGTATCATCATATAGCTGTGCATTCATCACCACAATCAATTTTTAAACATTTTCATTACTCTGAAAAATAAAAATAAAAGTGAAAATGAACACCCAAAACATCCCATACCCTTCCCCCCAATTATTCATTTACTTTTTGTCCCTATTTTTGTATTCATCTGTCCATACACTGGATAAAGGGAGTGGGAACCACAAGGTTTTCACAATCACATGGTCACACCACATAAGCTATATAGTTATACGACTGTCTTCAAGAATCAAGGATACTGGATTACAGTTCAACAGTTTCAGGTATCAAATGGATTCTTAACTGCCAAAAGATTAAGGGTGGTTTAACTGACTTATCAGTAGGGTATAGAACCACATTTAGAATCCTTAATCCTGAAATTGTCCATAATGATAAAATATTACTGAGAGAACTCTCCAAATTGGAAAGAACATAATGGAGATATGGAGTGAATATTAAAAAAAAAAGCTTTTGTATGCTTTTTTGTGGGGGTGGGGTGGGGTGGGATGAGTAGGAAGGGAAAAGGGAGGTATCGGGGTATTAAGAAGCTGCCTAAAGAATTAAACAACAGCGTTTTGCCCTCATATTCATTTCTTCCCAGAGGTTGAGCCCCTGCTGTCATGCAGCCTCCTCTTCACTGCGCCATACTTTTTAGTCCGACTGGACCACTGGCTTTCTCATGAGCTTGACACGTGTCCAGGGTTTGTCGGCTCTGCTGGAGTGTCTCTTCTCCCATAATTTACATGTCTAGTTTTGTGTGCTTCCGAGCTCCGTTCAGATGCCGATGCTGCCTTTCCCTGTTCTCCGGGTTTGTACGTCCCTTGAGCTCAGTGGCTCCCACTCACCCTGGTGCCCTCCACTAGTGCAGTCCTTTGCATAGAGTAGAATGAAAGGGAAGAAGGATGCATGAGGAGAAACTAAATACCTGTTTAAGGGAGGAGAGGATGTAGGTCAAAATTACTGAAAATATAAAATATAAAAAATCAGATGCTGGTGTGAGTTCTTCATTCTGGGAGAGAGCTTGGGAAACCCTTATAAGCTCATTGACAGCCTGAGGAGGGAGAAGAACCTGCCTGGATCAGGAAGTGGGACTGCGGGGAATGGGGGAGCAGGATGGACCTGGCCGGGTCATATCACTCCTGGACTGGGATCATCATCTCCTGCAAATGTTTGGGTTGGACTTTTTGACAATGTGATGGGGTGATACGGTGAGCGTCTGCTGTGTACAGTGTACTCTTCTAGGACCCAAGGATATGATAGTGAACAACCAGACTGCTGTGCTGCAGTTGTAAAGGAATGCATTGGATGGAAAGTTAGTCCTTTCCAGCCTGAAAATTCTGTGATCTGCAGTATGGGCCCCGACATCTGCTTGGGATTGTCCTGAGGATCAAACTTTGGAGATTATAATGTGTTCTTTTCTTATTAAGTATGGGTTCTTGCCTACCTAGCCCGCCACCCTCGGTTTTGACTTATAAATTAAACAGATTAAAAATGTTTAAAATACGTAACAAGGTCGCTGCAAACATTTTTACCTTATCCAGTTCCCAGTGAGTTTTTCATGTCATACTGTAAAAAAACAAACAAACAAAAACTAATGTAGGAAGGTTGGATAGAAGATTTTTGTACTGGTAGAGGCATGAATTAATGATTCCAGTGTTAGTTGACTTGGGAACTTAATTTTTTCAGTTAGAAATGAATCCCTTAACTGGGTTGGGTTATAGATTTGGACTAGTATCCTCACCAACTAAAACTGTGGATGGTGCATTTACTTAAGAGTATTTTCAGAGGGTTTATACATTGGATTTGTCTCTGCTTTTCCATTATGTTCTTCCCATTTTTTTTTAATCATACCAACTGAACATCCCTGCTGTTATTCTTAAATACAAACTTTTCAATTGATTTTGGGCTCTCTTGACCATAAATTTAGAACACAGTTGTTCTCTCAGTGGTTTGGTTTTGTGATTGGGCTGCATATTTCTAAGCACAACTACTCCCTTGCCCTCATAATTGTCCTCAGTACCCTCAAAACAAAGAGCAAATGATGCAATTAGGATGCAATCCATTGCCTGTGGATTTCAAGGAAAATTATTTTCTACACAACTTGGAAGCTCATGGACAAAGTCATCCTTCCTTTAGATCTAAGAATTTATCAACAGTGACCTGATAAAGTGAGATTGTTACCTGGAGGTTAGAATTGGGGTGGGGTGGGTCAGTGATGTGAAATTTCTAAGATAGCCTCAATTTTTAAATCACACTTCACTTATGATTCATTCTTTGAACGATTTTTATTTTGTTCCTTTTTTGTTGAAGTTTTGTTTTGAAACTTCAGCTGGAATTGTCTCTATTAACACTGTATCCTGGCATTTTTTCACTTTTAGAAAAAGGAAAGACAAGACTCTTTTCTGTGTTACATCTTACTCTGCGGTTTAGTGAGTAACTGTTCTTGAGCTTAAGATAATACAAGACAGAGTCTCATCTACTCACTGAGTTTTAGTATAGGTGTTTTAATTCCTTTAAATTTGAGACTGACTTTTTTCCCATAGTATTTTAATTTCTCATTGTACTTATGATGGCCAAACCCCTCAGGGTTCATATGAACACTGCCGTTAATTGAGAGAAAAGAGGCTTTTTCTAGAGCCTTAAAAGTGTCTTTCCAGGATGGTGAAGTTACATAATTGCACCTTTTTTTGGTTGTGTTTTTTTTTTTTCAGGTATATTTTCTGTGTGAGTAGAAATACGTTTTTGCGATGGGATGAGAAAAATGAGGTTAAAGTTAAGGGTAACATCCTATAGTATTTTCCCTCTTCCATGGTTTGTGAGGTGAAGAAAGGTACAAATAAGTGTTTTCTCACAACTTAATGCTCAGACAGGTGAAATTATATTAAGTCTTAATCACATCTACCCTTCACTGGTGGGTTTAAGAATCAGTGAGTCAAGGTATGTAAAAGTCATTTGAAAAACATGAAGTACATATACAAAATATTGTGAGGAGAATATTTTTAAAGTTTTGCATCAAGTAAGTAAGAAGACTGTCCCCCTCATGGTGGAGAAGTCTCCTAAAAGAGCAAGTGTAATACAGCAATAGTAACTTCTGTTTTCTCCATGAAGCTCAAGCCACACAGCTGTTTTTGTCCATTCTGCTTTGCAGCAGTACAGTCTTGGGGCTAAACCACGTGCAAGGGCTTCAGAGGCAGGCAGCTGGGACTTCTCAGCTGGGTGGGCTTGAATGAGTCACGTGACCTCGTGGAGCCTGCTTTGTCCTCTGTAAAATGGGCATTATAATAGTACCTGCCTTGTTAGGTTACTGTGAAGAATTAAATGAAATCACATACACAGACATTTTTTTTGGTACTGTGCCTGGGACATCAACTAGTGTTTGCTATTATTATTTACTTTTAAAAAAGAGATGGCTAAGTGGGGAGACACCTTTTGTGGAAGATGGTGTGTGTCTGTGTGTGTTTAAAGCTTCTAGGGCGTGTTAAATCGGGACATTTATCCCAATCTTCTGTTCCTTCTTCCCTTACTCCACTTACTGTGCAGAGAGAAGACTGGCGCTCCTGCTCTAAATGTCCTTTTAATTTCTCACCTGGCCCAATGAAGGCCCTCAGTAAATGTTAAATAGGTGATGAACCTGAGGACCCTCATTCTGAAGTTCTGCCTTAATGAGCAGATAAAGGTGTGATTGTTTATGGTAGATGCCAGGTGTATTTTCAAATATTCAAATTTGTTGAGAGTTCATCTGTGATGTGCTCAGTAAATCTCATTTTACCAGAACTCTTTAATTGCCAGAGAGGAATTTACTGTACCATGTAAACTGGAAAATGCTTATATTGGGTTGTAGGGCATGGTCTCATATGGTAAGGTTGTTAGAGTAAGGGACCAGCTAAAAATGTTCAGGCATTTATCTGTTAGGCATGTTGTCAAATGAAGTATGAAAATGACAACAGCTGACGGCCCAGTTTCATCAGTCAGTCTGGAAATAAGTGAGAGTCCCACGTCTTTGTGCTGTCTTTGGGGTTCACATTTTCTCTAAAATTTCCATTTCATGATGCATTTTTTTGTTCAGGGAAAACTGGGTTAGCAGATGATGTGAAGAAGGGCCATAGGTGTGGTTTTAATAGTGTCAACCTCTGAAGTTAGTGGGTTTTATTTAGCCTCTTTACACCCTGCAACATTTCTTACCCCTAACTTGGTTTAATGTAATACCTAAAAATGAATTTAAGATAAGGTTTAGAGATGTCTGAATGATCTCTAAGCAAGTTGGAAACACAGACTTTCGGGAGCCCAGGGGATTGTATCTGCTCCAGATTGACTCAGTATTTCATCCTTCCAAGAAAGGTAAATTGTCTGTTGGCTAATTTTTTGTTATGGGATTTTCAGGCAAGGTCTTTAACAAAAAAATCTAGTCCCTCATTAGAAATACAGAGACAATCTTCAAGGTCCAAGAAGTGGCTTTGTCAAGGAAGGTGGGAGTGTGTCCCTCGAACTCCTTCTGTCTTCCCTCACTAAGGGCTGAAAACTCTGAAATCCTTTGCCGAGTACTTTGAATGAGATTTGTTTTCAAGTTACTTTTTAGAACTATAGTGACCGTGTACTTTGCTTTCACCCCCCCATCTCTGTGATTCCATACTTAGGAAGTACCTGCTATGTGAGGTTCTGAGGAGACAGAAGGATCAGAGAAGGTCCCTATTCTGTAGAAACTTAATTCAGTCAGCGATACACGCTTAACTGTAGTATATCATCTTAATTTTTAGAACTCAAAATTACACTGGAATATACCTAGGGAAAAGTTTCCTGGGATTTAGTTTGTGAGATTTTTTTTTTTTTTAGAATGCCATTTTCTACTTCATTGTCTCTCTTACTTGATATTGCTGTTTTTATTTCCTCATTCTGCTGCTGTATCAGTTATTGTCCAGTCAGGAAAGTAGAAACCACTAGATATTTCCACCAAGTACTATGTTCGGTGCTGAGGTTGAATGGGGAACAAAATAGATAAGACTCTTGGCCCTCATCTTCTTGGAATTCATTTGATGAAGAGACAGGCATTGAAACAAAAAAGAAAATAAAATTACCACTCTTCTCCCAGATTTCCACATTATTATTAACTCCCTGACCTCCTGTGTGACTGCTCTCAAAACCCCCTTCTCAGTGGGACAACTCTGAACATCAGTTTTTGTGTGTATGTGTTTTTTTTTTTTTTTAACTTTTTATTTTGTAATACTTTCAAACTTACAGGACAATTGGAAGAGTAATACAAAACCCATCCAGAGAACTCCAGCATAACCCCCACCCAGATACCCAGAGCCACCATCTTTTAATATTTTGCCATGTTTACCGTATCATTTTATCCATGTATCTATCTATCATCTATCTATTTTCTAAACATTGAGAGTAGGTTGCATACATCACAATCCTTGGACAATACTTCCATGTGCATTTCCTTAGAACAATGATAGTCACGTATGTAACCACCTTACGGACAATTGTCAAGTTCAATAAATTTAACATTGATATAAAGCTAACAGTTTGTATTCCAGTTCTGTCCTTTTGGCCTTTACTCCAGGATCATGTATTGCATTTAATTGTCATAGTCTCTCTCTCTCTTTTAAATTGTGGAAACCTACATACGTCATAAATTTTTCCATATCAGCCACTCCCAAGCACACCATTCGGTGGGATCAGTCACAGTCACAAACTTGTGTTCTCCTCACCACCCTCCATTACCAGAACTTTCCCATCATCCCAAGGAGAAACCCTACACCCATTATGCAGTAATTCCTCATTCCCCCCACCCCTGCCCCTGAGAGCCTGAAATCTGCTTCATGTTTCTATGAATCTGCATATTGTAGCTATTTTGTATGTGTAATCACACCATATCTGTCCCTTTGTATTTGACTTACTTCACTGAACATGATGTCTTTAAAGTTCATACATTCATGTACCAGAATGTGTCAGACTTCATTCCTTTTTCTTTTTCCAGATTGATTTTATTTATTCAAACCCAGTATCTTTTTTCTTTTTAACATTTTGTTATAGTGATACATACAATTCAAAAATTTCCATTTTAATCTCTTTGGAGTGTGCAAGTCAGTGGTATTAATTACAGTCACATTATTGTGCCATCATCAACAATATCCGTTACCCCGACTTTTTCATCCCCTCAAACAGAAACTACACCCTTTAAGCAACAACTTTCTGAGGAACCACCAAACTGATTGCTGCAGTGGCTGTGCTGTTTCATAATGCCACGAGCAATTTATAAGGGTTCCTATTTCTCACATCCTCACCAGCACTTGTTTTCAGTGTTTTTTGTTTGTTTGTTTGTTTTGTTTTTTTTAACTAATAGGCGTCCTAGTGGGGGTGAAATGGTATCCCATTGTGGTTTTGATTTGTGTTTCCCTGCTGACCATTGTTGAACATCTTTTCATGTGCTTATTGGCCATTTGTGTGTCTTCCTAGGAGAAAGGTCTATTCAAATCCTTTGTCCATTTTTTAATTGGGTTATATTGTCCTTTTGTTGTTGAATTGTAGCAGTTATTTATATATTCTGGATATTAAACCCTTATCAGGTATATGATTAGCAATTATTTTCTCCTATTCTGTAGATTGTCTTTTCACTTTTTTTGATAGTGTCCTTAGCACAAAAGTTTTTAATTTTGATGAAGTCCATTTGACCTATTTTTTTTCTTTTGTTGCTCTTGCTTTTGGTGTAAAGCCTAAGACTCCATTGCCTAATGCAGGGTCCTTAAGATATTTCCCTGTGTTTTTTCCCTAAGACTTTTATAATTTTAGTTCTTATATTTAGGTCATTGATCCATTTTGAGTCAATTTTTGTATATAGTGTGAAGTAGGGGCCTACTTTCATTCTTTAGCCTCTGGATTTCCAGTTTTCCCAGCACCATTTGTTGACAAGACTATTCTTTCCCCCTTTGAATGGCTTGGCACCTTGTTAAAAGTCAGTTGGCCACAGATATGTGAGTTTGTTTCCGTGCTCTCAATTTGATTCCTACGTCTTTGATTAAATTTATTGCTTGATAATTTTATTCTTTTAGTTGAATTGTTTTCTTGTTTTCCTTTTTGGATTGTTCCTTGCTGGTGTATAGAAACACCACTGATTTTTGCATCTTGATCTTGCACTCTGCCACTTTGCTGAATTCATTTACTATCTCTAGTAGCTTTCTTAAAGATTCTTCGGGATTTTCTAGATACAAGATCATGTCATCTTGACCATCTTTTTTAAAATTTTTTTTAAAATTCAGTTTTATTGAGATACAGTCATATATCGTACAGTCATCTGTAGTGTACCGTCAGCTGTTCATAGTACCATCATATAGTTGTGCACTCATCCCAATCTATTTTTTGAACATTTTCCTTATACCAGAAAAAGTAAAAATAAGAATTAAAAAAAAAAGTAAAAAAGAACACCCAAATCACCCCCCCCATACCACTCTAGTTTTCGTTCCCATTTTTCTACTTATTCATCCATGCATTGGATAAAGGGAGTGTGAGCCACAAGGTTTTCACAATCACACCGTCACCCCTTGTAAGTTACATAGTTATACAATCGTCTGCAAGAGTCAAGGCTACTGGGTTGAATTTTGATTACTTCTAGCTATTCCAAAACATTGAAACCTAAAAAGGGTTATCTATATAGTGCATAAGAATGTCCACCAGAGTGACCTCTCTCCTCCATTTGAAATCTCTCAGCCAGTGAAACTTGATTTTGTTTCTTCACACCCCCCCTTTTTTGACCATCATTTTTAACATTGCACATACATCTTCCCTCACACTCTCAATCTCTTTCTCTTTTCCCAAATTTATTTATCCTCTAACCTAAATTTAATGACTTTGTTTCAATGGTCTGTTTTCCCTTGCTAGAACAAGAACTCCAAGGGGGAGGGATCTTTTTTGTTCATTGCTGCATCCCCAGGGCCTGGCGCAATTAGAGGTGCTTGCCCAGTGCATTTTTGTTGAATGAGTGAATGGATGAATGAGAATGAATGAATGAGGGCATCCAGGTAACTGAATGAAGGCCACAGTGGAGATGAGATCACATAGGGGCTTGTAGGTCATGTTAAGAGTGTTGGGTTTTAGCGTAAGAGCAGAAGGAAGCTCTAAAGGATTGTAAGCAGAGGATTACAGAATCAGATCTGTGCTTTTAAAGGATAACTTGCCGCTCCGCAAAGTGTGGATTGCAGAGAGCACGAGTAGATGTGGGAAGAACACGTGAGGCTGTGGGGATCGGAGTGATCTAGCTTCCCTGGCAGCAGACTTGTTCTCTTCCTCACCTGTTGAATTTGAGTGTCCACTCCAAGGGTTGGGATGATTGTTATCAGTCTGATTAAAATTGCATGCACTTAGGTTATCATTATGCCCAAGAGACTTACCTGTCTCCTTGAAGAACGTTGTTGTCCAGTGATCCTGCTGACAGATGAAATCTGTCAAGATAGCTTGGCTGTGAGATGCCATTTAACTTCTGAATTCTATGTGTGTCTCCCCTCCCTGCTGCAAGATTTAATGATCCAGCTAGGGAAAGAGTCCAGGCCTCTTGGCTATTTTCCAGGTGTTCTACCACTAAAATGTTAATATTACCTTTCTCAGAATTCTTCTGAATCATTTGCTGGCACTGAAAGTGGCTTTTTAAACTTGTATTTTACCATTGTTGAGATTGTTTGTACTTGTACTTTTTGCAGTAGAAATTTGAACTGATTTGGTCACTTGAAATAGGCCTTTTTTTTCCCCTTGCCTTTACTTTTTAAAACTGAGTTGAGTAGCCTGTGATAGTAGAAGTGTTTTTGCCTCCTGACCTGTTAGTTAGCAAAGTAGTAGTAGACACAACCCGTAATAAAGTTCACTTTGGAAGAATATTAATTGGGTATTTAGCATTCTTGGCATTCTTGTGGAATGATACAGGTTTATGGCCTTTTTATTAAGTTCTTAAAATCGAATGGTCTTTAATTAGAAGCAAGCACATATAAAACTTTGTGACTGCAGACAACAGTAGCCTTACTGTGTTAGATTACAGACTGAGGTTTGCGCCTGTGGGAATATGGGTTTTGGTTGGGGCGAGTGGGGAAAGGGTGTGAGAAGGCTGTGTGGAAGACTGTGTCCTGCTTCATGACATCTGCTCATGGCAGCCTGAACGGTGTGGAATGTGGACGGGCGGCTTTAGAGCTCAGTTCCTGCAGAGTGCACCTGACTTGGCTTTTAGCTTGCCTGACTCTGCTGGTTGAGTTGAGGTCCCTGTTAAATAGGCAGTATGGAAAACGGAGTAAAGTAGCCTATTTTTTTTTTTTTTGAGCCAAAGTAATTATAAAACTGGACAAGCTATCATACATACATTTAAATTGCTGTATTTGAAATGGCCAACTCTTATGTTTTAAATAGGACAGTGGAAAAGTATGCAAGTTCAAGGACTAAGTTATTACAAAACACCTCCTCAAACAAACAAACAAAACCAGTGAGAGAAACCCCACTTTATTCTACTGTGTAGGTTTCACTGGGCAAAAAGGGTTCAGGAAAGTATGTGCTGTCTCTTCATCCGAGTGTGACCCAAGATGTGTTTAATGAAGAAGACCAAAAGGTCGATGTGTGGCGTATGGCATTTGGTACAAACAGGTCCCATAAGTTTACATGCCCACGCCTGTGCTCTTGAGGAGAGGTTCTAGCCAGAAGGGATTGTTTTTATGGACAGCAAGATTAAGCCCCTGCCAGACTTTCTTACAGTTTCAGTTCAGGTTTTCTGAACTGAAAGGGCAAGTGAGTGCTCTGGAGGAGTTGAGATGTGCTCAGGAGTGGAGGTGCTGGGTGGAGGTGCCCCACTCTACCTGCTCACCCTCCCGGGCCTCTCTTAGTTATGCAGGCCATATTAGTCACTTAATTGTCAACGTATCATGCAGGTTTTCATTTAAGATTTTAACAGAGTAGATGTTGTGGTGAGTCAAAGCCAGTTCTGCTGATAGGATTTTTATAGTGGTGGTGTGCATTTCTGTTCTATTCTTTCTGGTGAGTTAGAAATCAGCAATAGCTCTTTGTTGTCCATCAATTTTAAGACTTTTCCAAAGAAAGTAACTGTTCTCTGCTCCTCTCAGAGGCCTGTGTCACCTGGGGAGTGGGAAGTGAGGTCACCTGGGGAACCCCTCAGTGGGTTGATGTTAGGGTGACTCAGTGGAGGCATCTTGTGCCCTGAGAAGGGCATGTTGTTATCCGATGGGGAGGTTGGTAGGACAGTGGGACAGAGTATGTTTTTGATAATTTGGGCCATGAGACATGGTTTTCTGTATAGCAGCCAAACACATCAGGTCAAGGTGCTTCTTCAGCCGGTAGGCCAGCTGCTGTGGCCGAGTAAGCAGGGCCTGTTTTCCTTCTTCAGTGTGAAGTCTCAGCAGTGATAAGAGGTGACTCATGGTCTTCATGAAAACATGAACATGACGGGCCAAGCATTTTCTAAGGATGAGTGGTTGATAAGGAGAAGCTGGTTACTATTCTGGTCTGTTATCTAAGGGAAAATCGTTAAACTAGCATTTATTAGAAAATGCCATTTATCATATTTCTTTTATAATCTCAAGTAGTTTCTTGGTTATTTATAGACATGTTACTTTTATAGTTTGAAATTTATCTTGAAATGGTGGGTGGTAGTTAGGTGCTATATGGAACATAGAGCAGAAACTCATGAAAGTTCTGTATGGTAAGGGCGGGATTATTGCTGTATTAAATGGTGCTAGCTGAATGTCACTCTTTTTTGTCCCCTTCCTGGTCATTTTGATTCTAGAATCTTGATTAACCTTATCTTCTCTGCTCACTAATTCAGGTCAGAGTGGAGTGTAGAAACAGCCCTGGGATCTGGGTTGGAAGTAGGAAAAAGACCTTGATTAGAGTTCAGGGTGATAGCGGCTTGCCATGTGTACACAACTCATTCTCCTTCTCCGCTTCAGCTTCCTCATCTATTCTAGGAGGGAGTGGAGTTGATCTCTACTATATGTGGGTTGTTCGCTCTAATGAGCTCTGCCTTCCAGGGGCTTTTATTTGGAGAGGAAATAGATGCATCGTTCATCTAGAAGTCCTTTTAGTTGTTGATCCCAAGAAGAATTTTAGGAGTCTTTCTCACATCAGCCAGTTTTCTTCAGATTTTGCATCTTATTTATCTGCCCTTTCTCCTTGGCAGATTCCCTTGACAGCGAGACACAGGGTGAATGGTGTAAGTATGGGAAGGAAATTATGGCCTTGAGCACAGTCAGAAAGAATCTGGCTCTCGGCTGCTTCCTGTGAGCCACCGCTAAATTACAAAGACTGGGCCCTGACAAGGCTTTTCAAAGGGGCATCTTACACCACCTCTGTGTCAGTGTTTCCATTGTAAGCAGTTGTTTTCCATGGTGCTTATTATGAGGAGCTTCAAATTGACCTTTACACGGGAAGCCTTTGCTGGGTGGGTGAGGGTAGGATAGCAGGACAGGAGACGTGAGGGAGGAAGGTGAGAGTACGTGGATTACTTTCGGGGTAACCTTTTTCACCTGACACCTGGCCATGTCAATTCTTGCTCAGAAGCCCGTGGTTTCTCTGAGCAATACAGAATATTAAGTCCAGATCTGCTTAGTGTTCCAGGGCCCTCCACAGACTTGACCCCAACCTCTCTCACCTTCCTCCATGCCACTCGCAACCCAGACACTCCAGCCATGCTAGGCTCCCTGCCATGGGTGCCTGTGCTCCCTCTTCTTGTTCTCTTGGCACGGACAGTGCTGCACAGTGGAAGGATGGCACCCCGGGAGGCTGGGGGTGGCGGGGAGGAGATCTGGATCCATCTGTAACTGGCTCTTTCTTCTCTGTCTCTCTCAGGAGGTGCTAATCTGGATAGGCCTACGGAATGAGAGGAGGAGAAGAAAGGGTTTGGAGGCTCTTTTTGACCCTTGTCTCTTGGCAGAAGCTTGGGAATTAGATCCCCAAATGTCTGAGCGTTACCTGGTACATAGTTTAGTTGGATCGGTATGGGGCAGTCTGATGCTAAACATACGTAAATCACAGAGTTCTTTGAACTTAGGAAAAAAAACAGAACTTAAAAAGAAAACTTCATGTGGGACCCCAGCATACAAAACAGATGGAATCCGAGTAGCTCTGGTTGAAGGGAAGCTGGAAGGTCTGATGTGCTGGCCCCTGATGCTACCTTCCCTCCCGGCCTGGGGAACCCCCTTCTCAGCCCGGCTTTTCACCTGCTGGGAGGAGGATCGGAGGCAGCTGGGTGACACGACCCCCAGCAGGCGCTTGGTGAAGAAGACAGGCTGAGGACTTGGCAGTGGTGAGAGGACGAGTTGGGTGCGCTGGAGAGAAAAGTGTCTAAAACATGTTCAGTAAGAACAATTACAAAGAAAACACCCATGGGGCTACCACCCAAGTCAAGAAATAGAATAGAAACTCTACTTGTGTTCTTTTACTGTCATATCTTTTTTCCTGTCCTCATAACTGCTTTTCAGATACTGAGCTGATAACTTTCTGAATAATATGAAATAATAGTATTTTTCATAATAGCTTTTTGTTAATAATACCTACATGTAACATCGCTTATTCAGAAAAGCCAGTTTATTTTAAATGTGTTTACTCAAATATTCATCTCCTCTAGAAGATAGAAATAAACACCCGATTTAGTAGATTTCTAAATATGATAAATTGAGCCCTAAAGCACAATTTTGTGCTGATTCCAGACGGTAGCTATTTGTAACTGTTCATTTTTCAACTTTCTCATACCTCTGCTTTTAACTTCATTTGACACAAGACACGCATTTAAGTAAATATGGAGGCAAGAAAATGGAAAGGATGAATATGAGTATTGATTTTGCTAGTGTGAATCCTAGATTGGTTCTTTAATCTGTGGCCCAAATTGTTCCTACTAAAATTTGCTGGATGTAGAAGTTCATTCTGTTTCTGTGTGACCATTGTCCTAGCTTCATAAAGGTGCATTAGATAAAACACATACATACACACACACAAAAAAACTAGCTGTTCTTTTTATAAAAGTTTATGCATGTGGTATAACTTTTATTACTTGCAATAACCTGTTTTACAACTGCCAATATATAGAATAATACGGATGAGTAGTGAGGAAAAATTGGAAATAACGGGCTGAAATCCTCATGTCATCTTAAGATGCTGTCAGGGTAGAATAGGAAGGCTTACTGTTGGTCTTGAAAATCAGCTGACCTATTTTTCCCAGTTCACAGAAATGCCTGTTTCTTCAGCACTGTCCACTGTTTGCAAGGGACATTTGTCTGGGGTGCTGCCTCCACTCTTGCATATTCAGAGAAATTTTTATGGAAGGATGTTCTTTCAAAAATAACTTTTTCTACTCAGAAATTTTTTTAAAATTTTTTCAACAGAATAGATCATAAGTGCTCAGAAGCATCTGCTGAAGTAATTTTATAGGTTTTATTTACCTTTTCAAAAATCATTGTAAAATTGGTCTTAATACTGGGAAACTCAGAGGTAACACTCAGCTGCTTTTTTATGTCTTGGTTTGGTAAAAATCTCAGCTCACTCTGCAAACGGCTGGATATCCTGTAATAGCTAGACTTATTAGAATGCCTCCAGTTCTGAATTTGTCTTAGTTTTACCATTTCTTTTAGGGTGGAATATTTTTACAGCTTATCAGAAATACTGTCCCCCCTTTTTTTTTTTTTTTTTGAGTGACTGTTGGCAGTCTTTTTATTTTAATTTATTTTATTTCCTTTACTTAATTTGCATTGCAGATTTTGTTTTTCGTTTCAGTAGTTTATTCTGTTTCATTGACTATGTATTTTATTACTTAAGTTATTTTCCTTTTTACATTTTATTTTATTAGTTTCTTTGTTTCATGCAGTTTATTTTCCTTTCCCTCATGATCTTAACTGGGGGAACTGAGGCAGGGCCACGCTGCTGGAGCCACCTCTCCTGGGGGCATCTCAGCTGGGTTCTCGGGGGAACCTGGGGGGGGAATGGGTGGTGCGAAGGGGTGGTGACCACCTCCCAGTGAGGACAAACCCCTGGTGTGGACCTTGCTGTCCCTGCTGGGACTGCCGCCCATGGAAGCTGGAGTCCAGATTCCCACGTGTGGGGAATGGCTGATGGAAGCGTTGTGGTCACCCCCCCGGACCTGACAGCTGGCTGGAGGAAGTTGGAGGGGACGTGTCCTGCCACCCCCCCTTGGCCCCACACCCCTAAAACCCGGTGAGCACCCAGCATGCACCCATGCGGGCACACCCACGTCCCTGCCGCAGATCCGCATGCACCCTGACTGTCCCCCATGTCCCCCTACTGTCCCCCATGTCCCCTAGCTCCAGCCCTGCGCATCAGCCTGGCCCTCTGCCTGCCACCCTGGGAACAATTATGGGGGCAGAGCTGCTTCCCCTGCCTGAGCAGGCCCCGCCTCCTTTTTTCTTAATATAGTTAATAACAGAAATTATGCTGTATCAGTAAGAAAGATCTCATCTTTTGATTTTGTTTCTGTTTATGATTGCTTTGTGCTGCGATCAGATAGCTTGATTCGCACCCCATAGCTACCAGGTAGAAAGCTGTGGAGGATCAAGTTTAAGGGAGTACTTATGCTTTGCAACCCCCTTCATTCATCACGGGAATTTGATTTCATCCAGAGAAAACTTGCCTTAAAAGTTTTGTTTCTTTGAAACTGGCTTGTAGAATTCTGCTAGCCTCAAAGCATGAGAACTGTGTCAGGATGGAGAATGGGGTGCTTGCTTTATGTAGTGTGGGCTGGTTAGAAGGGTGAAATAGCAGCATGGTTGTTTTTCCACCCTGGAATTCTTATAGGTACCTCTACCAGGGCTTGGGGAAACAACAAATCCAGAGGGGCAAGAGGAGACGTTTGCAAAATTTGTAAATGGAACATCAGAGAATCTTTCATAGTTGCTCTTTAAAAAATTAATTTTGGGCCAGATTATTTTCATGACAGACTTCTGAGTTATTAGTCCTTGAAAATTTTTTGATCCCTTTGTTTTCCTCATTGGACTCGCTGGAGAGTACTGTATATTGAGTTTACAGAAGGTATGGTGAGAGCTGAGTGGATATACCCAGTGTCTAAGAATAGCCTATCTGTTGCATGAGATTACGTGTTTCAAGACCAGATGGTTGAATACTTAAATCAGTCTTTCCAAAAATCCAGATGACCCATTTTAGAGATTTCCTGTACTCAGGGCCCTAGGGATATAGTGAGATTTTGTGGCTACAAGGAAATCCTCCCTCCCACACCAGAAAGGAGTAGGTGTGTGGGCAGATAGCATTGCTCTCACTTCCTTGATAAATCCATAATTTTCTCCACGCCCCCCTCCCCATGTCATTTTAATTTGCATGTGACTGAAAGGTAAACATGTAATTGTTATACTCAGATGGAGTTTTGTTTTATGTAAGATGAGCAACACCTTAGAGTATGTTAATTTGTAGGGTGAGGAGTTCAGGAAACCATGTTATCTACAATAAATAACATCCCTGGGGCAAAAGAGTGTTTTCATGTTAGATTCTCACAGGTAAAAATACAGGTTCATAGTCTGACCCCTGGCTGCCCTTCTAGTGTTTTTCCTCCCACACATGAAAACTCTCTTCCAGTCAGTCTGTCCCAAAACGTGTCTTGTGCTTTTTCCGTTTGGTCACCATTATTCATGCTCTTTTGCATATTTAGAATGCTTGTGCCACTTCTAAGTATAAATGTTATCTCTCCAGTAACTTGTAAGGATAGTGCCCTATTCTTCTTTGTTTCAGCACGTTGCCATAGCTCTATAAATACTTACTTGATTTGGTGATGAACAGTTCAGTTCTCAATTCTAAAGATTAAAGACTAGAGTACTACAAAAAAGTTGAACCCTTGTGGAATATTAAGAATGGTGGAGGGGTGGTTCGGCTGCTCTATACCTGGGCCATCAAGTGGAGCCTTTCTCGTTTACTCAGGTTTAGAGGCTGTGTTGTGCTTGTTGAGTTGACGTAGGCATTTCATAGAACACTTCTCAGGTGGTAAAGGGCAGGGCAGAATGAGGGCATTGCTTCAGATTCCAGCACACATCACACACGAGTTGAAGCCTCCCTCTGTCAGTCAGGTTCAGAAAGATTCGAGATGCCTATTTACAGCAGAGTGTCCTGCCCACATCATTTTTGCGTATCACTAACTTTAAGCTTTTGTAAATTCATCTGGATTTCACAGATAAATGAGTAATAAAAGACCTTGGACTCCACACCCAACTGTTCTTCTCTATTTTACCTTTATTGAGAAGGAAAACCAAAAAGCTTAAGAAAATTTATTTTAAAATTTATTAATATGAAAATAGAAGCATTGGGTCTTTAAGAATGTTGTATAAATTCAGTGATTCAAAGTAGACCGGAAAGTAATGTTCTCTTGTTGGAATTTTTCTGTCCCATCCTTGCTGGCCCTTTTGGAAAGTAAATTCCTGTGGAAAACTCTTTTATGGGGAGAATGCTTCCCATTAAAGTGATTCCTTTTGTTCCTCTCTTTCTCCAGTAGTTTTGAGTCTTTTCATTTGTCTACTTTAATGCACACATTTTAACCAGCTGCTGATAGTAATTCATAGCTTTGAACACCTGCTTGGAAATTTAAGGTATTGAAAAATACGAGGCGTTAAGGAGGCTTTTTGTTTTCTGTTAGTTGCAAAGTTTAATCACATTTCTATCCCCTATTTGGGGTTAAGAAAAATAATGATAACAAGTATTTTACCTCCCTTGCTAAGCAGCTCCCAGTAAAATTGTTTCCTTGTATTAGTTGGGGATATTCTATATATGGTTGCCTGAAGCTTAATGGCTTTTCATAAATTGTTGAAATAGTCTCATTGGTGGAAACAGTAATTTGGTTATGAATAACGGTGGTAAATCTGTCTTATGGGGGTGTTTTGGAAACATTTCCTGTTGGGGAAAGAGGGTGAGGTTGCCTGGGTGGGAGGATCATATAGAAACTTCCAGGCATGTCCTGATAGAGCTGTTGTCAGTATGAAGTGCAGTAGCCACAGTAATACTCAGATCTCAGTGGCATTTTGGTGCCCTAGGAAATGTGTACTATCTTGGGAATGTCACCACTTCTTGTCCTGGGCATTTTGTAGAGGTGTTAAGAAAGGAAGCGAATTCCTCTTCTACCTTTCAGTTTGAGGCACTCTGGTGGGGAGCTGGTGTCTTGGTTAAACAAATCACACAAACAACTCTGGAAGCTTGGTGACAAGTTCTAAAAAAGCACTTGGATGTTGACCTTGTTTTATTACAGTGTATTTTTGTGACAAAGAAATGAAAGTAGTGCTGAATTATTTTCTTCTTTGAAGTAGTTGACTTGTGGTATAAAATGGGAAACTAAATGTTAGGTCATGTGTTTTTATTTTTCTATTACAAGTTGCTCTGTGGAACTCAAAATTAAAAGGAGTTACTGATATAAAGGATACTTTTTCTCTGTTGTAACTTTTCAGTTTTAAAAGGATTATTAGTATTGGCAAACTATTAGAATGGACATTCAGATTTTGCTGTTTGAATAGCTTAGTTGCCCACTAAGAACACTGGTTCCCATCAGATTTAAACTCTAAAGACATTGCAAAATCTTGGACATGCCCTGTCTTCTACTTTCTCTTTCTTTGTGGCCTTCAGATCATTAAATTTAATGACTCAGCTAATTTTTTTTTTTACCCACCTCTTAGAAAAGTTAACGTGCTTGTGACTAAGCATTTAGGATTATTTCCTTTAAACCAAGTGTTTGATACCGTTTTTAGATTATAACAATCTGTTTACCATGTAATTCAGTCCACTTGAGGAACTAGTAAAACTGCATTGTCGAGACATCAAAGCTAAGAAGAATGTACTTATACCAGGGAACCTATTAGGTGTCTAACAAGTGGAAAGTTACCAGGTATCTAAAAATTAACCACTCCCATGCCAGCTAATTCTCATTTCTTACAGCTTTCTGAGTGTACTCAGCTTTCTGAAGGTTTAAAATACCAGTTGCTGCATTCTTGAGTTGGGAGTGTTCCTCTCTTTTCTTCATCAGCCTTCAGATAACGAAACTTTTACTTGAATGGGTTAGATAGAATATCATGCCATTAAAAACTTACAGCTAAATGAAATGTTTAGTCTAGTTGAAAATGGAGCTAATGTCTCTATTTCTTGAGGTTTAAGAGCAGGTTGGTTTTTATTTTTTGTTCAGAGATTTCTGTGAAAGGATAGGTTATTAGACCCACTTTCCAGAGAATAACTGAGTCAAAGGATGACTTGCCATCTGCATGCAGCAGTCACTTGAAGTATGGCCCATGTCGCCAAGTTGCACTTTGCTTGACTCCAGTGGGTGGCCTCCAGATCTGCCAGACCCTGGGATGAGGAATTGATGGAGAAGGACTCTCTCTGTGACTTGGGCACCCCTGACTTCCTTCAGACCTGGGTCAGCATTCCCATCTGAGGCTCATTAAACCTGTGTCTCTTCATGGGTTGAAGCAGAATTACATATGCATACTACAGAATAATGGGCAAAAGCCTTTGATTTTGTACACATCTTTCTTGCTCACATATTTCAGAGAATGTAAATATGCTTTAGATATTCATAAGCAATCATAATTTTGTTTATATAAACATCACCTAGGGAAGTGAAAGATGGGGAAGGATTCTTTTTCCTCTTTCCCATGATACCTCACTTGTTCCTGCTGGAGTCTGGAACTTTGCTTCTTGAGGATCCTGCCCTTAGGTTATCTGGCGGCCGTTGCTTACCATCATTGAAATTTCCCTTTTTAAAATGGTCAGACATTTTTAGAAACCACATCTGCCAACATTTTGTATCCATAGAGGGCTTGGCTTTATGGGCTATCAAAGTAAGATATGGATGTTTGGAAAAGATCTGTGACCTTTTGAGGTTATCATAGGGGATAATTGTGTTTTCCCATTCGCTGCCCTCTGTAGCAGTCAGAGAGATTGACATGTGATGGTCTGATTTCCTGTGGCATTTCTTAGGAGATAGGCTCACACAAACATAGTAAGGTTGGGGAAATGCGAGGTTCCTACCAAGCATAAATGAGATTCAAAACAAAATTGCTCTGTTTGTTTATTTTAAATTCGCCTCTTTGTGGTTGTCTCAGGAGACTGTTCATTTGGCTACAGGTTCGGCAGTTGCAGTCGTATTTGAACATATAAGTAAATGGCAGTGAGTATAAACAGCACAGCCAGAAGACCATTTATGTAGAGGCAGCCAACGACGACATATTTTAGTTATTTCAGCTGGAAAGTTGCTAAAGGCTTTGTAAGACATCTCAATAACATTTCATTACTTCAGCTGTTAAAACTTTAGCTGGGTGCCACTTTTCAGCCACATTCTATGGTTCCCCATAGCTTTTGGGAAAGTCTCCAGACTCTTTGAAAGTGGCTTAAACTGATGTCCTTTATAGGTGTCGTTGCCCCACCCCCACTTCCCACCCCTAGTACAAGATTCAGTCTAGGGGCAGGTAATTGCATTTAGTTATGATGTCTCTTTAGCATCCTTTAATCTGGAACATTTCCATAGCTGTTCTTTCTCTAAGGTGACCTTAACATTTTTTGAAAAATACAGACCCCTCCCCACTTATTTTCTTTTTAAGAGAACACCCCTCATTTTGCATTTGATGTTTCCTTGTGATTAGATTGAAGTTCTGTTTTCTAGGCCATAACACTGTGCAGTGAAGTTGTGTCCGCCTCCGGGTATTGCGCGTTTGGAGGCACCCGGTGTCCTTCCAACCCTCTTTGGTCATGTTGGTTTTGATTGCCCAGTCAAGGTGTTGCCCTTCTTTTTCCCTCCTTTGCCACTAATAAGTAGTCTGTTGGAAGACACTTGGACTCTGCAAATATCCTGTTCCTCATCAAAATCCACCCCCCACGCCAATTTGACATCCATTGATGATTCTTGCCTGCTCAAGTTTTATTAACTCAAGTTCCTATTTTTCTTCAATAGATTGTAATTCATACTGCGCTTAATTATTTTGGTGCTCAAATTGTCTTAGATTTACCCAGAGGGAGCCCCTTTGAGCTGGCTCCTATGTCCTTGTGAGATGCCCATCATTTTTGGAGCATTTCCTTCTCTTCTTGTACAACAGGATGCTCCAGGCTCATGTTGTACTTATCCTTCCTAGCCCTGGAATCAGCCATTTTTCCAAGGAACCCTCACATCCCATTTTAGCATTTAGCATACTGCATACTTATGTGTCTTCCTCCATTAAATAACTCTCTTACAGTACATGTCAGTTTAATTTGCTGTTATATCTTTTTCGTGTGGGATCACCCCAAATAGAAACTGTATCCATTATGCAATTAACTCCCTATTTCTCTCTTCCCCTGCCCCCCTGTTACCTCTAATCTACTGTTTCTGTGACTTTGCTTCTTACAGATATTTCATATAAATGGAATCATTCAATATTTATCCTTTTGTGTCTGATTAGTTCACTCAACATGGTGTTTTCAAACTTCATCGTGTAGTAGCATGCAATAGAACTTCATTTCTTTTTTATGGCTGAATAGTATTCCATCGAGTAGCTATACCACGTTTTGTTTATCCATTCCTCTGTTGATGGACTCTTGGGTTGTTTCTGCCTTTTGGCTATTGTGAATAATGCTGTGATGACCATTGGTGTACAGGTATCACTGCTATATCTGCCAGCATAAGCTTGGCACGTTAAATGTTTACTAAATAGTTGTTGAATAAAAAGTTGATTTTTGTTATAGTTCATTGATTAAAATTAGGTTCCAAAATTATCATGCTGATGAGTTTTCTTTTTCCTCCCCATCTAGGAAGAAATATTGACTATTTGTGATGAGATGCAGCGAAAACTCACCTTGTACTGGTGTACAGACACTATGGGACCTGGCACCTTTGCTGCATGGGCAGTTGGCCCACACTGATAATGTTGGGAAGCCATCCGGTCCACTGGAAGACACTAATCTGATCTCGGAAGTGGTTGATTGTGGCAGGATGTGTCGACGATGATGATGGCAAGAAAGCAAGATGTCCGCATTCCCACCTACAACATCAGTGTGGTGGGATTGTCTGGGACGGAGAAGGAGAAGGGCCAGTGCGGCATTGGGAAGTCTTGTCTGTGCAACCGCTTTGTGCGCCCTAGCGCTGATGAATTTCACTTGGACCATACCTCTGTCCTTAGCACCAGTGACTTTGGTGGGCGAGTGGTCAATAATGACCACTTTCTCTACTGGGGAGAAGTTAGCCGTTCTCTGGAGGATTGTATGGAATGTAAAATGCACATTGTGGAGCAGACTGAGTTTATCGATGATCAGACTTTTCAACCTCATCGTAGCACAGCCCTGCAGCCCTATATTAAGAGAGCTGCTGCAACCAAGCTTGCATCAGCTGAAAAACTTATGTACTTTTGCACTGACCAGCTGGGGCTGGAGCAGGACTTTGAGCAGAAGCAAATGCCAGATGGAAAGCTCCTTATTGACGGTTTTCTTCTTGGTATTGATGTTAGTAGGGGCATGAATAGGAACTTTGATGACCAGCTCAAATTTGTCTCCAATCTCTACAATCAGCTTGCAAAGACAAAAAAGCCCATAGTGGTGGTCCTGACTAAGTGTGATGAGGGAGTTGAGCGGTACATTAGAGATGCACATACTTTTGCCTTAAGCAAAAAGAACCTCCAGGTTGTGGAGACCTCAGCAAGATCCAACGTAAACGTGGACTTGGCTTTCAGCACCTTAGTGCAACTCATTGATAAAAGTCGGGGAAAGACAAAAATCATTCCTTATTTTGAAGCGCTCAAGCAGCAGAGTCAGCAGATAGCTACAGCAAAAGACAAGTACGAGTGGCTGGTGAGTCGCATTGTGAAAAACCACAACGAGAACTGGCTGAGTGTCAGCCGAAAGATGCAGGCCTCCCCAGAGTACCAGGACTATGTCTACCTGGAAGGGACTCAGAAAGCCAAGAAGCTCTTCCTGCAGCACATCCACCGCCTCAAGCACGAGCATATTGAGCGCCGGCGAAAGCTGTACCTGGCAGCCCTGCCCTTAGCCTTTGAAGCTCTCATAACGAATCTAGATGAAATAGACCACCTAAGCTGCATAAAAGCCAAAAAGCTCTTGGAAACCAAGCCAGAATTCTTAAAGTGGTTTGTTGTGCTTGAAGAGACGCCATGGGATGCCACCAGCCACATTGATAACATGGAAAACGAGAGAATTCCCTTTGACTTAATGGATACCGTACCTGCAGAGCAGCTGTATGAAACCCACTTAGAAAAGCTGAGAAATGAGAGGAAAAGAGCTGAGATGAGAAGGGCGTTTAAAGAAAACCTGGAGACCTCTCCATTCATCACTCCCGGCAAGCCTTGGGAAGAGGCCCGCAGTTTTATTATGAATGAAGATTTCTACCAGTGGCTGGAAGAAGCTGTATACATGGATATTTATGGCAAACACCAAAAGCAAATTATAGACAGAGCAAAGGAAGAATTTCAGGAGCTGCTCCTAGAATATTCAGAATTGTTTTATGAGCTGGAGCTGGATGCTAAGCCCAGCAAGGAGAAGATGGGTGTCATTCAGGATGTTCTTGGGGAAGAACAGCGATTTAAAGCATTACAAAAGCTCCAGGCAGAGCGTGATGCCCTGATTCTGAAGCACATTCATTTTGTGTACCACCCAACAAAGGAAACATGCCCCACCTGCCCAGCTTGTGTGGATGCTAAGATTGAGCACTTGGTTAGTTCACGCTTTATCCGACCATCTGACCGAAATCAGAAAAATTCACTCTCTGACCCCAATATTGATAGAATCAACTTGGTTATATTGGGCAAAGATGGCCTTGCCCGAGAGTTGGCCAATGAGATTCGAGCTCTTTGTACAAATGATGACAAGTATGTGATAGATGGTAAAATGTATGAGCTTTCCTTGAGGCCAATAGAGGGTAACGTCAGGCTTCCTGTGAACTCTTTCCAGACGCCAACATTTCAGCCCCATGGCTGTCTCTGCCTTTACAATTCAAAGGAATCTCTGTCCTATGTGGTAGAGAGTATAGAGAAGAGTAGAGAGTCCACACTTGGCAGGCGAGATAATCATTTGGTCCATCTTCCCCTGACATTAATTTTGGTTAACAAGAGAGGAGACACCAGTGGAGAGACGCTGCATAGCTTAATACAACAAGGTCAGCAGATTGCTAGCAAGCTTCAGTGTGTCTTTCTTGACCCTGCTTCTGCTGGCATTGGTTATGGACGCAACATCAATGAAAAGCAAATCAGTCAAGTTTTGAAAGGACTCCTGGACTCTAAGCGTAACTTAAACCTGGTTGGTTCTACTGCTAGCATCAAAGATTTGGCTGATGTTGATCTTCGAATAGTTATGTGTCTGATGTGTGGAGATCCTTTTAGTACAGATGACATACTCTTTCCTGTTCTTCAGTCCCAAACCTGTAAGTCTTCTCATTGCGGTAGTAACAACTCTGTTCTACTTGAACTACCAATCGGACTACACAAGAAGCGCATCGAACTGTCTATTCTCTCATATCATTCCTCGTTTAGCATCAGAAAAAGCCGGTTGGTTCATGGGTACATTGTTTTTTATTCAGCCAAACGTAAGGCCTCCTTGGCTATGTTACGTGCCTTTCTTTGTGAAGTGCAGGATATTATCCCCATTCAGCTTGTAGCACTCACTGATGGTGCTATAGATGTCCTGGACAATGACTTAAGTCGGGAACAGCTGACTGAGGGAGAGGAGATTGCTCTAGAAATTGATGGAAGGTTCACAAGCATCCCCTGTAGTCAACCCCAGCATAAACTTGAGATCTTTCACCCATTTTTTAAAGATGTGGTGGAGAAAAAGAACATAATCGAGGCTACTCATATGTACGACAATGTTGCTGAAGCCTGTAGCACCACAGAAGAGGTGTTTAACTCTCCCCGGGCAGGGTCTCCTCTCTGCAACTCAAACCTGCAGGATTCAGAAGAAGATATTGAGCCCCCATCTTATAGCCTGTTTCGAGAAGACATATCACTGCCCTCTCTGTCCAAAGACCATTCTAAGCTCTCTATGGAACTGGAGGGAAATGACGGGCTGTCTTTCATTATGAGTAATTTTGAGAGTAAACTGAACAACAAAGTACCTCCACCAGTCAAACCAAAGCCTCCTGTCCATTTTGAGATCACCAAGGGCGATTTGTCTTATTTAGACCAAGGTCATAGAGATGGACAGAGGAAGTCTGTGTCTTCTAGCACCTGGCTGCCTCCAGATGGGTTTGATCCTTCTGATTATGCTGAACCCATGGATGCTGTGGTCAAGCCAAGGAATGAAGAAGAAAACATATACTCGGTGCCCCATGACAGCACCCAAGGCAAAATCATCACCATTCGGAATATCAACAAAGCCCAATCCAATGGCAGTGGGAATGGTTCAGACAGTGAGATGGACACCAGCTCTCTGGAGCGAGGCCGCAAGGTATCCATTGTGAGCAAGCCGGTGCTGTACAGGACGAGATGTGCCCGGCTGGGGAGATTTGCTAGTTACCGAACCAGCTTCAGTGTGGGGAGTGATGATGAACTAGGGCCTATCCGGAAGAAAGAGGAGGATCAGGCCTCCCAAGGTTATAAAGGGGACAATGCCATCATTCCATACGAAGCAGATGAAGACCCGAGAAGAAGAAATATTCTTCGCAGTCTGAGAAGGAACACCAAGGTAATACGCCAGTTTAGGGATGAGTCATAGGAGGGGCTTGCACAGTGTCTCGGTGAGAATTAAATGATTGATGATGACGATGACTTTTAAGGGCAACTTATTCTGGTGGAAAACAGCTGCCATGTGTGCGTGTGTGTATGTGTATGAGAATTTATTCTCTGTTTAGCTTAGGATAAAAATGTTAGCAGTGTCTCGGATAGCTATTATTTGCATCTCAAGTAATTGGGACCTTGAATAGATAGAGTTGTCTTTCTCTATAAAATAGTAGTTAATTATCAAAACAAGCAGATAGTAAGGAACTTGTCCATGTCCTGACAGGTGTCTGAGCCAGTTATGATACACTTGATCTTCTTTTACTTATACATTAGAATCCAGAATTGTGCACCTCAGTCTCTTGCTGCTACACATACATTTCATCTGTACATCTCTTAAATGCTCTTTATTCCCCTTGCAGTTGGTAAGAGGGATAAAGTGATCTGTAAAGGCTGCTGCAGTTTGGATTAGTGAAAAATTGGGTGTGTCTTTCATTTGCACTCACAAATCAGTGATGGGTCTTCATGTATAAAAATGAAAAATAAGCATCTTGCCACTGCAAGTTATAAACCTGTCTCATAATCATAAAATTGGGGTGCCATCCATCTCCATTAGTTGGTCTTTAAGTGAATCACCACTGATATCAGCAAGAGCTGTGGATTTTATTTAGGGACCACAGTGGGGCAGGGAGGGGACAGGGAAAGAAAAAGTAAACTGTATGCATTATAAATGTCAAGCCTGCTGTGTCAGGTGTAGAAGAAACAGCCCCAAATGCAACAGTGGATGAAGCTTGTCTGTCTTGCATAGAATTGCAGTTTGTGCGGCAGGTATCTGTAAGCAGTACCCTGTTCCCTTGGGCTTAGGCTTTCAGATAGAAAAAGTATTTCCCAACTTCCTCTTTTGCTTTTCCCCCATTTAGAGATGGGAGAAATACTCTTTGTTTTTCAGAGAAACACATCTTTGGTGAGATACCACAGCTGAACTGTGTTATATAATAACCCTAACTGAGCATTATGATATACAGAATGATTTCTCTGCATTTTGAGAGCTTTTGCTCCTCTTCCTAAGCCGTGAAACAGCAGAGAATACAAGTCACTTGTCTCAAAGTATTTCAGGTACTCCTGGAAAGAAAGGTTGCCAAAAATGTATATTGTTACAAGCCATATCAAATCAAGAGGATCTAGAGTTCAGGGTCTCTTTAGAGCTAACAATTCTGTTGTAAAACAAAACATGGAGGCCAACTCTGCAGCCCTTATTGGAGATGGAGGAATCCCTGGTGCCTTCGCCCCCCAAGGAAAACGTATCCACTTTGTGTTCCCTGGTGGTGTACAGGGAACTCCTGCCTCACCACTGGCCGGAGCATCCAGGATTTTCTTGCCTGAGTTCTGCCACCGCACCCCCACCCCCACCTATGCTGAATGTTCATAATTATGGTAGGCAGTCTTCTCCTTTTGTTATATTTCCCCTGGGCTTGTTTTTTAACTTGGAGTCCTTCATCTGCATTCAGATTTTCTTCTCCAAAGGTTGGTAGGAGGCAGACCCATCAAAAACATTCCTTATTTAGGAAGCCAGAAAATGGCCTGATCTGCCTCCCAGCATTTTCCCAAAGCTATCCTGTTTAATGTTACTGGAATCCAAACATTTTGAAAAATTTGACTTTCTTCTCTTCCTCCTCCACTCCAGTGAAGACTGTTGCCAGAACAGCTTATCCGAATGCTGACAGTCTTCTAATTTGTGGGGGTGGCTGCACACCTGGGAATTAGGAAGGTGACGTAATAATAGCATGCTGCGAATTTTAACTGTTTTTCTGACTTCTAGCCACATGTCTAATATTTGTTGAAAATGATGCTTTTAAAACACATTTCCAAACAAGCAATGCTTTAAAGAACACACATGCTGTATGTAGGCTCAGCAGAAAGCAGCTGGTTACTGGGAGCCCCCAAGACAGCTGTGTTGGTGCTGCTTAGGGGCGCTTCCTGCACTTGAACTTCCTTGCACTGGGTTGCTGGGTCAGCAGGCAAGCAGTGATCGACTCCTCATCTCTCTTTAGTTATATGGGCCACACCTCTTAAGTCAAATATAAATGATACTTCTGGCCCAACAGCAATAGCGTGCCAGGAGTTAGTATAGGAGTTTCCTTTGGAAAGAGTGAGTAAAAGGTGAAATCGTCTTTCCCTGCCTTGGAAAATCCGGCTTCGAAAAGAGTGTAGCTGCTTTGTCATCCTAATGCCGAGATAAGCAGAGCCTAATTCTCTTCACTGTTAAAATTGCTGCCTTTAAGAACACAGACTGACACTTGTTTTTCTGGAAAAGCAGGATACCATTGGGGGCAAGGAGTGGGGGAGACTGGGGCAGAGAATGCCAAGCCAGCCTCTATGTGGGGATCTGGCCTTTGATTCTTATTGGCATGACAAAGCAATACATTATTTATTTGGAGTGAGGGGGGAGCCAGGCACTCCAATTCCAGTTGGTAATGGAAAACTTACTCAGTCCCTCCTGTATGCCAGACGTCACTGGGGAAATGGCACAGACTCTTTTTGCCTGGACCTCAGCTCCTAGTTGGGGCAGCAAGGCCTGTGCAGCTACTGAAGATAGGTGGTCTGCCGGGGTGGGGGGGGAGGGGGCTGTGGTCAGGGTGGAGAGCCATGTTGTGGGTGGGTACGGTGGCATAGAGCGTAGTGCTTAGGAGCTCAGAGTCTGGGAATCAGAGGGCCTAAAGGCAGATCTTGACTCCACCCTGCCTCACTGGGACTTTGGCCACATGATTCACCTCTCCACATCCAGTAGCAACTTCCTCATAGGTCTGCGAGAAATGAAATGAGATAATGCAGGATAAACACTGAGCACACCTCCTTTTGGATAAGTGCTCACTGTTGGTATTTATTTAACTAGGCCCTGAAGAATGAGTAGAATTGAAGAGATTGCATAGGGTAAGGAAAGGCCTTGAAAGTAAAGATAAGTATGGTGTATATTCAAGGAAAGTAGAAGACAGATCGGGTCTAGCAGAAGAGTTGAGGAACCAACATTGTTCCCTTTTGTGTAAGTTTTAACCCTGTGTGCTACTTAGCTGTTCTCACAGCACTTACCCTAGCAACCACTGCAAAAGAAAAATAGGCTGTAGGTACTGGTGTGATCTGGTGCCTTGGCTGATTTGCTGGATTAGTTCTTTACTGTAAAATTGGAGTCTGAACAAGGGAAATCCTTTTCATTTCTCCTAATGAAAGTGCACACTGTAAAACTGACTCTCACTCTGGGTCCTTTTCCCAACTGAAGCATTTAGTAACCCACCCTCATAGTGGGAGCCTTCCGCAGTCAGTTGAATGAAATTGAAAATCCACGATTGCGCTGCTGTGGGTCTGTGAATGGAAGCTTTGTATGTAAAGAGCTGTTGTTGCACATGGTCTCTGTCTCCCAGTGCCATGCGTTTGCAAAGATGAGATCAGGACTGGCGGGGTCTTATTTTAAAGCCAAAAGGCAGGCTGGGGGTTCTTAACTTCACAAAATGTGTCATTTGGGCCAGCTCGAATTGCTGATTTTGGTGTGTTTGACCATGGATTTAAAGAGAAGACATTGGCTATTTACCCATCTGTCGGCTGTGTTCTTATTTTTGTTTTGTGTGTGTGTGTGTGTGTGTGTGTGTGTGTGTTTTAAGAGCAAACCAGACCGATAAAGAAAATCTTTCACTCACTGTAGCTACCCCACATGACAAGACAACCTATTGAAAAGCAAACCAATTCAATCACGCATTGTTTGGTCTATAAGGCACCAAGTAACCAGTTTGAGTTTGTGTCCTCCCCAGTGAATTGGCTTATTTCATTGGATTCAGTGAATTGGCTGGTTGTTGTGGCTTTGTGTGGACACAACTCTCATTTTGTGAGGCCTAGAACAGAGTTAAAGTTTCTAGTGTGAATAAAAACCAGTTGGGGAATTGGACTGCTCGCTCCCGAGAGGACTGTTTCGTTTTGACCGACAAGCTGAATGGTATGAAATGTGAGCTCTTTGTAACCTGCTCTGGAAAGACTCAGTGTGTGCTTCAGAAAAGGCTAATCATACTCAGTGAGCTTTAAGACCAAATAAATTCCATGGTCTTAAAAATGGGGCTCTGGCCTTGACCTCGGATTTTGGGATTCCTGAAATAATTTTGTCTTTTAAAAGACATATTTTCGCTCCAGAGCACATGCACCTTCCTTCTTAGGTGGGAAACGCTCAGTTAGGTGCTGAGCACTGATTGTACACCTGGCATTGTGCTGCTGGTGTGTTCATCTGGTTCACAGTCTCGGGGATGTGAGATTTTACCGGGGGGGGGGGGTACTGGGTTCTAAGGAATTGTACAGTAAGGCATTTTAATCTCAGCTAGGAAATCCAGGAAAGCTCCCCAAGAAAATGAGCTTAAGGCTCAAGGCTCAGCTTAAGGCTGAGACTTGAAGGATGAGGCAGGCAAAGTCGGTGAAGATGGAGACTTTGTGGAGAAACCTTTCCAGGCACAGGAGACAGTGTGGAACTTGGAGTTGAGAAAAATACAGCATGTTCAAAGGATTGAAAGGAGCCTAGTGTGGCTGTTGGCAGGGAAGTGAGGAGAGCCAGGCCAGATACCGAGGGCTGTGTATACCATGCGAAGGATTTTGTGCTTTGTACATTTTCTCTAACGTCCACTGTATGTGTGCAAGGTGTGATACCAGCCATTTTCACAATTTTTTTCATTTATTCCTTTTATCAGTCTTAGCGAAGTGGTTTTTTAGCCTTGTTTTAGAGATGAGGAAACCAAGGCTCAGAGAGATTTAGACACTTTTCCCAAGTTAGCATAGCTAGTAAGTAGAGAAGCTGACTTTTGAACCCTGGCCTTCTATCTCACACTTGCAGTGGGGGTTTACGAGTCCAGATAATCTGCGAGAAAGATGGTGATATTCAACAGTCAGACACACATACTTAGGCTACTCGACCAATGCAGTCAATTTGTTCATTTCAAATTAAGGACTTTGATTGTTGTCTTTGAAAATCCATTTCCCCACAGTATCCCCTAAGAATGGAATGGTGTTCTTTGTTTCTCCCTTCAGAAATCTAATTGAGTAGAGGACAAAAAAGACATGGAGACACTGAAATAGCAGTTGGAACTTTTAAGAAATTGTTTTGAACTGGTGTCACTGGTTTTTCAGTTTATTTTAGGCCCAGGGAACTGACAGAATGTGTTTTTGGTGATAAAAATAGACTGTCTTTTAACTGTCTGCCTTAGCTTACAGCACACCTGTTTTAAAAAAATATATATTACAATAGTCAACCCAGATCTGTTTTTCAAAGAACAAAATTGCTCTGAAGCCTCACTGAGCCAACCTTCCACCTCACATGATACTGAAATGTCTTTGTAAGGACCCAAATTATTTCCACTCTAGTCAGGAATTACCTCTCCTTCTATGGAAAGGCCTCCTGAATGAGTATTGTCCAGTGTTTGAGAGGAGGCAAGCAGATAAGAACCGAGCCATGGCTCTGGGAAGTCCAGATGGTGTACGCTGAATCCAGCAGGGCGTCTGCACTCCCTTACCTGGCACCCTCCTGTCCACTTAGCCCCGTTCGCGTTGTCCATGCAGCCTGAGAGAGCAGCAGCAATTGGTCCAGGTTTGCCACAGCCTTCATGCCCTTATAGAGCCGTTTATTTGGGGCCTGGGAGCAGACGACATGCCTTTCTTTTTCTATCGTGCAAGAGGATTAGGGATGGCAGGAAGGCCAAGACTTTGTGCTGCTTGCTGTCCCATTCCTTAAATAAAGATTCTCGGAGATGGTGAGTGACTGGCTCACAGTACCAGCTGCCAGCTTGAGGGAGACAAAGCCTAAACATTTGTGCTTAGAATAAATCTTCAGGTTTTCTTCCCGATATTGGGCTTAGATTTTTTTCAGAGCCAGCAGGGGGAGCACCGGTTAGCCAAGAATTCCTCTGGGTCATGAGTGATTAGCTTAATTGAGAACGTCCTTTTGAAGCTCTGTTGGAAATAAGGGAGAAATAATTGCCAATCAGAAAGGTTCAGTGGAGTATAGTGTGTGAAAAAGTGCTTTAGGGGAACCCTGTAGTAATACTGTTTATGGAATCTTTCCATTTTTCTAATGGAAAATTAGGAAAAAAATGTCCCAGGTACAGTTAATTCAGGGTTTGCCACTACACAGCCTAGCAAGCCCTGTGTGTGACCCTCAGGGGCTGCGCGTGTATCATTTTCACCCCTGGGCAGGAGAGTTGTCCCCATTTAGATAACACTGTCCCAGTTCCAGGCTACGTTTCGTATATAGCATTCCCCCTTTAAACAAACCAAATAGGGAATCCAGCAACCTGGATCCTGTTTTTATCCCTTTATTAGCTATGTTGCCAAGCATTTAAAAGGTTATGATGGCTGGTCATATTTTCTGACCCTAAAATCTGATCAAGTAATTTGACATGTATAAAGGTATTTATGGGGAACAGAAGACAATATTTGAAGTTAGCACCTTAGGGCCATGAAATAACTTTATCTGCCATTCCCACAGAAAGTAGAAAATTCTTTATCCACAAAGGGTGGCTGATCCTCTTGCGTGGGGCCGTGGATGATGTTGCCTGTGGGCTTATAATCCGCCTTGCCTTTTATTCTGTGGCTCAGTTGATCCTTAGCCATGTGCTATCTGGATCACTTTGCTTATTGTGGATATCTTTTTTCTACTAATTAGTTACTAATTAGACTGTAAGTTCATTGAGGGAGGGAGATGACTTTGGTCCTAGTATTAGCTCTGCCACTGGTTTGCCGTATAACCTTGAGTAATTCATTTAAAAAAATGGGGAGGGGAGCCAGGATCTTGCCCCCTAGGAACATAGGCCAGTAGAAAAATAGTTGTATGTATGTATAAATGACATATCATGCCAATACCTACAGAATGATACAGGGAATTAACCTCTTGTGTTTTTAAAATGAAAGTTCCTGTGATATAGTACCTTCGAAGTATGTACAGGACCTTTTTTGAACCTTACTTCCTCACGTAATAGTGAGAGCAGCATGTTGTTAGGAGAAGAATCAGAGACAGTCCTCATCTCAGCGAAATTTGAAAAAAATAAAGGAACCTTGGCCTCAGTGCATTAATGGGAAACTTTGTTCAACAAATTGTAACAGGTACCTACTGCACAGGAAGCTCTGGAATGCAAGCATCTTCTAGACTGATAGAAAGGTCCCTTCTCTTGGCTCTTTCTTATTCCTTGGCTGGCATTCCAGTCTTTTTTCTTGCCACCATAGAAAAACTTGGAGGGCCTTGGAGTGGGCTTGCCATTCCATACAGGAGCAGAGGCAGGTGGCAGATGGAGCTTCCTACTCTGCCAAAGTTGGGAGTTCCCCCTTTACATTCTTTTCTTGTTTCCAAAAAGCCAAGAGACCTGAGGCAGATTCCAGTCACCATTTTCCGTCTGTGCAACACTGGCATAAACTATAGGTTCATTTCTTTATTTCCTTTGCAACATACTTAGTATCAAAAATAAGAATCAGGCATATTTTTAAGGAAACCGTAAAGCAGGAGGTAAAGAACAATGGATTATGTTATTTATTCAAAAAACCTCTATCAAAAAGGACAAGGTGACTCTAGCTGGCCCATTACTTTGTTGGTGGCAGTGCTTTGTCATCATGGAGATGGCTTGTGTGTGGGAAAGAGCATGGGGTTTTGATGTGTGGGATTGCAGGCCTCTGAATCACATCTCTCTGTTCTGGGTAGAATCTTTCTGAGCCTCGGTCTTCTCTGTAAAGTGTGGATTCATAGCTCTGACCTTGCCAGGTGGTTGTGAGGTTCAGGTAGTTGTGTAGAATACCCAGCACGGTGTCCAGCCCTTAGCCACTCCTGAGCATCACTAGTGTTTTCATTTTGGACCCAGTCAGACTAAACTTTGAGGTACAAATATGTAGATTGTCCTCAAAGCTCTGGCTAGGGGTTTTTTCAATTGCCTGCTAAGTGAGTGCCCCCAAAGGGAGATGGATGTTGGGATGGTGTCACTTTCTCCCCTCCAAGGACCTGCTGAGAGTGGTTCCAATGACTCCCTAATGAGTGACACACTCTGGGGAAATGAGACATCTGGCAGGCCACTCAGGAGAATGACATTTCCATCTGAAATGTGCTCAGTAATCCTTCCGATGCTTGATATATTGGTTGTTACAGCAGACATCTGGCCCAACTCTTGGCATTCATAACAAACTCTGATTTCCTTACTAGGAAGATTTAGAATTAGTTGTGCAAGAATTTCCTGCCCAATTTTGTGATACCCTAGAGAGCCTTCATTTATTTCAGAGGTATTTTGACATTCTGTAAACCAAAGTTTGTTTAAATCTTGAGAGGGAAAGAGGAAGAAAGGGAGGGGAGAGAGAGAGAGAGAAAGCGGGAGGGAGGGAGGGAGGGAGAGGGAGAGAGATTTTATCCATGTCATTCAGCAAGGAGGATTGCTGCTATTGCAAAAGCTTGCTCTTCATTTCCTCATTTGTAAATCGAAGGGCTGAACTAGATCTTGGAATCTTGGAGATGAAAGGGATAGGAGCACTTGTTTAATGTAGCCTTCTACCCAAAGGCAGAATTCCCTTGACAATAAGTGTGGCAGGTAGGTTGCAGCCTCTGCTTTGAAATACTTACACAACAGCCCCTTCCTTTTTAAACAGCCATGGTTTTTGTTTTGTTTTGAAGTTTTTCCTGTATATTGGCCAAAATTATCTTGGTCATCTTCTTACATCTCCCAACATGATGCTTTGGAGCCATACAAATTAAGGCTACTCTCTTCTAAGTAAGGTAAACCCTCTAGTTACTTGAAAATAGCTGTCATAGTGCTCCAGTCTTCCCTTTTCCAGTTAAAGACAGCTGGTATTGTATGGGGTGGGTCTCTTTTACCTTTAGAAGTCCTCCAGATTATCGGAGTTCTTTTTTTTCATTTATTTAATTACCCATTTATTCATTCTGCCTATCCCAAGAACTTTCAGGAAGATGCAATGAACTCAGGTGGTTCAGAGCACAGAGACTGGGGTCAGGCACACCTGATGTGGGCAAGTTATTGAATTTTTCTAGGACTCAGCTTCTTCATCTATAAAATCGTTCTTAACACCTACACCCACAGATTTGTTATGGAGTGAGATAATGCATATAAAGAATTTAGTAAGCTGTCTGGTGCCTAGTGGGTATTAACTGATGGAGGCACAATTTTCTGGCTAATTTAGATTGCTAGAATTTTCCTATACTGTCTTATTCTAGTACCGAGAAGGGTAGAAGTACAAGATTAAAATTTGTTGTCCATTGGCAAGAATTGTGGTTAAAAGGCTGTATCGTAATTAGAAATAGCCCCCTTGCACTTTATCCTTCCAGTTCTCTATTTTATTCCTTAACAACAGTTTACTTGGAATTCTCAGTTTATTGAAGAACAATAATGTTGTTAATGTTAATTTTGACAGGCAAATTCTGCTGGATTGGGATTGCTAAAAAACTTGAATGATAAAAGATGGAAGAATGTAGCTTAAATACAGATGGTGTTCTTTGTTTATTCAGATTCCTTAGCTAACTGTTTAAACAGGATGAAATTTTAATTGCTTGCCTCATTGTTTTAAGGCTTTGGTCTTTGGTTGCAGCAATGAGTAACGATAGAAGCACTCAGCCCCTGTCTTTTCCATAATGAGAGCTTACATTTACTGAACAGCCGTGTACTGGGCACTGAGGCCTCCCCAGATAGCCCATAATTTCACCCTCCAAACCTCCTTGTGAGGAAGGTGCCATCCCTGCTGAGATGAAGGATGCAGGACTCAGGCCAAGTTACTTGACCATGGTCATAGAACTTGTCAGTCAGAATTCAAACCCAGGTCTGTCTGATTTCAACATTTAAATTCTTTATGTTGTATTTTATAAAAGTAGGAGATGGCTAGAGTCCAGAGAGGTTCAGTTATTTTGTGTAAAGGTACATGGTCAGCCATTCATTTGCTCTTCCTTACTTCTCTGGGAAAAAGCCTGAGTCTCTTTGCTTTGTGCAGACTCTAAGGGGAGCTGACAGCAGCGCAGTCACACCCCACCACCTGAGGGGCCCTCACTGGTTTTATCAGAGCCTGCATCACAGTGAGCAGGGACAGGCTTTGTTGGGGGCTTAGTTCTCTGGGATCCAAGGATCCGTTTATTGTGCAGAGTTCTCTGTACTGAAGCAGTTAGCAGGCTGTAGAGAGAAGGGATTGTTTTTGTCTTTGGTTTGTCATTTAGGTAATGTCATCCAGCAGCTTTGGCTGCTGTGAAAGAGAAATTAACTTGCCCCTTCTTTAGTGGACATCTTATTCTCTCAACTCTTCTTTTGTTGCCTCTTGTTTGTTCAGGAAGTCCTCAAAAAATCTCAGACTAAACAGGAAGTGATTTGTCCCCATAAAGGGGTACCAGAAGGGACAAGGATGGGCAGGATAAGGAGGCTAGTTAGTTGATCTGGTAGCTAGTTAGTTGTCCCCGTCAGTGGATTTTATGCAAAGATCCTTAAATATTTTAAGTTTATAGGCTATTCAGATTTCAAACTCTGCCCTTCCCAATTGGTCTCATCAACTTGGAAACTAAATTGCTGGAGATAAACTTGAGGCCATTTCCCTCAATCCCTTTTGGTTACTCTTCTCTTTAGTGTATATTTTAACAAAAAGCAAAAGTATTTCTTGTGGCTCTAGGAAGTCTATAATTTGTTCAGAGCATTTCTTCCCATGTGATCTTCAAAATAAAAGAGTTGAATACTTTTAGAACAGAATATCTTAATATTTATACTGTTTGTGAGCATGGTCTTTGGAGACAGACCCTCCCGGGTTTGAATCCTAGCACTGTTGCTTACTAGTTGTGTCGTTATTTGTCCTGTTTCATGAGCTGGCTTTACCTTTTCCTAAATGGGGAAGCCTTTGGGGATTAACCCCCAGCAAATGTCTCAAAGAGAATTCTCATTTGGCGCTATCAGCACTACCAGAATGCATTCTCTCTCTCTCTTTTCTGGAATGAGGATTATTAGTTTTTGATTTCATCTTTTTTCTTTGTAAGATTTTTAGCCACCTTTGGGTGTATGACATCTGTTATCTGTATGGGACATTTGAAAAACTTCCTGTTTACTCTGCAGTGCATCCCTGATAAAGGATATGGGTAGTCGCCTCATTGTTATTAAAGAAGTATAGCCTGCTTCTTATAAACACCTTTGTTCTAATAATGCAGTCTCACACTCAAGGTGTGACTTTGTGGCAACTTTCCAGCATTCTTGAGTGGTATTTGGAGACTAGAAAACACAAAATTAATGAGATGAAAGCAAGTAGGTCTGTTTATCCTGCTTGAAATCTTTCCAGCAGTTTCTGCCTCACTGTGGGTTCCCTTCTGGAATCCTTACTGATGTTTAAGTTGCATGTTGATACTCACTTTGTTTTTGTGCTTTCTTTTCTCTTTTCTGGACAGAAACCAAAGCCTAAACCCCGGCCATCCATCACTAAGGCAACTTGGGAGAGTAACTATTTTGGGGTGCCATTAACAACTGTCGTGACTCCAGAGAAACCTATCCCTGTTTTTATTGAAAGATGTATAGAGTACATTGAAGCCACAGGTAAGAGTGTTACCTTATAGCAGATTCTAGTTCTTAATGTCTGCCGGATATTTTCTAGAGTATTAATCCATCTAGAGATGCAGGAATCAGCTCGCATTTAGTGTGCACTGCTTTCTGAAGAGCAGAGCAGTCCTGACAGCTGTCAGACTTGAGGATCCTCCATTTTCACACAGTTTTGAAGTTGCCACGCAGGATTTTTTAGACCTTTCAGGGTGCGGGACATTCCGTTGTCAGTGCTGCAGTTGTTGCTGGTTTCGGTCCCTTCCCTGTGTTCCCACAGCACCTTGTCAACAGCCTGCAGCACATGGTTTATACGTTGCCTGTTTGTCTGTGTCCCCTGCAAGTCTAAATGCTCCTTGAGGGCCGGGAAAGAATTTTACTTATCATTATGTCCTCAGTACTACACTGAACACATAATAAATACTTGTTAATAAAATGGGTGAGTAGTTGTGACTATCAGTGCCCTTGGCCATTGATCAGGTGTCTGAGAGTCATTTATCGATGGGATTTTTTTCGAGGGTAAAAAAACAACTAGGGTGCTGGGATACTGTCTGGTTATGCACCTAAATTTCAGCTCCGTTGACAACTCGGTATTATCACAAAGGCAGACTGTCTTAAAATTTTCCTCATTGTTGTTAAAATGACAGCATTTTACATTTTGAAACCCATTGTAGCTTCCAGTTTCTTGCCATTATTTTCCATTATTGAAAGCACCTAGATGCTTTCAAAGCCGATGAGCTTTGAGGAGAAGGTGGTATAGATGGTATAGCAGGCCCATGGTAATGTGGATTCTTTGGTATTGATAGTATATGAGGTTCAAATCTTTTGAAACCTAGGCAGGGATTACAGCTTCCTTTTGTATTCTTTCCAGTTCTCGCATTGTTGGTGATGATGTTAAGTATCGCCTGGTGTGGACAGGTTACCAGGCTTTGCTAATAATTTCAGCAGCATCACATGAAAAGTGAGTGACAGTGTTTTAGGATGTGCCAAAATGGGGAAGATAGGTTTCAAGTCGAAGCATGCTAAGTGGACAGTTCTTTGACATTAAGTACATTGACAAAACTGTAATTTCACCCCTATCTATTTCCAGGCTTTTTTCTTCATCCCAAACCAAAACTCATATACATTTAGCAATAGCTTCCCATTCCACTACTATTCTTTCTGTCTCTGTGAATTTATTTTTCTAAGTATTTCATGTAAGCAGAACATAGAGTATTTGTCCTTTTGTGTCTGGCTTATTTCATGCAACATGATTCAAGGTTCGTCTGTGTTGTAGCATGTAACAGCACCTCAGTTTTTATAGCTAAATAATATTCCATTGCATGGATATACCACATTTTCTTGATCCATTTATCTGTTGATGGACACTTCGGTTGCTTCTACCTTTTAGCTATTGTGACTAATACTGCAGTGAACACTGGTGTAAAGATATCTGAGTCCCTGCTTTCAGTTCTTTTGGGATATATATCTAGGAGTGGAATTGCTGGGTCATATGGTAAGACTGTGTTTAACTTTCTGAGGAACTGCCAAACTAGTTTTCCACAGTGGCTTCCCCATTTTACATTCCCACCAGCAGTGTATGAGGGTTCTAATTTCTCCACATTCTCACCAATACTTTTTATTAATTTTTTTTAATGGTCATCCTAGTAGGTACAAAGTGGTATCTCATTGTAGTTTTAATTTTTATTTCTTTAATGGCTAATGATGTTGAACATGTTTTCATATACTTATTGGCCATTTCAATATCTTCTATTATGAAGTATCTATTTACATCCTTAGCCCATATTTTAATTGGTTGTCTGTCTTTTTGTTGTTGAATTGTAGGAGTTCTTTATATGCTCTTAAACTGATAACGACCTAGTTCGACTACTACCAACCGTAGTTTCAGTAGTACAATGGTACCTCGTTACTCATTGTCAACTGGATCCAGGGGGCACAATGAGTACTAAATAAATTTTTCCTATAAGGAATAATGTAAATAAGTTTAATGCGTCCCCAAACCAAAAACAATGCACATTTTTTAGGGAATATGTAAAAGAATATGGCTGTATATCATTACTTGACATGAGAAATAAACCTAAAAATTCATAAATAGTTGGATTAAGTAAAATGAAAACTTCACTTTACCTGTACTGAGAGGAGTCCGTGGCCTAATGGGATGATGGGAGGAAAGTGTGAGCAGGAGAGGTTATATGGAGTGTTGCTTTGAAGGAGAGTCCCCCTCCGATAGAACATTGGGCACTTGCACTTCTCTTTTCTGCCTTTTTTTCAACTTGCACCACAGGCTCTGACACACTCTTTGTCACCTTCACTAAAAACTTATCCAAAGAGGACTGCTGCTGTCTTCTTTTCAGAATTTCTCGAAAATGTGAATTTCTTTGGTCATTCAATAAATTCACATTTCTGATTGTCCGAGTTTTGTCCGGATAGTGCTTCTCTGCAAAGTTTTGAATTTTTGCCCATTTTGCACACATTTCTTTTATCAAGGAACTGGGGTCGTCCTCCCTTGTCTATCTCCTCCACACTTGAAGAAATCTCTTCAGCCACCTCTTGCTGCCACTCCTTCTGTAGTTCACCCTCAGCCTCTACGTAGGCTTGAAATTCATTGATGAATTCATCAGCAGCCTTTTTATTAGCATTCACTGCCTCGCATGCCTCACAACACTATGGTTGCTGGTCCTCTTTTTAAAATTGTCGAACCTGCTGTGGCTGGCCTTAAAAATTTCACCACTCTCATCACTTGGTCCCAGTTTGTTTTTCAAAAGATGGGCATGTCATGCTTTTGTTTTTTCACATATCATGGCTTCCAGTACACTGTCACCTGCTAACTTCTCATTTGCCCAAATGAATAACAGCTTCTCAACTTCCTTTAGTGTTTGGGAACACTGCTTTGTTACTGCTTTAACTCCTTTTGCAACTTGATTCTTGATGGTGGAGACCGTTATTCTAGGCATACTGTATTCCCTGGCAAGAACAGTAAGTAATGTGAATATTGCTCTCTTTTTTTGCCTATTCTTTCTTTCTTTTTTTTTTTTTTTGCTCAATGGCGGTGCGAAGTAATTTTCTTTTCTGCTCAGCGCTAACACTGCTCATTTTCTTAGGACCTGTGATGAGGAAAAAAGTGCAAAAATATATAAAATGACCATAGAAGCTAAGACAAGACCTCAAGGGATATACACAGGGCAAGAGCTGCATGACTAACATGTGACCCTTTGTTTTGGCTGAAAAGGGTAGCAACTCACAAGGCAACTGACACCGACAAGTTCTAGCTTGCACGTCGGGTGCCAAACAATGAGTACTGGGACAAAATTTTTGCGTCAAAGTGCGTAAAGTACCAAATTTGACAAGTTTCAAAGCTGTCGAGTACCGAGGTACTGCTGTATATAAATTCCCTACTCGCTACTTTGTCCCTCCCCATTTATACTGTTACTGTCTCAGATTACATCTTTATACATTATATACCCATTAACATAGATTTAAAATGATATTTTACACATTTGTCTTTTAAGTTGTTTGCGGGGGGGGGCAGTTACAAACCAAAAGTACATAATACAGGATTTTATATTTACCTATCTACTTACCCTTACCAATCCAATATTCTTTATTTCTTTTATGTCTTCAAATTACTGTCTAGTATTCTTTTATTCCAGCCTAAAGGACTTTAGCATTTCCTGCAGGGTAGGTTTTCTGGTAATGAACTCTCTCAGCTTTTGTTTGCAAATGTCTTAATTTCTCCTTCATTTTTGAAAGATAATTTTAACAGATATAGAATTCTTCTTTAAACAGTTTTTTTCTTTAAGGACTTTAAGTTTGCCATCCCACTGTCTTCTGACCTCAGTGGTTTCTGATGAGAAATCCGCTGTTAATCTTATTGGGGATCCCTTGGATGTGACAAGTCACTTCTCTCTTGCTGCTTTCAAAATTCTCTTTGTATTTGGATTTTGACAGTTTCCCTGTAAAATGTTTTGGTTTAGAAATCTTAAAGTCTATTCTGCTTGGAATTTGTTGTGCTTCCTGGTTGCATAGATTCATGTATTTCATCAGATTGGGGAAGTTTCTGCCCATTTATTTCTCCAAATACTTTTTCTGCCCCTTTCTCTCTCTTACCCTGGTGGGACTCCACTGATACAAATGTTATTAGGCTTGATGGTGTCCCACAGGTCCCTCAAACTCTGTTTGGTATTTTTCTTCATTATTTTTTTTTTCTGCTCCTCACACTAGTTAATTTCAGTTGCCTTGTCTTCCAGTTTACTGATCCTTTCTTCTTCCTGTTCAAATCAGCTATCAAATCCATCTAATGAATTTTTCATGTCAATTACTATACTTTGCAGCTCCAAAATTTGTTTGGTTTCCTTTTTGTACTTTTTACCCGCCTCTTTATTTTGTTCAGGTGTTTTCCTAATTTGCTTTAGTTCTTTGTATATGGATTACTTTAGCCCATTGAACATATTTAAGATAGTTGATTTAAAGTCTTTGACTAATAGTTTTAAAGTATGAGCTTCCTCAGGGATGGTTTATAGCACATTCTTTTTTTTCTTGTGAGGGGTTCAAACTTTCCTGTTTCTTTGTGTGTTTTCTAATTTTTTGTTCAGAACTGGACGTTGTTAGTATTATATTGTAATAACTCTGGGATCTGGTTTTTCCACCTCTGTGGGGTTGATAGATTTTTATTGTTGTCATTGTTGAGGGCTGAAGTTGTCAATTTGTGACTTTCCCAATTGGGGAATGGAAAGAGAATAAAGGGGGGTGGGGTGGGGGAAATAGGTACTGTCTCTTTAGGACTCCCTGCTGCTTTTGCCTTGAGGGGGTTTAGAATAGTAGCTGCCCTCAGAGCCAGCCCCCCAGCAATCTGAAGTCACTTATCAAAAGCTGTAATAAGAAATCTCACCACACTCCTCTGGATTTTGGAGGACCAGGAGCCAGGCTACAGTCCCCACTTCTGTCTGCCACACAGTTGGAGGATGGGAGATGGTGGCCACTGCAGGAGGGTGCAGTTTTTATATACCACACTTGACCAGCCTCTTCCTCCCCCTCTTCCTTAGATGCTGCACCGTATTCCCCTGGACTTCAAAGTTCAAATAGTTGATTCAGACTGTTCCTGCCAGTGCAGTAGTTGTTTCGGTGGAGGGACTGATCCCTGGAACTTCCTACTCTGCCCACTTCCCACAATCCTCCTTGTAACCAGTTTTTAAGTGTACAATTCTTTAGCATTAATTACATTTGCAGTGTTGTGCTATCATCACTGTTCCGATATACTAATGCTGCTGTTTTGCAAAACACCAGAAATGGATTGGCTTTTTTCGAGGGGGGTTATTTGGTTACAAAGTTACAGTCTGAAGGCCATAAAGGTCCAAGGTAAGGCATCAGCAGTTGGGTACCTTTGCTGGAGAATGGCCAACAGCATCCAGAAAACCTCTGTTAGCTGGGAAGGCACTTAAGTGGCTTCTGCTTGCTCCCAGGTGGCATTTCAAAATGGTATTCTCCAAAATGTTGCTCTTGGGGCATTTTGTCCTCTCTTAGCTGCAGCTCCTCTTCAAAATCACTCTCAGTTGCTCTGAGGTCCTTCTGTCTGTGAACTCCTTTATACAACTCCAGTGATCCAATTAACACCCAGCCTGAATGGGCGGGGTAACACCTCCATGGAAATTATCCAGTCAAACATTTCACTCACAGTTGATTGAGTCACATCTCCATGGAAACACTCCAAGGATTCCAATCTAATCAACACTAATACATCTGCCCCCACAAGATTGCATCAAAGAATATGGCTTTTGGTGGGGCATAATATATCCAAACTAGCACAATCACTATTAACCATTCAAAAACTTTTTGCCACCCAAAATAAATTCTGCACCCATTAAACAATAACTCCCTATTCCTCCCCTCCCCAACGTCTGGTAACTGGTTGCTAATCTACTTTCTGTCTGTATGAGTTTGCCTGTCCTGGGTATTTCATATAATCATACACTGTGGCTTTTTGTGTCTGACTCATTTCACTTGGCGTAATGTTTTCAAGGTTCATTCATGTTGTGTAATGTATCAGAACATCATTCCTTTGTATCTTTCTGACAATGGTTTTATATCACTTTCTTCCTGGCACCTTTCCTTGGCAAGGAGGAAATCTGCATGAAGCAAATTTGGGTGGTTGAAGCCTCTCATTCTTGTTTACCCAACACTCTAGGGAGCTAGTTTGTGTCATTTCACCTGTAGGAGGCCTTTCTCTTAAATTGCTTATTTTGACATAATTTCATATTTACAAAAAAGCTACAAAAATTGAAGATTGTAACAAATAGAAAGTTACAAAAGTTCTCAGATCCCCTGAATATTAACATTTTATCACATTTGTTTTATGACTCTCTATATATGTATCTTTTTCCTGAAATGTTTGAAAGTTGTACTTATAATGTGCCTTTATTTATAAGTCCTTCAGTGTGTATTTCCTAAAACCATTCATCAAATAACCGCAGTCCGCTTATCAAAATTAGGAAGTAAACCTTGATTCAATACTGATCTATAGCTCCAGTCTATAGTCTAATCTGTAGACATTTACATTTCATCACTTGTCTCAGGAGTTAATCCCAAATTACGTGTCACATTTAGTTGTCAGGTATCTTTACTGTCCTTTAATCTGAAACAGTTCACCAGCCTGTCTGTCTCTCATGGCCTTCATATTTTTTAAGAGTACAGAGCAGTTATTTTGTAGATGTTCCTCCACTTGGGTTCTTTGATGTTTCCTCATGGTTAGATTCAGATTGCACTTCTGGCAGAAACAGCGGGGACTGATGCTGTGTCCTCGGTATGTCGGGGCAGGGGCACGCCATGTCGATTCTTTCATCCCTGAAGGTGTTCACATGGATCACTTGATGAAAGTGGTATCTGCCAGGCTTCTCCACTGTAAAGTTACTCTTTTCCCCTTTGTAATGAATGAGGATTTTATAGGGTGATGCTTTGAGACTGTGTAAGTATCCAGTTTCTCCTAATACTGTTGCCCATTAGTTTTGGTATCCATTCATGATTCTTGGCTGAAACAGTGATAGCTATAGTTTTTCTAACTCCCTAATTCCCTTGGCCTCTATTAGCTGGTGTTTTTCTGTCAGGAAGAGCTTTCCCTTTTCTGAGGGAGCCATTTGTAAATGGCCTCCTTGCATGAGTGAGGCAGTGGGTTTGGCCTGCCCTGCTCTCCTTGCTTCTCTAACTCTTAAGTTTCCAGTCAGTGTGATTAGCTTGTTTACATCCAGTGATTGAAATTAGATCTCTCCTTGCTCTTCTATTTGTGAATACTTTCAGGTATGAGGACCACTTAACCCTGTTCCCAGTTCACCTCCAGCCACTGCCAAGATTCTGCTTCCTTACATTCTAAAACTCTGTTAAATAGCACCACTCTCTACCCCTGTTGCTAAAAAACTTGGAGCTGGAGAGTTGTCTGTCTCATCTGATCAGTTTCCAAGTTCCGTCAGATATTCATCATCTCTTGGCTCTGTCCCCTCCACTATATTCCCACTGCCTGCCATCACCCCCCCTTTTCTGTCCCTCCTGGAAGACCTCATATTGCTCCCTCTTTGCCTACCAGCTGGAGGCCACACTTCGCTCCTTCCTTCTGTATGAAGTACTGTTCCGCCATTTGTCTGCCTTACTTGCTCTTTTTTTTTTCCTTTCCCTCCCTCCCTCCCTCCCTTCCTTTCTGGTTTATAGTACTTCAAGCATTAATTGTAGAACTGTTTTACAGGAATACAAACAATATATTACAGGGACATAGACCTAGTAGAGTTTCTGTATGTTTCTCTGCCTTTGTCTGTGCCCTTCATATTGTTTGACATGTGCCCAGCACTCCACTCCTTGCCTCTGGAACTTGTCCTCATTCTTCAGGACTCCGTCCCTACAACCCCCAACAATTGCATTTTGTAGTTTCTCTGGTAGTGCTTCTCAACCAAATTTCAGCTTCCTGAGAACAGGATCCTGTGTTCTGGTCTCTCTAGAGCCTGGCATACAGTGTACATTAAATATTGATTGAATGGATAATGGATAGATTTCAACCTGCAGTACCTTAATTCCACTGTTTTCTTGTTAGTCTCCCTTTCCTTTTTTTCTCCCCCCATATACTTTTCCTCGGTACATGAGTTTGTACTTTTATAGAATTTCAGGAAAAAAAAAACAGTCTGGGCAGTGGGGGTGGGGGTGGAGGTGATGTCTTTGTGTGCTCTTACCCTGTTTCCTAAAAGATCTCTTTCTCTGTTTATAAAATTAAAACATGTTTATTGTAGAAATTCAACAAAAAGCAAAAACTGAAAAAGAATTTAAAGATTCATTCATCATCTACCTAGTGAAATCCACTGTTAATTATTTTATATAATTCTGTATGGTCTTATTTCTCTGCATCTGTGTATATGTTTTTATTTTAATTCAGATTTTACATAATTCATATTGTTTACATAGATGTGTGTATTGCTGGTCATTAAAGTTAGCCTTGCCTCTAGTTCACTTACTGTAAAGTGTAAATATCCGTGATTTTTTTTTTCTTTTCCCCCATCTTTTAAATTTGAAAATGGTAAATCCTATTGAAAATTTGAAAGAGTAGTGTAACCCCCTGGTATTCACGAATGGTTAACATTTTGCCGCACTTGCTTGCTCTCTCGCTTGACTCTGTGGATATTAAACCCTCTGAAAGTGGCCCGTGGTGCCTTGAGGCCCCAGCCCGGAGACCCTCCTAACTGGCCTTTATAGCTGAGTTTTTTTAGTTCTGGGATCCATTCAAGAGTCATGCTTCATTCAGTTATTGCCCCTTAGTCCAGAGCAACAGAGCAATTCTGTGTCTTTTATTTCCTTCTTGTCTCGCAGAGTGTCCTCTGTATGTAGTGTGCTGTGTGGACTTCCTCATCCTCCCAGCACCACAGTGCTCTGTCAGGGCACAGCAAATACCACGGCTGCAGGAGCGCCCTGCCAGCGTTGGCACAAGCAGAGCCCGCGTCAGCACAGTTTTGCACCCAAGAAATACATGTGCAAGTGAGGTGGCCGACTCCTACTAGGACAGGGGAGGGCAGAGGGTGGCTCCTGCCTAAGCAGAGGGCTGATGCCAGAAAGGCAGACAATTTCTGCCTCCCCCTGCCAGACAGGGCACAACTGGGACTTGGGCCTAAGGGGCTCTAAAGAATTTATTGAATGATTGAGTGAAGTAAGGATTGCTCTTTTCCCCAGCTCTGATTGATGTACCTTCAACTTGTACTTTTCTTAGGAAAAGCCTCTTCTGCCACCTGAGCTCCCCATCCTGTCCCCCCCACCCCTCTCTCAAGGTAGAAATTGCCACATGACCACACATAGAGTGGTTTAGGGGGTCATTCCTCATTGACTAGAGATGATATTCCACATGCAACTTGTTTGCCAGGACTGTTAAGCAGTTCACAAGTCAAAAATTCATTGTTTCCCTTTTTGTGTGTTGGTTTCATATACCTTGACAGTTGGAGGCTTGCCCTGGCAGATATGGTATTGCTTTATCACTTGTGAGAGTGGTACTTTTGGGAGTCAGCCCTTCTGCAGGTGGTGGTGGAAAGAAATCCAGCACCCCTTCAGTTTTCTATGCCTTAGGATATCCTTTGGTACCTGCCCTCCTCTTATCATAGACATTTGTGGTATAGAAAACAAAGAAAAACAAAAGCATGGAAACTTAATAGAAGGGGGGAGAGAAGAGTGGGATAACCATTAATAAATTGGGACAACTTGAACCGTCCTTTCACCTTGAAGGTTTTTTTTTTTCCTATTACAAAGGTAATATACCTGCTCACTGCAAAGAAATGAATCATTATAGATATGTATAACAGAAAGTGAAAGTCCCTTATAATCCCAATCTCAAGAAATAACCTCTAGGAATAGTTGAATTATGTTTCCTGCTAACGCTAGCCCCCCAAAACGTTTAAAAACATGGGATGGTATACAACATTGTCTACAGCTTGCTTTAAAAACAGTAACAGACTTAACACTGTGTATCTTGGGCATCATCTTTTTAATTCTGTCTTCAAACAATTGCATTTTAAATAATTTCTTATATGAGATGAGAGCTGCAAGAGTTGGTGGAAGAGAGCCATCTCTGGGAGTGAGGGGAGAGAGGTTGATGGCAGCCAGCTGCCTGATTCGGAGGTGGCACAGGGCGAGTTCCTGTGACTGCCGTGCTCCCCTCTCCTCCCCTCCCCTTAGTCTGTGTGTTAATTGCCAACAAACCCCCAAACACAGGTCACAAGGAAATTGTTGCCCTCTCGCCCTAAAGTTTGTCTCTGCTGATGCCTATTACCAAGGCTCCTCTCTCATATTTTTCCTTCTTGGGTTAGCTCCATAACATTGTAGATAGAGGTTGGTTTTGGTTTGCCCCTGTTCTTTTTCCCGGGCTTTCTGACAAGCTCATTGCCCTCATTTCCTGTTTCCTAAAATTGGAATGTGTTCAAGCAATAGCCAGTGGGTAGAACAGCTTTCAGATTGATCTGCAGATGCTTTTAGCCCATCCCACGCCTGGGGACAGCCTCTGTGCTTGCGCTGCTAATAGGCTATTAGCTTTTCATTCTCAGCTCCGGTTTCATGGGCAGGCCCTGCAAGGACATGCCCCTCCCGCACCTGCCCTGAAGTTACCCCCGAGAGCAGGGTATTGGGGGCTGGGGGTCAGACACCCTCAGACTTTTGGCTACAATGCTTCCTTTTCCAGTTTTCATTTATGTGGAAAATTGGTCTGGGCAGCAGAGTCACTGCCCGTCTTCTATAGCAGTGTGGCTTCGTAAGGAACGAGAACATCGGCCAAGGTTATCTGAACTCGCTCATGCATGGTGAGAAGTAGAAATATTCAGTTCTTGCCAGAGTGGGGGTGATGAGTTATTTTGGAGCCTATTCACAGTCCTCCTGAGAATAATTTCTTGGGATAAAGTACACTATCTTTATACCTACTGTGGTCCCCAAATTAAGGTTTTTAAATTCTGGCTCTCTGGGCCAGATTTGAGTCAGGCTTTTCACAGTTTGGTAAAGTTTCCTTGTCCTACAGCCTAGAAATGACGCCATTGACAGAGCTTCAGGTGTCACCCCTCCCATCCCAGCAGGTCTCGGCATCCTGAAGGCTGGGTGCCTAGTGCCCTGCTCCCCTCGGCTGTGTTTCATGTATTCTCCAGCCCCCAGCTCCTCCTCAGTGTCACTTGTCAGCCATGTGACTAAAACTAGCTTTCTCTAAGCATGGTTTCTTTGAATAATGGGTCAGACCAAATCTCCTCACTCACTCTCTGATTTTTAACCCTTTTCTTTTGGCAGCGGGAAGGGGCAGGGTGACAAGCAAAAATGATTTCCCATCCAGCTAGTCCTTTTCTTAATTGGTTTGCTTAACTGTAGAGGTGACCAGCCCCCAGCCCCTCTACTGAATCCTGCAGGGGCAGAGAAAAGGAATTGTTCCCAGAGAAAAGCAGTTTCATTTGGGCAGAAGTCACCTGTTTCATATCTTGAATTATAATGTATTTAGACCTACTGTATAAATAACCGGTAGGCCACAATTCTGTTGGTACATCTTAATTTCAGTTAGTCCCTATGGAATGAATACCTCACTGGAGTCAGTCATCCTGACAGCTGTTTAAAATAATAACTCTAAAGAAGGGTTGCTGTCATGTTCTCTCTCCTGTTGCCTGTTTCTTGCAGTTTATAGCTTTTCATCCAAAGCTCAATTACTACAGTGAGAAAGGCCTGGCTGACCATTGGATTGTGTCTTCCTGTGTGCACACTCTCCTGAGTGTTGCATTCCTGACAACAGATGTTGTTCAGAAACAAATAACATTTCATACCTGCTGAGTGCTTGCCGTGGTCTAGACATTGTACCGGACACTTGACATATGTGATCTCGTTTCACAAGAGATTGTTTTGTTGCTCTAAGAAACCAGATGTGGTGGGAAACTGGTCCATGGAAGAGGGTTAGAGTATATCTCAATCCTGAGGACCTCTGTGTCCGTTAAATGCAGAGCTATCCTGGCTGGAGAGCAGGGGCGCATCTGCCTTTCCTTTCCCTACTGTCTTGGGAGGAATGTTGCACCAAGCCTGGTAACAAAACCAGAAACAGGAGTACAGCTGAAGTTTAGGTTTATTTTAGAAAATCCTTTGCTGGAGGGCCTGGAATTGAGTCACACAAACTTGCCTTGGGGCTTTGGTGGCTGCACTTAGCAAAGGCTGTGTAATGCAAGCTATACTTTTTTTGTCTGCCTACCAGGAGAACTGCTCCTTGATGTGTGGCACAATCAGGTCAAGCTTCACCTCTCATCTAGGTTTGGTGGGGAAATCCAGGATAGCAGGACCAGGTGGTTTCAGGAAGGCAGAAACTTTCTGAAACCATTAATAGAGCTAAAAATCTTTAGCTTAGCATCGTGTGTGTGTGTGTGTGTGTGTGTGTGTGTGTGTGTGTGTGTGTGTGTCAAATTTCATTCATTCAATGGATATTTATTGACTGTTTATCTTAAGCATTAATTAAGCGCCTGTATGCTAGGTTCTTTGTGGACCTAAAGTTTCCTCATGATGTCTGGGAGTGGGAGAAATAAACACAATCACACAGATGCATAATTAGTTCAGGCAAGGAATATTTTTGCATGTAAAAATCATTGGGAAATAAAAAGTCTGACATATCAAGTGTTGGTGAAGATATGAAGCAGTTAGAACTCTCAGACACTGCTGATGGAAATGTAATATTGTATAATTACTTTGGAAAACTGTTTGGCAGTATATTAAAAAGTTAAACATACGCTTGCCATTCCACTTATAGGTATTTGCCCAGAAGAAATGAAAACATATGTTCAAACACTTGTACTCTAGCAGCTTTGTTCATGAGAACCAAAACTGGAAACAACCCAAATGTCCATCCACAGGTGAATGAATAAACAAACTGTGGTACAGCTACAAAAAATGCTCCTCAGTGATAAAAAGGAATGAATTAGTGATAGAAGCAACAACGTGGTTGAATCTCAAAATAATTATGCTGAGTGATAGAGCCAGACACAAAAGACTATAAACTATGGTTCCATTTATATAAAGCTCTGGAAAAATGCAAACTAGACTATAAAGACAGAAAGCAGGTCAGTGGTTGCCTAGAAGCTGGGGGTAGCAAGAAGAATTGATTGTGAGGGACACAAGAAAATGTTTGGGGGTTGAGCTAAATATTAGAAATAGCCTGTATTTTGATTGCAGATGCCTCAATAAAGATGATTGTACAGAACTGAAGAAAAAAAAAAGTCAGTGGGGAAAGGATTTGGGGAACATGGTATTTACATGGTCTCAAAGTATCAACATGTTAACTTCTCATTACAAAGAGAGAAGTGTTCCTTTGTAATGGAGAGATCTGGGTGTTATCACCTTAACAAAATGATCAGACAGTGTCTCCTTGCCAAAAATATTTCATTCTGAATCTTCTCATAAGGAAACAATCAAACAAATGCAGAATGTGATACATTTTATAAGACACTTGTCCAGACACTCAACAAAAAAGCCAGTGTTGGAAAAAGGAAAGTGTTTGGGGGCCTTATGCCACTTCTGTGTTTATAACATGAACCCCGTTCCCACTCAGTAGCCAAGAGCTAAGGACCTGAGCATTGGGGTCCCACCCAGCAATCTGACTTGACTGAGGAGGAGGAGGCAGCCCGCTGTTGGCCTCAGAGCCTCGTTTTCCTGTTCCTTCCCATTGGGAATAATAGCATCTCTTTCAAAGGGAGTTTTTGAAAATTAAGTGAAATGCTGTTGCTGTTGTAATGTTCTCGGTTTAGGGCCTAGCACATAGTAATCACTCAGTTCGTATTCACTCTTGTTTTGGTGGCCCCTGTCACTGGCTCCTTGTGGTTCTGGAAGACTAAACAGAACATTTCCCCAAAACAGCAGTGGGTGTAATTGGACAATGTCTGTAGGCAGTTTTTAAAAACTTTTTATTGAAGAATAGTATATGTTCAGAAAAGTGCCACCCCCACCCCCACCCCAAGAACAGCTCAGTGAATATTCACCAGCTGAACACATCTGTGTAGACAGTACCCAGGTAAGAAACAGAAGGTGGCCGGCTCCCAAGACCGTCCCCTCACCAAGGACAACTGCTGTCCTGGATTCCCACAGTGTAAAATTGGTTTGCCTGCTTTTGGACTTTAGAAATGGAATCATGCCCCATGCACGTTTTTGGGTTTGGTGGCTTCACGTGTGTGTGTGTGTGTGTGTGACTTCGGCTTCTGTTCCTCAGCACTATGTTTGTGAGACTCATCCTCACTAGACTCTGTGAATTCACCCCTGCTGCCGTTGTACCCTTGATGGACATTTGGGACTTTCCGGATTGGGGCTGTCATGAAGGGCACTGCTGTGAACATTCTTGGTGTGCATTTTAGCGCACATATATTTGCATTTGTGTAAGGTATATACCTGGGAATGAGGCAGTTCTTAACCATTCATTTTAGCATGTTGAACATGATGATTTAAAAGATGTCTTGACGGTTGCTGCAAAGGAGAGGCTAGGCCTCCCTATGGTTGTGCCTAAGAGCCTCCTCCCGAATGCCTCTTTGTTGCTCAGATGTGGCCCTGTCTCTCTAGCTAAGCCAACTTGAAAGGTGAAATCACTGCCCTCCCCCCTACGTGGGATCAGACACCCAGGGGAGTGAATCTCCCTGGCAACGTGGAATACGACTTCCGGGGAGGAATGTAGACCTGGCATCGTGGGACGGAGAACATCTTCTTGACCAAAAGGGGGATGTGAAAGGAAATGAAATAAGCTTCAGTGGCAGAGAGATTCCAAAAGGAGCCGAGAGGTCACTCTGGTGGGCACTCTTACGCACACTTTAGACAACCCTTTTTAGGTTCTAAAGAATTGGGGTAGCTGGTGGTGGATACCTGAAACTATCAAACTGCAACCCAGAACCCATGAATCTCGAAGACAGTTGTATAAAAATGTAGCTTATGAGGGGTGACAATGGGATTGGGAAAGCCGTAAGGACCACACTCCCCTTTGTCTAGTTTATGGATGGATGAGTAGAAAAATAGGGGAAGGAAACAAACAGACAAAGGTACCCAGTGTTCTTTTTCACTTCAATTGCTCTTTTTCACTCTAATTATTATTCTTGTTATTTTTGTGTGTGTGTGCTAATGAAGGTGTCAGGGATTGATTTGGGTGATGAATGTACCACTGTGTTATGGTACTGTAAACAATCGAAAGTACGATTTGTTTTGTATGACTGCGTGGTATGTGAATATATCTCAATAAAATGAAGATTAAAATAAATAAATAAATAAATAAAAGATGTCTTGAGGCACATATCAGTCCCTGAAGGGGTAATAATCTGTGGAGCTGGTATCTAAGACAGTAAGGGAATCTGTAGGCTGGCTATTAACGGCTTTGTGGTTTTTGTTTTTGTTTTTTTAATCTATGAGGAGTGAGGGGTGGTTCTGGCCAGGGTGATTATGGATACTCAGAGCTATTTCCCACGTTCTTTCAGCAGCTAGATCCTTCCACTTGCCGAGTGTGCCTTGCTCGAGCTCCAGCACCTCGTCGTGTAGCTTTTCTTTCTGCCGTGCCTTTCTCTGTGGTTTTGACTTGAGACTGTGGTTAGCCCAGATCTTGATAACCCCGTGTTTTCTTCTTGGGGGACCACTGAGAACATTGCTCTCTGATTAAATTTTGGCTATTTATAGCACAGACAAGTAGGTGTTCTTATTGACACCTACAAGTGAGACCCCAAAAGAACAGGTTCAGCCCTGCTTACAGTTTGTAAGGGGAGAAGGGATAAGGCAGAGTCAGGACGGGAGCGTCTTAGCCCCAGCATGTCCTCAGGGTGGGCTCTACGCCCTGCATCCTGGCTTCAGGCTCTTGCAGAGCTTGTCTGCATCATTTGCAGTCACAGGTGGCCCTTGGCCCCTTCTGCAGATGGAAGCCCTAGATCAAAATGGCCTTTGACAGAATACTTACAGTTGCAACCTTCCTCCTCATTTAACTTCTTTGCCTGCGTAAATGAGGAGAGTGCTTTCCGTGTGGCAGACTTAAGTTTCACCACTAATTGAAGACAGCATCTTCAGGGAAAAACACTTGCCATTAGATCAGAGGCCTTTGGGGGACAACCTCACAACAAGCGCCTCCATGGCAGATGAAGCTGGGGGTGGGGATGGGAAGTGCAGAGGGCCACTTTGTTACGAACTGGGCCTGGCCGCAGAGAAGCCAAGTGAGAGCTTTTGCCACATGCCCTTGGGGGCTGCGCGCATGTGCACATTCATACTGTATATGTTTTTCCTTTACTTTCTTACTGTTGAATAATCTTTGTTCCAGGATGAACCTGGAACCAGACTGCCTGGATTCAGGTCTTGGCTCTGCTGCTTATGAACACGTTTTTAACTTCTCTGTGCCTTAGCTTCCTTAACTGTAAGATGGAGGTGACGATAGTACTTTGAGTCATTGTGATGACTCAGTATGGCCCTTATAACAGTCCCTGCAGGTTGTGAGTCATCAGTTGGCATTTGCCGCTGCGGCTGCTGTTACTGCTGCGATCTCAGCTGCATCTTCCACCCTCATCCGGCATTGTGCTTGCTGCAGCCGTGTTCTCCAGTCCCTCCTTGCCTTCTGGGCCTTGTTCCTCTCCCCAGTACAGAGGCATCTGTTCAAGTGGGTCCAGCCCAGGCTTCCCTCCCTCCAGGCTGTGGAGCTCACAGTCAGTGCTCCCCATTCTGAGCTCTGAAGGGCAGCAGAGCAGAGCGGGTATGAACTGGACTCTGGACTTACACATACTTGGTTTAAAATCCCAGCTCTGCTTCTTTTCTTGGCTCCACCACTTCACTCCTCTGAGCCTTTTGTTTTTCCCTGTAAAATATAGCTAATGATAATACCACTTTAGAAGATCTGTGAGGATTAAATGAGTTTATGCCTGTGAGATTCTTGGCCTGGCACATAAACACTCAGAAGGTGGGAGCCATTGTTATTTTGTTGTGAAATTTTCAGTTTTGCATGCTTGTCGTCTGATTATTTCTTGGGTTGGGTTTGAACCATAATTTAGATGTTTACTCCTTAATTCAGAGATCTTCATCTCATGTTCTTTTAGATCTTCTCTCTGCTTACTGGGCCTGTAATAAGACTCAAGATTCTTTATTCCCACAGAGCTATCCTCACCTGCATTTTACTTAACTACTTTAAAAAGTAGCCCTTTGTGCAATTATTTCTCTGTTTATTTCCAAAGTACCTGAGGATCAGAAAGCCTAGAAAAGTGAACATACTGTCCTTTTTTCATTCATTCAGCAAGCATATATTGAGCACCTACCTATCCTATGTGCTGTGTACTCTTCAGGGTGCTGGTGATACAATAAAACAGACGAAAATCCTCTTGCCTTGTGCAGTGTTCATTGCAGTCTAGTGGGGGAGAGAGAGACATTAATGAATACAGTATCTTAGTGATTTATGGTCAGGAGGCAAAAAAATGAAGTGGGATGTGAAATGTCTGGGGTGGAGAGTTAAGAGTGTTAGATAGGGAGGGTGGGGAAGAGCGACCTTTGATTAGGACCAGCAGGGAAGAACCTTGCAGACGGAACAGCACACGCAAAAGTCCTGAGGCTGGAGCTTTCCTGGTAGGGTCCTGGCTTTCACTCTGGGCAAGGCAGGAAGGCGTTGGGAGGGCGCTGAGAGATTTGACCTTTGTTTAAACAAAATAACTGTGGCCTCTGTGTGGAGATTAACCTTGGACTTTGAGGATCTGAGTGTTCTTGATCTAGTTGCCTTTCCACAATTCTTCCTGCATTCTGCTCTTCTCTCTGGGTGTATGCCTAGTCCCCTCCATTGCTGGCAGAGGTTCACCCTGAGTTTAGACCTTAAAGGATGGAGTGAAGCACCTCAGCATGGGAGGCAGCCTGGGTCTGAGGCCAAGTGGGGAGAATGCAAGAAAAAAACAGATGGGTAAGTTCCTGGCTGCAGCGTGCCTTTCCAAGCTTGTCCTCACTTTAGACCTCTCAGACTATTCCATGCCTCTGTGTTTTGCTCTTCTCTGTCATCTCCCCTGGCACCTGACAAATCCCCACTCTTCCTGAAGCTTCACACTCGGTGCCTGCCTCTGTTAGAGCACCTTCCCCCTTGTGCTGAGATTATTTGTTTACCTGCCTGTTACCCTTACTGGACTGTGGGATTCTTAAGGCAGGGGCCGATCCTTTCTTCCTTTATGCATCCCCATGGGATCTTGCTCTCCAGAGACCTCCATCAGGGATCTTTGCTTTCACATGACCAAGGCAGAGCAACTGGGTCAGCAGGAAAAGGAATTGAGGCAACAGAACGTCAGAAGGACTCACACTGGCAGAAGAAGATGTGGAAGAAAACCACTTGAGAATCCTGGTCTAAAAAGATAAGCTCATTCTTTGTATAGCACCTGGCTCCAGGTGGTTTATTTGTTTGAAATGTGAGATGACTGGGGTATCAGACAATTGAAACCCCCTTTTTCAAACAGAGATGGTACAAGACCTTGTTATTTCACCCCAGTTTGCATTCATTCACTCTTGGCTGCAGTCTTTTAGCTCTGTAAGTTTGGTGACCTCCCAGCAGTTTAAAAAAAAAAAAAAAAAACAAAACTCACCCAATTTATCTTTTCACGTAAGCTGCAATTTGGTTGAAACAAGAACTTTTTAGTACGTAGTCCAAAGCTCCTGATAACTGGAACTACAATCACTGTTTCTGTTTTATGGTCTATTTTTTGTGTTTCAGAAGCCACACAGAAAACTCTTTCTTCTGTTGTGCTTGTCAGGAGCCAACATTTGAGCTGTGGCAGCAAGAGAGTGTTTTTCTGCAGTAACTTAATCTCTGATGAAGTATTTAATCTCCTGGGCTGGGCTCTCTATGGAGGGCACACATTCCTCTGTAACCCTCGAAGGGAGTAGAGGACCCCAAATCTGGGGAAATTCAAAATTATTCTGAGCCCTTGATAGCCGTGAGCCTAGTTCTGTTAGGAGTGGACTTGAGAAATGTAGGTTGTTTTTGTTGTTGTTTTGATATCACTAAGACTAGACAAGGAAAAATAAGGTAAAAATATGTTAACATGGCTAATATGGAAATAAGTAAATATGACAGTTCTTCGTTCTAAGTCCCTTAAATCTGTGATCCCTCACCCATGCAGTAACAGCTGATCTGGGAGGGAGGGCTTGTGGGGCAGGACAGTAAGCACAAGTATTAATGACCAGTTAGCTGTGCTTAGAAAACATTAAAATGGGCAGAGGTGCACATCATCGGATGGGAAGACTGTGACTGTAGCTGTTTTAGTAACACTAATGATGAAGATAATTAGCATTTAGGAGGCACAGTCCTAAGCTCTTCATAAGCATGATTTTATTTCATCCTCACCATGAGGGCTAGAGCCTCAGAGGTGTCATCTCTTGCCCACACAGGGCTAGCCATTCAACAGCCTTCTCAGCATGTGAGGCTGGTAGTACCTTCGTAATCTGAACATCACTGTTTCATATTTCCTGTATTTTGGGTAAGAAATTTCTATCTTCAGAGTGAGCTTTGAAAGGAAGGACTTACCAGGCATTGAAATAATAGAAGCAAGATTACATGGGAATCCCTTAAACCATTAAAAAAAAAATGGTTTTCTTTAAAAAAAAAAAAAAAAGGAAATTGCTGTGTTGTTACTCTTTTCCTCTTGAAAGATATGAAGAAAAATAAATAAAATGAACCTTAATCAGCAAAGCAGTTAAGAGTATTGGTGCAGACAAAGAAACAAAATATTTATAGATATATTCCTTCTAGATTTAACCATTTTTCTGAGACACTTGTTTTACAGCTCTCTACATACTAATTACAAATGATTTTTAGCTTTTCTCAAAGCAGACCTTCTAACACTGCTATTCAAATAGCACGATCCTCCAACTAAAAAGTGTGATTTAAATCATTGAATGTGTGACCTAGACAATTTGGTCATCCAAATTAACTTTCTCTGAACTTTAAATTTGTGAAATTAGGCTTAGTAACTATTTTGGTATGAAGGCAAAGTGATCGATACAGGCATCAGAACACCTGAATTTGGGTTCTGGATCTTTCGTTCACGTAATGAGGATGTTTAATGAGCATCCTCAGACCGGAAGATGATGAGTGACTGGTCCCTGTCCTTAGGAGTGAGGACTTACGAAGGGAGGAGCAGATATAGACATAGATGGAGGGAAGAAGACTAGGAGAACCCAGAGGCAGGAGCCGAAGTCAGTCAGTCTCTCTTACCTTAATTTCTTCAATGCAAAATGGAGCTATGCTACGTGATGGCTGATACTGGAGATCAAAAGAGAGACACATGAAAATGTTTTGCAAACTATGAAACTTTGTAACGATTCTTGTGTTTTACTAATAATTTGCAGGTACTCTATCCTAGGTTATTATTTTACTTTGTTTATAATCTTCTGTATAGAATTTATTCTTTTGTTTGTTATTGCAGTTGAATTTTCCAGTTTTTTTTGGCTTCTGGGCTTTAGATATATTTAGAAAGGGTTATCCGACTCCAAGATTATTTTTTAAAGTCGTGTATAGTTTCTTCCAGTATTTATGGCTCTATCTTTATCCAAAATTTATTTTGTGGAAGGCGCAATGACATTATTTTTTAAGAAGGCTATTCAGTTGTAACACCATTAAACTGCATGCTGCATCCACCCCACACTGATTAGAAAGCTCCTTTTAACATAAACCAAATTCTGTATGCATTGGGGTGTATTTCTGAACCCTCTCATCTCAAGCTAGCTAGCTGGCCCTCCATCTATCCATATTCCAGAACATGACTATTTTAATTACTGTAGCTTTATAGGTAGCCATTTCAGAATTCTCATAGCTTTTCTTGCTTTTTTATTTTTCCACATGAATTTAGAATCTGTTTAGTTTTAAAAATAAACCTTTTCGATCCTAATGGTATCCTATTAAATTATACCTTCACTATTAGTATCCTTATGTCTTCTTTTGTGCCTCTCAGTGGCATTTAAAATTTTTCTTTATAGCTCTTGCACATTTCTTTGGATGTGTGTTTTAAAGGGACTATGTAGGTGAAGGCCTTCGATTTCTGCTTATTAACTTTGTATCCAGACCTCCTACTGAATTTTTTTATTGTTTGTAATAGTTTTCCAAATGATTCTCTTTGTTTGTTTTTGTTCAGTCAGTTTCATTGAGATGTAATTTACCTACAATAAAATTCACTAATTTTAGGTGTACATTCAATGGGTTTTGACAAATGTATGTAGTCATGTAACTATAACCACATTCAAGATACAGAACTTCTACCTCTTGGTTTTTTAGGTAATTTATAACATCTGTAAATAATGGTAATTTTTCCTCCTTTCCCCCATACTTATTCCTCTGATATTTTTTTCTTCCTCTGAACTAGTTATATTGGCTCTTAGTACCTCCAGGATGATGTTAAGTAATGCCGGTGATAGCAGATATTCTTATCTTGTTCCTTGTGGGCTTTGGGGATGAGATAAATATACTTTTTCATTTTAAGAACTTATTTATCCATCCATCCATTTTTACTAAGAGTTTTTTGGTTTATTTTTATTAAGAGTGGAGTTAAAGTATATCATGTACTTTGAGCTTTTATGAAGAAGCAATCATTATGATTTTTGTTCTTCTGATCTATTTAGGAGTGCAATAAATTAATGATTTCCTATTATTGAACCACCCTAGCAGTCCAAGAGTAAATCCTGCTTGATCATAGAATATTTTTGTTTGTTTGTTTCTGTTTTAATTTTTTTTAACTTTATTAAAAAACAAAAACCGCACACACAATTAAAAAAAAAAAAACATTTCAAACAAAACCAAAACAAAGTAATAAGAAAAAACAGGTCATAGAATATTATTTTTAAGTGTGCTGCTGAATGCTAATAGTGTTTGCATCAATATTCATGAATGAGGTTGCCCTGGAGAGATTTTTTTCCCTTCTGAATGCTTAAAAAATGTTTATCGTCTCTATGTTCAAATGGCAGTTTTGCTGGATATAAAATTATTGAATCAGCCTTTCTTTCTGTGAAGACTTTGTAGCCATTGGTCTCCTATCTTCTAGCTCAGACTGTGCATTGGAGACATCTGAGGCCAGCCAGTGTTTTGCCTGAGTGCCCCAGTCTTTTTTTTTTTTTTTAAGTTCAGTAAGTTTACTATGATATATCTTATTAATTGAGCTAGATCAAGTTTTTTTTCTGGAATATAATGAGCACTTTTAATTTGTACATTCAAGTCATCTTTATTTCTCTAAATTGGAGGTATTAGTAGCATGTTCTTCCTTCTGTACTCTTTACGTGTTGGAGCTGAAGCTGCTTATCTTCCAGATCTGTTCTTCTAGTTCTCTAGTTGTTTTCAACTGTTTTACTTTCCATTTCATTTGCTCATTATCCTGCCTTCTGTTCTACATGTCAGAAAGTGGCTTTTCAGCAACCTTTTCTTTTCTGTGTGGTTTTTACTTCTGTAATGGTTTTCTTTTCTCTTCCACTTCTCTGAATGCTGCCCCCAGATGTTTTGTCTACTTCTGTTGTCTCATTATAACTTTTTCTAAGTGCTTGTATCTCAGGTTTATATATTTTGTTTTATAGAGACAATTGCATTGTTTGTTTTCGTTTTTTAATTCATGGGAATATATTTTTATTTGCTGCATGGTAACATTTTTTGATGGATGTTCATTACAATTTGTTTTTCCTGTATCTTCCTTTTTTGCCAGTAGTCTTTCAGGAGATCTTATGCTGGTTCCTTTTAAATTATTATTCATCCTTGAATGAAGGGATTCCTTCCTAGTCTAGCAAGTTTGTAGAAAATTCTAATGAGGTCAGGACCTGACTCAGCAGGAGTTTTCCTAAGTATTCTACGTGTGAATGAGTGCTACTAGCCTGCTCCTCCTCAGCCGTCGGGGTCATTGCTGGAGGGCTGCTCCCGGCTGTCTCCTCTCTCTGTCGCCCTACCCCACAGGCAGATCCTTCCTGCACGTTCAACTTGTGTATGATTCCTCGTGGCAGACAGGTCTGGGGAAGCCTCAGTCGCCAATCTCTGGACCGGTTCCCACTGTTGAAACAGTGGATGGCTGGTTTTGCCCCTTAGAATAAAGCATTTACTGTTATTTTTAATATTCATTTTATTGAGATATATTCACATACCACGCAGACATACGAAGCATTTACTTTTGAGAAATGGAATTGCATGCTTTGTCCAACATCTGTTAACAACAGGCATTCTCTTTCATTGCTTTCCCATACTCTTATTTGACCTTTACAGTATTTGACTGTTCTTACTCATATATTGGGGTTTGGGGTCACAGTTGTCTCCGGTTTTGTCAAAGATGTGATGTTTCTCTTCTTCTTTTCCTGGTTGCTTTTGTATGATTCTCTAGAGGAGAGGGGGTAGATGTCTTCTTTATTCTGCCCTTTTTAAACTAAATAGAGCCCTTTAAACAAATTCAGCACTCTGAAAAGCATTTTTGTGGTCCTTAACTTTTGCCTGTTGATGAGAACTTCCTCACTACCATTGGTTGGGAACTGCTGCTTTTGTGTCATTTAAAGGAAATGTGATCTTATTGAGGGAGTGGCTTGAGGGTTTGGGGGGAGGCTGTGTTCTGAGGCCCTTTTCTGCCTTCTCTCCATAAGCCCTGGCTATTTCGTTCTCCCTGTGACTTCATTAGCCTTTCGGTGAGATCTTTGTCCTCGGTACCCATCTTCTCATCTGGGTATCACTCTGCTGAGAAGCTTGAGGAAGGTGTCTCCTCTGTGATCAGGCAGTGGGTGCCGCAGGAGTAAAGGCAGACCAATCTAATACTTGTGAGCTTGCAGGTAATACAGTACACGTCGTGACTTCCTTAGGTCGTGAGTGTGGAGATTTCCTCGACTTTCATTCTTTAGTCTACGTAAAGAGAAGAAAGTTCCTTTTTACAAAATAGATTTTATGTTTTGCTGCAGCTTTAATTATTGCTCTCATTTCCTTAGCTAAGTTTTTCTTCCAGTTGGCCACAGACAGTAATCGGTCAGGTTAGGCTAGGTTAAAATTTCAGTGATTTACAAATGGCAAAGATTTATTTCTCCCCCAAGATGTTTGTCCTGGGGGCTCTACTCCAGGGTTGTCCTCTCTCAGGGACCCACCTGATGAGGCAGCCCCTGCCCTTTTGAATGGTGCCGAGGGAAGGAGACCCCTGGAAGGTCTCGTTCCAGCAGGTAAACGCTCCAGCCTCGCCCCTCCCACTCACAGCCCAGTGGGCAGGATTGGTCCCATGGCTTCCCCCAACCCGGGAGTAAGGGAGGTGTCCGGCCTTGTTCCCAGGAAAGGAGGGTAGACACGGCGGGAAGCCCCAGTGACTACCACAGCCACTACCGGTTGTTTCCGCAGAGCTGCCGAGGGTTCTGTTTACAATTTCTAGTGTTTGGGTTTGTACGATTTTCTTTGAACAGACCAGTTGACAGGAATGTCTGAACCTTTCTCTGCATATAATTCACTGGATGATCTTGCCGAGGGGAAAAAGTTCTGAGCTAGTAATCTCTTTTCTCTTTTCTGCATGACCTTACTTAATCCCCACATGGGCCTGTGAGATAGACTGTTGTTTTCCTCTTTCAAAAATGAAAGCTGATCTTGAGGAAAATTTAATCATTTGACCCAAAGTGGCTGAACTAATGAATAGCAGATTCAGCTCAAATGTTGATCTAGTTCTAAAGCTCACACTCTTAATGTTATTTATTTACACCTTAAGTCCACGGTGTCCCCAACTTTAAAAGAGACCCTTAGACTAGCTCCTCCTCAAGGCTCTTTTTCTTTAAAAGCAGGGAACCAAGACTGGCAATGAAATAATTAAAAATGTAAGTCTTGCCATAGCAGAGGAAAATGATCCATGGCAGTGCAGGCTGCGCTTCTCCGGCCCACTCAGTTACGATGACTTTATTTTTTCTGATCCAAAAGTCCAGAGCCAGTGTTCTTTGTTGATGGGGCATATGTGCACAGCAAGAAGTCAGTTTCTTTCTTCGGTTGTCTAAGTAAATATGGCATTTGGGAGACTGGCTTTTAAAATAAGTTAAACTTTAAGGCTAGGAATTGGGCAGTCAGTATCTGTTAAAAATCTTAAACTCTTATCCCCTTGGTTCTAGCCACTAGCCCTTTTGGGACTTTGTCCAGTGGGAAATGTTTGCACATGTCCAGGATGTTCATTAACTAATGAGAGAACGACATATCCACATGGCGGAACACTAGGCAGCTGTTAAAAAGATTAGGTTTCATCTCTGTGTACCAATATAGTAAGATGTCCGTGATATGTCATAAAGTGAGAAAAGCAAGTTGCCAAATAATGTGTGTAGTAATGACTCCATTTACATAGGTGGAGAAAACTTGTGTATATTTGTAACTTGTAATGTAACAGGAAGCTGTCTGGAAGGACAAGAAATATTTCAAGAGTTTCTCCTGTGTGGCTTCCTCTGGAAGGACAGGGAGATTCTTGGTGGTGCAGTGGGGGAAAATAGGGCTTTCACTATTTACTTTCATGTTTCTGTATTGTTTGAAAATAAATGTAACAATAAACCTACTTTCAGAAAAATTCAACTGATAGAATTATATGAAGTAAAAAGAAAGTTGCTTTCTCATTCCCCAGTTATCTGCTGTTAAGAATTTGAGTTGAACACTCCAGAGATTTACCTTCCATGTGGATACATTCACGTAGTATATATTCCATGCTTCTTGGTTTTTACACAAATGGAACAACACTAGACATACTATACTGTTCTGTGACTTGCTTTTTTCCCACCTAAAAATATATTGTGAATATCTTCCTGTATTGGTAGGTATAGATAAACTATTCTTTTCTTTCTTTTCTTTTTCTTTTTCTTTTCTTTTCTTTTTTTTTTTTTGTGTGTGTGTGTGTGTGTGTGTGTTTTAATAGCTGTATAGTATTTCTTGGTCTGGATATATCATAATTTATTTACTCAGTCTCCCATTGAAGAACATTGTTTCCAGTCTTTTGTGATTGCAAACAATAATGCAATGGCTGTCTACCCTTAGGTATGTGTCTATACACATGCAAAGACATACATGCATGTTATTTCACATGTGTACAAACATATCTGTAGGACAAATACCTCAGTATGGAATAGATGGATAAAGGATATGTGCACTCTGTATTTTGATGGATATTGCCAAATTGTTCTCCAGCCTACCACGCCCATCAGCAGTGTGTGTAAGGGTAGCATGGCGTTGTAAAAATGGTAATATGTTAGAATTGGAAGATGCCTAAAAATGTTCTAGTCCAACTCTGCAGTAGGGATGAATTTCTCAGACATTTTGAACAAAAGTAACCAGAAACAAAAGAATGCATGCTATATGATTCTATTTACATAACAAAGGGAAACAGGAAAACTCACCCTATGCTGTTAGAAATCAAGATAGTGATTATCTTTGGGGCGGGAGTTGGGGGACCAAAAGGGAGCAGGAAGGGACCTGTGAAATGCTGGGAATGTTCGTGTGTTCATCTGGGAGCTCTTTTCGTGGGTGTGTTCAGTGTGTGAAAATGCGCTGCTGTACACTTCTTTGTAAACCTTTCTGAGTATCTATTATTATACTTCAATAAAAAGGTTTTTTTTAAACATCTAGCCACCTCTTAATTTTACAGAGGACACAGAAGACACCCCAAAAGTTGAAGGTTTCCTCCCTCTCCCACCTTGTGCCGCCGAGGTTTCCTGGGACCCTCATGTTGGGGCCAGAGCCCGGGCCTGTCCTGCTGAGGGTGAACTGCGGGCGGGAGGCAGTGCTTCCCCTCGAGGCCTTGGGGACGGACGGTGCGTCTGAGAGCTCCAGCTGACTGGGCACCCGGCAGTTTCTGGTTCGATGGCTTATGCCTTTGTATTTGGAGAACTGAGAAAGAAATCTTAGCACAAGGCCTCACACCTAGTAGATACAGCCAAGCACAGGAAGCTTTACTAATAGGAATAAGAAAAGGTCCAGTTCTCTGTTATTCCAACTTGTCTCTCTTTCAGGATTTCTTTCACTTGATCCTTCTTACTACATCCTACATCTCTACTCTCTTGCCTTTTTTTTCTTAATCATTTTCAGGCCAATCTTTGTTTCAGATAATTGTATCTTTTTCAGTAAAATTATTTGCCCAAAGAAAACAGATGCCTGTTTTATTCTTCCTGGGCCTGGTTCGAAGGAGGGTGGTGGAGTGGTGAGTTCCAAGGAGTTGTTTCCATGGTGTGTGACTCTGCGATGGGAGATTTTCAGTAGCCGGGATTCCTTTACTAGCTGTGGAGGCTCTGTCAGGAAACCTGAGCTGAAGCGGAGCACAGCCTCTCCCATGGCCAAAAACTGTTGTCTTTGATTGGTGTTCTAGTTGGCTAATGCTGCCGGAATGCAAAACACCAGAGATGGATTGGCTTTTATAAAAGGGGGTTTATTTGGTTACACAGTTACAGTCTTAAGGCTATAAAGTGTCCAAGGTAACACATCAGTAATCGGGTACCTTCACTGGAGGATGGCCAATGGTGTCCGGAAAACCTCTGTTAGCTGGGAAGGCACATGGCTGGCGTCTGCTCCAAAGTTCTGGTTTCAAAATGGCTTTCTCCCAGGACGTTCCTCTCTAGGCTCCAGTTCCTCTCCTCAAAAATATCACTCTTAGTTGCTCGTGGGGTGTTTGTCCTCTCTTAGCTCCTCTTGAGTAAGAGTCTGCTCTCAACGGCCGTCTTCAAACTGTCTCTCATCTGCAGCTCCTGTGCTTTCTTCAAAGTGTCCCTCTTGGCTGTAGCTCCTCTTCAAAATGTCACTCACAGCTGCACTGAGTTCCTTCTGCTTATCAGCTCATTTATATGGCCCCACTGATCAAGGCCCACCCTGAATGGGCAGGACCACACTTCCATGGAAATATCTAGTCATCACCCACAGCTGGGTGGGGTGTGTCTCCAAAGAAACACTCAAAGAAATCTAATCAAAACTGATAACATCTGCCCACACAAGGTTACATCAAAGATAATGGTGTTTGGGGGACACAGTACATTCAAACTGGCAGAACTGGAGATTAAAATATATTCTATGTGGTATGCCCTGTTTGATCACGAGTTAACAATCATGGCTACATTATAGAATCCCGCCCTCTTCCTGTAAAGGAGCCTTACTGGCAAGGTTTGTCTCCATGTCCTTACAATACCAAGACATTTGTGTCCATTTTAAGTTAGTGCATGAAGTCCAGGATGGCCTTTTAAATATCCCTGAAACGTGGGGGAAATTTTAAGGGAAGCTACCAATCAAATCTGAAGTGCCACTGGTAAATTCATTGCTGGCCTTGTTTTGAGCCAGAGTCTTCTATAACTGCCAGTAGAAAATTCCCATGTTTGACCTCACCCCAAGCCCTGCAGTTCACCTCATCTCTTTCTCCTCTATTATTTCCCTTCAGTCTGTGCTCTCTTCCTCCACTCTGGCTTTAGCAAATTCTACCTGTTATCAAAGACCCAGCTAAACTCATGCCTTGTCACTGCCTGACCATACTCACCCATCTTGCCCTCACTCTCCCTGCCTCGAGTTCTATATATTCTGCTTAGCAGTCACCGTGTCCTGCCTCTTGGCTTAGTTTTTATTGTCTTTTAATGTGATTTAATTTTTCAGATCTTTACCGTGGCTCCCTTACTAAGTTATCATTTCCTTAAAGGAATGGGGCTGGGTATGCTTTCAGTAATTAATTTTTGCTGTGATACTCTATTTTTCTAATACTACCATATGCCATACTGTATCATAGGAGATAAGATTGCTATAAATTGAAAATTCAATTTTTAATTTATTCTGTAAACCTGAGTAAGTTGCATCTTTCTTTAAGTCTTCCTTTATACCATATCAGCCCCCAAAGATAAAACTGTGACAAGAATGATTTTCAGGTTCCATTCTACTTCAGCTGACCCTCTGAACTTGGGATATTTCCTTAATAGAGCAGTTTCAGTTCAGCAGAGGGGCTGAAGTGGCTTATTGGAGCTCAGTGGAAGGAGATTTTTACCTAGTTTTTCATGTTAATATATGAATCCTTTGAGAAGGAAGAAGTAGGCACAAGCTACCCGGACATAGGAGGAGACAAAAAAAACCTCAAAAACTTGCAGAGAGCATCCCACTGGAGAGACTCCTACCTAGGAAAGGAAGTTAATCGTTCCTGGCAGTGTTTTCCAAGGGCTGTGAGGCTGGAGCATTAGGCCCCACAGAAGTCAGAGAGGAGAGTGAGCTGGCCTGGTGTATGTTCAGGGTGGGGTCTCGGCCTGAAAGACAAGTTGGACTATAACAGAGAGGATGGGAAGAATTTTCTAGGGGGTGAAAGTATACTGAATGAGAGCCAGGTGTTGAGGTGAGAGGAGCTCTTGACCACAAAGCTCGATTGTTACAGGATCCTTCGAATGTCAGGCTCAGTGTTTGGGCCTGACCAGGGGTTTTCAGGTTCTCTTTCTTGGATCCTCAGGAAGTGCTTCTGGGTGGAGGCCAGGCAGACTCCGGGTCTTTCACCCTTAAGGTTCAGCACAAGATTTCATTTGGAAAAAGGATTTTGTTGCTCACAAGAAAGCTTGTCAGCCCTTGCTATCATTAGACGGAAGGCAGGTTTTGAAGATTTCATCTGAGAGAACTTGCTGCACTGCCCCCACGAAGCTCCCCAGTGCCTCTCTCTTCCCAAACTAGGCAACCTCCCCAGCCAGTTCTGCTTTTACCACCTAAATATGTCTTGAACCTGGCCCCTGCCACACATTTAGTCTCTCATTCTTTCTTCCTTGTTTAATGTCATATCCTCTTAGTAATTGGTTTTTCTACCCCTGGTCTCATGTCCTTTCAGCCCATTATCCACACTACTCTGAATTGCTTTCTAAAATAAATGGGATCAGGTCACCTTCCCTTGTTTAAAGTTCTTTAGTGACTCTCCATCACCTCCAGAATAACGTTTAATGCTGTTGCCAGCAGGATCTGGCCCATGCCCACCGACAAGCCTCACCTATCGCCACTTCCTGCACCCACGCTAAGCGTTAGCCGCACCGATTAGAGCTGCGTACAGTTCCTTCAGCTTCATGATGTTTCTCACCTGCAGTGCCTTTATTCCTGCTGTTCCGTTTCAGGAATCTCCTCCCGCCGTCCTTCTCTGACCTCCCCTTTGAGCCAAGGCCCCTGGCCTGCGTTCTGTAGCATCCTATGCACGCCTCTGGGAACACTGCCCGCACAGGGCTCCGATGGCCTTTTTTCCTCAGTAGTTCCCAAGTTCTGCTGGAGAGAGTGTGCACTGCACTTGGAAGAAAAGATGAATCAGTCACTGCTGGAACCACTCACACTGGCCACTAACGAAAATGACCGCCATTGTGTGGCTTGAGACTCATTACCTGAATGAGCAGGTGAAATCTATCAAAGAATTAGGCAACTGCATAACCAACTTGTGAAAGATGAGGGGCCCCAGAGTGTGCCTTAGCGGAGTGTCTCCTTGAAAAGTACTTCCCGGGAAACAGTAATGATGGGAGCTAAGCCTTAGGCTGCCTTCCCAGGAGCCCCGGCCTGGAGTGACTTCAGGTTACCACAGCAGTTCGTGCACCTTGGCTTTACCTTTATATTTTCTAGAAGTATATCAAAACATCCACCACATTCTTTCATTTGTACCGTTCATTCAGATAAAGTGATCTGGTACCCCCTCCCTCCAAATAAGAGCAATACATGCTGCAACATGGATGAATCTTGAAAACATGATGAAGTGGAAGAAGCCAGTCACAAAAGGAAACAGCACATACTGTATGATTGCATTTATATGAAACGTCCAGAATAGTCAAATCCATAATAGTAGGTATTGGTTGCCAGGGGCTGGGGGTCCAAGGAAGACTGAGGAGTGACTACTTTCTCTCTCTCTCTCTCTTTGCTTTTCAGTAATGTATTTTTAATACTGGTGAAGTATGGATAATATAAATATCATTTTAACCGTTTTAAGTGGACACTCTTTGACATTAAGTACATTGGCAATACTGTTGTAACTTTCACCACTATCTTATTTCAGGCTGTTTTCATAATCCCAAACCAAAACTCATACTCATTTAGCAGTAACTCCCTATTCCCCCACCACCACCCCACCCCTGGTAATCGCTATTCTGCTTTCTCTCTCTCATGAATTTGCTTATTCTACCTGTTTCATATAAGAGAAATCATACAATATTTGTTCTTTTGTGGCTGGTTTATTTCACTCAACATGACGTCTTCAAGGTTCCTTGTAGCATGTACCACTGCTTCCCTTCTCTTTACAGCTGAATAATATTCCATTATATGGATATACCACAGCTTGCTTGTCCACTGCTGATGGACACTTGGGTTAATTCCACCTTTTGGCTGTTGTGAAAAATACTTCTATGAACACTGATGTACAGGTATCTGTCCAAGTCCCTGCTTTCAATTCTTTTGGGTACACCTAGGAGTGGAATTGTCGGGTAATACAGTAACTCTGTTTAACTTTCTGAGGAACCACCAAATGCACTATTTTATATTCCCTACAGCAGTGTTTCAAGGGCTCCTGTTTCTCCGCATTCTCACCAGTACTTCTTATTTTGTTTTTTGTTTTGTTTTGTTTTAATTATAGCCATCCTTGTGAGTGTGATGTGGTATCTCATAGTTTTAATTTGTATTTCTTTAATGGCTAATGAGTTGATCATGTTTTCATGTACTTACTGACCATTTCAGTATCTTCTATGGAGAAATTTCTATTCACATCCTTGCTGCTCCCCCTCCCCAAGGTTTTTTTTGATTTTTGTCTTTTTGTTGTTAGTTGTAAGAGTTATTTATATATTCTGGATGTTAAACTGTTATCAGATATATGGTTTCCAAATATCTCCTCCCATTCTGTAGGTTGTCTTTTCACTTTCTTGATAATGTCCTTTGATACACAAAGTTTTAAATTTTGATGAAATCCATCTTATCTGTTTTTTTTTCTGTTGCTTGTACTTTTGATGTAAAATCTACAAATCCATTGCAGTTACTCCATTTCTGCCTTTTTTTGCATTTACTTACTTTTTTGTGCTGTACCATTTTGATTCCCTTCTTTCTTTTTCTCTATATTTTTTATTTTCTTGGTAGTTATCCTTGTAATTATAGTTAACATCTTATAATAATCTAGTTCAACTAGTATTTCAACCTAGTTTTAGTGGTGTACAAAAACTTTTTGCTCCTATATATCTGCTTCCCTCCTCCTTTATATTTCTGTCATCTTGGAGTACATCTTTTTATATTGTAAGTCCCATTGACATAGCTTTAAATGTTTATTTTACAAATTTGCCTGTTGAGTCATGGGGGGAGGGAGCAGGAAGAAGTTACAAACCAAAAGTACAATAATACAGGATTTTATATTTACCTATATAGTTACCTTTACCAGCTTTCTTTATTTCTTCTTACGGCTTCAAGATGGTCTAGTGTCCTTTTATTTCAGCCTGAAGGACTCCCGTTAGCACTCATAGGGCAGGTCTTCTGGTAATGAACTCTTTCAGCTTGTGTTTATCTATGAATGTCTTAATTTCTCCTTCATTTCTTTTTCTGGGAGTCAGAGGGGTGGGAAATGTTTTTTACTGACTTGGAAATAGGCTCTACAGTGTGAAGCCCCTTTGGGTATAAGAGTGTTTTCTTGCTTCCTTTCCTGTGCCTGTAATCCAGCATCCATTTCCTGGGACAGTAGTACAACTCGGCTTGTAAAATTCTCCGTTGGGGCTTTTCTTTGAAGCTGGCCTTTCATTGAAGGAGCAGGGCAGCCGTATGCATAAGACCAGTTTGGGAGCTCCTCATAAGGGATCCACAGCCAGAGAGAGGGCTTGGCAGCCGGGCCCTGCTGGGCCACCTCAGTGCAGCATAGCCACTGGACACCTGTCCACAGCAGGGTTCCTAAGGCACCCTCCTTCAATTTGGAAAGATAAACTTGCCTGATATAGAAATTCTTGGTTGACAGTTCTTTCCTTTATGGACTTTAAATTTGTCATCCACCTGTCTTCTATTCTCCATGGTTTCTGATGAAAAAATCCCGTTTGTCTTATTGGGGATCCCTTGTATGTGACAAGTTGCTTCTCTCTTGCTGCTTCCAAAATCCTCTCTCTGTCTTTGGATTTTTTTTTTTTTTTTAATAAATTCAAAGTTATAGGAGCAGTTGCAAAAACAATACTAACCCCATACACAGAATTCCATCATACCCTGACCCCCCCTCCCCCGATAGCTCAATCCACCAACTTTAACATGCTATCACATCGCTATTTCTTTCCCTCCCTCCCTATCTGTCATCCATCATCTATTGCTGTGTCTTCTGAACATATGAGAGCTAGCTGCACACATCCTTGAACATACACTATAATTCACGTATACACTTCCCATGAACAAGAACATTCTTTTATGCAATCCCATTAAGCGCAGCTAAGAAGTACAAGAGATTCAACGATACAAAGCTTACATTCTATATTTCCTTTTCCTTATGTCTCAACTGTGTCCCTTTGAGCCACCTGTCCTCTATCCTCCAATCCCATCCAAGTTCATCCTTGGCATTCAATTGTCATCTAGTTACACTTTTTTTTTTTTTTCCGGTTGTGGAAACATATATACAGCCTAAATCTTCCCATTCCACCCCCTCCCTAGTGTTCCATTAGTGGGATTAGTCACATTTAGAATGTTGTAATGCTCTTTCCCACCATCCATTACTAGAAATTTCCCTTCACCTCAGACAGCAACCCTACACTCATTTCTTAACTCCCCATTGCCCCTTCCCCCATTTCTCTTAACCCATACTCTACTTTTCATCTCTATGGTTATATTCTCTGACAATTTCTTTGTGTTTACTGTGGGGCTTAAAATTGACCTCTTAAATCCATAACAATCTTGTTTTTCTTTGACACCACCTTCATTCAATAGGACACATAAACTATGTTCCTATACTCCTCCATTCCCCCACCTTTATATAGTTGTCTAAAATTACGTATTTTACATTGAGTTCAAAACCACTGTCATTAGAGTTTGTGTATTTTATATCATGTAGGAAGTAAATAGTGGAGTTACAATTCAAAAATTATTGACTTCTATTTGTATTCCATTGTGGTTGGAGAATGTGCTTTGAGTATATTCAATTTTTTTTTTTTTTTTTTTTTTAATCTATTGAGGCTTGTTTTGTGTCCCAGCTTATGGTCCCTTCTGGAGAAAGATCCATGATCACTAGAGCAAAATGAGTGTCCTGGTGATTCGGGATGTACGGTACTATATATGTCTGTTAAAATTCTGTATATCTCTTTCTCCTTTCTTTGTTTCTCTGTTGGTAGGGCTCCCTTTAGAATCTGAAGTAGGGCAGGTCCTTTATTGGCAAAGTCTCTCAGCATTTGTTTGTGAAAAATTTAAGCTCTCCCTCAAATTTGAAGGAGAGTTTTGCTGGATAAAGTATTCTTGGTTGGAAATTTTTCTCTCTCAGAATTTTAAATATGTCATGCCACTGCCTTCTCGCCTCCATGGTGGCCGCTGAGTAGTCACAATTTAGTCTTATGTTGTTTCCTTTGTATGTGGTGAATTGCTTTTCTCTTGCTGCTTTCAGAACTTGCTCCTTCTCTTCAGTATTTGAGTCTGATCAGAATATGTCTCGGAGTGGGTTTATTTGGATTTATTCTATTTGGAGTTCTCTGGGCATTTATGCTTTGTGTATTTATATTGTGTATAAGCTTGGGGAATTTTTCCCCCACAATTTCTTTGAATACTCTTTCTAGACCTTTACCCTTCTCTTCCCCTTCTGGGACACCAGTGAGTCTTAAGTTTGGACGCTTTATTTTATCTATCGTATCCCTGAGATCCATTTCGATTTTTTCGATTTTTTTCTCCATTCTTTCTTTTGTTCTTTCATTTTCTGTTCTGTGGACTTCTAGGACACTGAGACGTTGTTCAGCTTCCTCTAATCTTGTATTGTGAATATCCAGAGTCTTTTTAATTTGGCCAGCAGTTTCTTTTATTTCCATAAGATCTTCTGTTTTTTTATTTACTCTTGCAATGTCTTCTTTATGCTCTTCTAGGGTCTTCTTTATGTCGCTTATATCCTGGGCCATGGTCTTCTTGATGTCCTTTAAATCCTTTGCCATGTTTTCGTTCCTTGATTGTAGTTCTTTGATTAATTGTGCGAGGTACTGTGTCTCTTCTGATATATTGATTTGTGTGTTTGGAGTTGGAGTCTCCATATTGTCTGGTTTTATCATATGCATTAAGATTTTCTGTTGTTTTTGGCCTCTTGGCATTTGCTTTGCTTGATAGGGTTCTTTCAAGTTGTAAAAAAAAAAAAAAAAAAAAAACCTAATTTTCAGAAACACAGTTTGGTGGCGTACGCTTTCTCTAACTAACCAGCAGATGGCGTCTGTGAGTCACCTATACCCCTCAAATCAGTTCTCCACCTTGTCCCCACGGTGTGTGGGGAAATGATTCTTGCGGGGTTCAGTTGGAGAACTCAGTTTGGGTGTGTTGCTGGAGTCGTCCGCCCTGAATGTGAGGCGTGTGTACGGGTGGCCAGGGAGGAAGGACAGCTTTAATATTCAAATCCCCCAGGTTCCCAGAGATTCAAGGCTGCCGCAAGAGTCTAAGCCTTCATTTCATTTCAGCCCCAGACCCTCTCTCTCGCTGTGCCACAAACCACCGGACTTGGTGTAGTGTCCCTGGGTTCTCCGAGCGGGTTCCTCCGCCCAGCCATGATCCTCCAGGACCTCTGCCGAGGGAATGCCGTGCTACGTCACCAGTGCGCGCCGTCCCTCAAGGGAAGCCCCGGGCCGCCGGGCTATGCAGTGGCACTTTCAGCCTGATGCAAAGATGGCCGAATGGGGCGTCTCCACACACCCCTCCTCGCACAGTTCCTCCTTCCCAGCTCTGGGACAACTGGCAGGGCTCTGGGCTGTGGGCACGGCCCTGGGCAGGAGTTTATCCAGCCCTCCAGGGAGCCAGCTGCTAGCCGCGGGGTTTCTTTTTGCTTCCGGCTCTCCCCTCCATTCCCCCGGCCCCGAGGGTATCTGCAGTGGGCTGTCTTCCAGGTCAGACACTGAGAGGCCAGCCCAGCCCCCTCTTCCTATGTTTTACTGCGTGGTTCCCACTATCACAACTGCAGCCACTCCTGGGTTCCGCCCCCCCCCCCTTTTTTTTTTTGAAATAGCCAGTCGGTCTCCAAACGCCAAACCCTGGCTTCCCCAGACTGCTGTGTGGCTGCGGGTCTTCCAGCCAGCTTACTCACTCGTTTCACCAAGTATACAGCCCCTGTGTAACTAGCAGACCTCGTCCAGCTGGCACATCTCTGTAACTGGTATTCTGGGTCACTTTTTGGTTTTTATCTTGTGTTTTTCTTGGAGGTGTTTTTTTGCCCTGTCTCACCTAGCTGCCATCTTAGTTCTCTCTGTCTTTGGATTTTGACGGTTTCCCTATAAGGTGTCTTGGTATGGCTCTTTTAGAGTCTGTGCCGGTTTGAAACTGTTATGGACCCCAAAAGAGCCATGATCTTTTAATCCAGTCTTGTTGGGTGGAACCTTTTGATTGAGTGTTTCCATGGAGATGTGACTCACCCAGTTGTGGGTGAAGTCTGTGATTAAATTATTTCTGTGGAGATGTGGCTCTGCCCATTCTGCATGTGTTTTAATTAGATCACTGGAGTCCTTTGAAAGCCCACAGAAAGGAGAAGCTCGGAGAAGCTGAAAGAGACATTTTGGAGAGAAGCTAAGATATGTAATCCAGAGTTTGCCCCTGGAAGAAGCTAAGAGCCGACACAGACTCAGAAGCTTGTTGACAACTTGGAGATGCAGACAGACGTTAGGAGATGCTGAGCTAAGAAATGAGGCCCAGAGTTTGCCCTAGAGAAGCTAAGAGAGGACTCCCAGATGCTTACAGAGAAACACCTGAGGAGAATGAAGCAGAGAGCTGAGAGAAGCTAAGAGAGACAGAAGCCCAGAGACATTTTGGAGAAAGCCATTTTGAAACACAACCTGGGAGCAAAGGACCAGCAGACACCATCCACATGCCTTCCCCGCTAACAGAGGTGTTCCAGACACCATCAGCCTTTCTTTAATGAAAGTGTCTTCTTGTTAATGCCTTAGTTTGGACCTTTTTATGGCCTTAGAACTGTACATTTGTAATCGAATAAATTCCCCTTATAAAAGCCAATCCAGCTTTTTTTTTCTCACTCCCCGGCCATCTTGGCAGCTGCTCTTGGTTGGGGGCCCCGCACCTAAGGCAGGAAGATGGTGGCCGCAAAGAAGATGAAAAAGTCTTTGGAATCTGTCAACTCTAGGCTCCAACTCGTTATGAAAAGTGAAGAGTACATGCTGTGATACAAGCAGACTCTGAAGATGATCAGGCAAGGCAAAGCGAAACTAGTCATCCTCGCCAACAACTGCCCATCTTTGAGGAAACCTGACAATATAGAGTACTAAACCATGTTGGCCAAAACTGGTGTCCATCACTATGGTGGCAATAATACTGAATTGGGCATAGCATGCGGAAAATATTACAGAGTATGCACACGGGCTATCATTGACCCAGGTGATTCTGATATCATTAGAAGCATGCCACAACAGACTGGTGAAAAGTAAATCATGTAAAAATTTTCTTTAATAAACCTGCCAGAGCTTGTTTTTATTTTTTTCAGAGCTTGTTTTTAAAGAAAAAAAAAAAAAAAAGCCAATCCATTTCTGGTATTTTGCATAATGGTAGCATTAGCAAACCAGAACAGAGTCTATCCTGCTTGGAATTCACTGAACTCCCTGGTTGCATGTATTCATTTATTTCATCAGATTGGTGACTTTTTCTGCCTTTTGCACTCTCTTGTCCTTCTGGGATTGCAATGATGATGTGTGTCAGTGGTGTCCCACGGATCCCTCAGGTTCTGTTCAATTTCTCTTTATTTTTTCTTTCTGCTCCTCACACTGGATAACCTGTTTTCTTGTCTTAAGTTCACTGATCTTTTATTCTACCTGTTCAGATCTGCTGTTGAATATATCTAATGAGTTCTTCATTTCAAATATTGTACTTTGCAGCTCCAAATTTTCTGTATAGTGTAAACATAATTTTTCTATGCACTGGGAAACCAAAAAATGTGTGTGACTCGCTTTATTGAAATATTCACTTTATTTTGGTGGTCTGTAAACTAACCTGCAATATCTCCAAGGTATGCCTGTAAATTTTTCTCTCCCAGCCCTCTGGAAAAGTTCTATTCATACTGTTGTTAGTTCTGTCTGCTGCAAGGATTTCTGAGCTCGGTTCTGCTTCTGAGTTTATCTCCATCTTCCAGGAATCCTTCCCTGAAAACCCACACTCCCCCCTGCCCAAGCTTTGGTAAGGTGTCACTACTGAGAGAGCCAGCAGGACCCTCTGCTGAACTCTGTGGGAATAGTGTACTCTGTATTATCTTTGCCAGTTCTCTTCTCTTTTACCTGCAAAACTGTAAGAAACTTGAGGGCAGGGTGTTATCTCTTCTTTGATATCACCTGGCACAGCACCTGACACATAGTAGGCCCTCCAGTACTTATTGAATGAATAAATGAATTCTTCTTCCCATGTTTTAAATCAGTTAGAGTAGGGCAGATAAGTCATGAGATGCAAGATGAATTCTTGGAGATTGATCACTTAGAGATCTCTATAGGCTAGAGTCTGGAAACAGAATAATTTGCGTACAGATTACGTTTCACCTTTGAATGCTGTGGGGTGCTGCTGCCACAGGGCCATCTTTGGAGTTTGCCTAAATATTATTTGTTATTTGGGGGTCCCAGTGCAGCGTAGAGGCAATAGTTTGTAGGAAAGCAGGTTCTCAGGCCCTTGCAGTCTCTGATCTGAAGGACTGTGCAAGCAGGTGTGTTTTTTACTTAAGAGTGCTTAATCTAGGCTCTATGGTGGGATTCTAGAGGTCTGTGAACCCCTGAAAACCAGTGCAGTTTGTGTGTCTGTGTGCATGCACATGTACCCACATTGTGAGTGGAGCAGAATCTACAGCCTTCATTAGGTTATCAAAGTGAAGGGAGTCTCTTCTTCCCAGAAGATTAAAGATCACTGTCCATCCCAAGGGTTTGTTGGATACCTACCATAAGACACAAAACATCCAGGTGCAGTGAAACATCATTGTTCCTCAAGGAGTTTATGATCCAATAAAAGTAAAAAAAATTAGCCTTAAACTCCTTAGATCTTGCATAGAAGAAATCAGCAAGATCTGTGTTTCAGTTTGCTAAAGCTGCTGTTATGCAAAACACCAGAAATGGATTGGCTTTTATAAAGGGGATTTATTAGGTTACAAATAACCTAAGTTCTAAGGCCATAAAAGTGTCCAAAACTAAGGCATCAACAAGAGGATACCTTCTCTGAAGGAAGGCCAATGGCGTCCAGGACACCTCTGTCAGCAGGTAAGGCATGTGGCTGGTGTCTGCTGCCTTTGTTCCCAGGTTGCATTTCAAAATTACTTACACCAAAATGTCTCTGGGCTTCTGTCTTCACTTCTTTTTCTCAGCTCCTGTGCATCCTTGCTTCTTTCTCCCAGGGTGTTTCTCTCTAAGCATCTGGGGGTCCTCTCTTAGCTTCTCTGGGGCAAACTCTGGGCTTCATCTCTTAGCTTAGCATCTCCAAATGTCCTTCTGTTTGCATCTCCAAGCATCTCCAAGTGTCAGTGTCTGTGTTGGCTCTTGAGCTCTCTTAAATAGTCTGGTGAGCCAAGACCCACCCTGAATGGGCGGGGTCCACACCCCTATGGAAATAATTCAGTCAGAGTTCTCACCCACAGTTGAGTTGGGTCACATCTCTATGGAAACATTCAATCAAAAGGTTCCACCCTTAAGATTGGTTTAAAATATCATGGTTCTTCTGGGGTCCATAACAGTTTCAAACCAGCACAGTCTGCAAGGAGGGTTGTTGGTAATTAAAAGGATGAGTAGGATTGAAGTGATTGAGCCTAGATCAAAGAGTTTTCTCTTCAAAGTCCTCAAGACAGGAGGCCTCATAGCTTCCCAGTGATTCCTATGGGCCCAGTGGTGCAGAATTGGTCAGAGTCACCTCCAAGTTTACTATGCCCCCATCCTCCCATCGGACCATTTCCAAAGTGGAGAGTCATCGATCACTTATACACACACAACAAACAGACAGAACAACAACTAACAAAACTGTCTTAATGTGGTAACATGTTAGTCCCTGGCTTTACTTCTGGGGTCTCATCTCCACCCTGTAGACTGAAAATAGGCAAATGTCCAGGGGTGCCAGAGTCTGATTGTGAGAAACAAGCACTATTCCTAAAAAGGAATAAACGCTCACCCGATTGTGGAGAAGAAAAGAATTTATTCACGGTCTTGCAAGAACGGGTGCCCAACCAAATGTGGGGGTTGGTGCCCAGAACAATAGACCCAGCAGTATTTATTCCCTAAACCTAACTGCAAGTCCCTCCCCCGTTTCTCCATTGGCTGGATACTCCAGAGGTTACATTCTATTCGACAAGCCTCACTAGCCCAGCAAATTTGAAACATGCAGCCGCCCAAATTGGAAACATTTGAAATACCTTTCCTGTGCAAATTTGCAACATTAGGAACCATTGGAATAAATCTCCACCCCTGACTATAATGGTTATGCCCAGGCCTCTTTAGAGCCAGTCTGGGATAGTTTGGTAACAAGTTATGAGGCTATTTGGGGAACCTCTACCCTGAGTCTCCACCTTGCAAGGATAGTAGATAGTGGGCGGATAAGCAGGGAGACTGACTGTGGACAATGGGTAGATAAGCAGGGGGACTGACTGTGGATTACAGTTTGTCTTTTTAACCTTCTGCCTATTTCGTAACTGCCCCACCCTGCAAGGCACACCTATTCTGTGTGAAAGCTAAACTTAATTTCATTCTCACATGATGACCCCCTCAGTTTTATCCTTCCCTGCAGAGGTGGTCTAGCACCTGTCTGCCTCACTGGTGCTTTTACAGGGATTATGGGAAATAGAAGCCTAATATTTAGAGAACACTTTGATAGGTAGTACACAATTCAGAAAACGTCAACCCAGTCTTTCCTGGAATTGCCCTCCAAGAAACCTCACTAAACTAGTAAATGGAAAATGGCTACTCAGTGTTTGGAGTAAGTTAAATGCGAATATTTTCAGCTTTATAACTAACTGAGAGCAGTTAGTTATAAATAAATTATAAATTTAGTTATAAGTTTAGTTATAAATAAATCCCTACCAGATTTGCTCATTTCTCTCTAACTGCTGCTTTCCTTCCCCCCAGAGAGTCCCTAAGTGTAAGATCTTGTGGACTCTCAGCCCCTCTGCGAGCCCACAGGGCTGTGGGGGCCGCTGACCCCAAGGCTGGGCAGGAGCAGCAGGAAGCGCCTGGGGCCCGGAGGGGCAGTGTGCCTCTCTTGAGCATGTTGGGGACCCCTTCCTTCTGGGGCTGTTTGTTCACTGAGCCCCTTACTCAGTCAGTTAGCTAATCCCACTGTGCTGGAGGATGGAATTAATCTCAAAGAAGCACAAACTCCGTCAACAAGAGAGGACACGGAAATCCCGGGGTCCTCTGGACAGAGGCTGCTCACGCCCCCTTGGAATAGAAAGGACCCGTGTTCCACCGTTTTTTCTGTGCTTCAGGGTTGGTGAAGCTGTAAGATATATAGAAACAGACTGAACGGATTCAGGATTTTACCAAGTTCATTCCCACTTGGGCGGCAGCTACCTGATGAAAGCCCCCATTTTTCCATCCACATTCATCATAGCCACTTTCTAGAGCGTATCATGGAGAAGAGTTGGCATGGCTGGAACGGTTACGTTCAGTTATTTTCCTGAGATCAGAAAGCCTCGATCTTTGTAATTTAGTCTTTCAGAGAAGGCAGCTAATTTCAGTACATCGCTCCCATCTATCACCCTAATAGTTTAATAAGTACAGCTCAAATATACCAGCAGGGTTTATGTGAGTCGTTGCCATATTTGCACTGCTTTGAATCGATGATAAAGTGCTAAAATATGAGGCACACAGTTTCATATGGTATGGTTTTTATGGGGGTTCTATGTCACTTAGTCTTTCCCTACCCCTGTAATTCTAGATTTACTAGTGAGTTGCTTTCCCAGAATCCAAATAGTTTTAAAACAAACCTTGCTCCACTTTGTTGGAGCTTGTTCCACATGAGCAGAGCACATTTAACTTGTGATTCAGCATTGCTAGCGGATTTCCTCGGGACCCAGTGCCCTGATCAGAACAGCAGGCCCTGGCAAAGCTGCCTGCAGAGCCCAGCAGCCAAGGAGAAGTAGCGCCTGTTTCACTAAAGTAATCCTTTCCTTCCATCCAAGACACAAATGGTCTGGGTGGAAGCCCAGACCCCCGAGACAGTTCCCACAGGCTGCTCTGGCTTTAGTGAGCTGAGAGGAGAGAAGGACTGTTTGCCCTGACAGGTAGAAACAGGAAGGTGCAGCAGGCCGTAAGTGGCCCTTGGAGAGTGGCCCAGCCTGGCCATTGCATTGCTACCTAGGCAGCTGCTGCTCCTTTTTCCTGTTTACTTTTTTTTTTTTTCCACCTTTTTATTTTGAAATACTTTCAAACGTACAGCACAGTTACAGCAATAATACAGCTCCCCCTACAGAGGACTCCAGCAGACCCCTCCTGCCCCCTAGACACCCAGATCCACCAACCTTAACATTTTGCCTCATTTGCCGTATCCTCCCATCTATCCAGCTCTGTCTTGAATTGTGGGAACATCTCTATGACTTTCCCATTTCCACCCCTCCCGAGCGCACCATTCAATGGAATTAATCACATTCACAATACTGTGGTGCCCTCCCCACTTTCCAGAACTAAAACTTCCCATCTCTCCGAAGAGAAACCCTACACCCGTTGGGCATTCACTCCCCATTCCCACTTACCCTCATGCCTGGTAACCTGCACTGTAATTTCCCTAATTTCTGTTGTTAACATGCATATTCTCCAATACTTGCTTTAAGGTTACCATGGGGCTTACATTTAACATCCTAAGTCGGTAACAATCTTGTTTGCTTTGATACCAACTTAACTTCAACAGTATACATAAACCATGTTCCTATACTCCTGTCCCCCACCTTTAGGCACTTCTTGTCACAAATCACATACGTACACGTTATGTAGGTGAGTGCATGGGGGTTACGCCACTCCCTCCAGGACTGGGAGCAAGGGCTGTCCAAGGCACCAAGTGATCCCACCACCTCCAAGTGGCTTTGTCTTGATTGGACGCTCTCCCTGTTGCTGCAGTCCTTTAACTGTTTTCTGGAACTTTGAGAAAAGTGTTTCTGCCATTTCTTTCTTCTTCAAAGCTTCTGTGGGGGGACAGATCCCAGAAGTGTTTTACTATACCATCTTGATTGTGGCAGGCCCAGGGGACTTCTCTGGCCCTTGCTCTTGCTGTGTGTGCATGTGTGTGTGTGTGTGTGTCTGATGGGGTTTCACACTCAGTAAATTCTCCCATGCCATTTCACAGGTGTGAGATGTCAAAGTCTGCAGACCCTGATGGTGCTAGGTAGCAGTGGGTGGTGCCGCCACCACTGCCTCACATTTACCGGGTGCTTCCCTTGAGCCAGCCTGGTGCTGAGCTCTTCCTCAACAGGAATTCATTAAGTCTTCACCACAGCCCTGGGACACAGATACTAGTATTATCCCCATTTTTCAGATGAGGATGCTGAGGTAAAGGAATTTGCTCACAGCCCGGCAGCTAGTTAGTATTGAGCTGGTGTTCCAACCCAGCTCTGACCCCAGAGCCCAGGTCCCTGGAGCTACACAGTGCTGTTCTCCCAAGCCCTGACCTGGGGACGTGGGTTTGGTTTCCCTGACCTCTGCTGCTTTCCGGTTTGTTCCACCAAAGCCAGGAAACCCTATTTGAAATGCTGTCTGATCCTCCACATTAGACTTGCCATAAAAATGCCTAAGTACTGCATATGTCAGTCCAGGAAGTTCATTTGTTTCTTGACCTCAGAACCTGTGGTAGAAAGTGACTGTCACCATTAGGGAGAATTTGCCCAACTTCTGTGAAGGGGACAGCCCTCTCCCAGGGGTTCTCAGCCACAGCCAAGCCAGAGCCCTGCCTCCAGGAGTTACTGCCCAGATCTCGAGGCCAGACTTAGAGCAGCCAGTGACTCAGCCTTGTGCAATGATTAGCTCACGTAGACCCAGCCTTCACTAGGGAGGGGAGGAGTCAGGAAGACTGTGGGGAAAAGTGGAACCTCAGGAAGACTGTAAAGGAGATGGGCTTTGGAGGTGATTGTCCTGTGTCAACCCCAGCCTGAGGCTCTCTCTTTCCCAGTCAGAGGCCCCTGGAGGCCTGCCAGGGAGCCTTGAGGCACTGGCTGATGGGGAGCAAAATAATTCAGCCCCCTTGCTCCCTCTCTGCCCCCAGAGAACACACTTTGCTGTTGAACACACTTCGTCTCAGACGTTCTAGTGGCTGAATGCCTTCCTAGGTGCGGCTTCCCAGGTGAGGCCAGGCACGTGGAAGGGTAATCGGAAAACACTGCCTGTGCAAGAGGACCTGAGGGTCTGCTGGGGATGCAAGCACCGAGCACGTCATGCAGCTCTACAGTGACCTTCAAAGTGTTTCTCGATGCTGGGCAGGGAACATATAGAGTGAGGTAGTGCAGTGGTCAGGCCTGGGCTCTGGGTTCGAGTTCCAGCCCTGCTGTTTGGTGGCTGTGGGCCTGTTTCCCCATTCGAAAGATGGGGATCAGAATAATGCCAGTAACAGTCTGCACTTTACAGGCCGTTTGTGGGGATGTGATGAGCTGGTGCCTGGCCCATCAGATAAGCCCCACAGAAGTGTAAACAGGAAACTTAATTTAGATCTGGGGGTCAGGGAAGACCTCTCCGAGAGAGCCAGCTAAAGAGTGGGGGCAAAAGTAGAAGGAACAGCCTGACAGGAGGCCCTGAGGCAGGAAGGAGGTTGGTGCTTAGGGCACTGAAAAGCCGGTGTGGTGGAGGAGTGCAGGGAGGAGCTGGGCCCGAAATGCAGGCTCCCTGGGACACTTGTTGTGTTCTGTCTGTTATCCTAGTTGCAGAGTCAACAGATTGTAGGCAGGTGGAGAGCATTATCACATTTGCCACCAGAGGATCTCAGACTTCTGTTCTATGGAAGGTGCTGTTTCTCAGTTAGGAAGCGAGGCTAGGAAAGGAGGAGCACTGGGCTGTGATTGGTGACCTCCTCACCTCCTCTCAGGGTTCACGGGGAATCAGGAGCCTGAGAAAGGTTAACCTCAGCCCTCCTTAAGGCTTGGGAGGACTCTGCCTGGGACCGCAGGGCCTTTCCACTTGGGAGCCTACTGTGGAAGGGAGGTTGGCATCGTGTGTGTGCATGGAGAAGAGGAGGATGGGTTGAACCTGAGTGCCCTTTGAGGCGGTCTCTTTGTTTGTAGCTCTTTGTTTAGACAGTGAGGCCTTGGCTGTAGTGGAACCAGCTCTTCTTAGAGAGCTGCCATCACCCCGTGCCAGTGGGCTTGCCAGGGTGCGCTAAGGAAGAAGTCACACTTCAGAGCCCGGGGGACGGCGCACATTCTTGGCAGGAGGGGCCTCCCAGCTGCTCCTGGCTTTGAACGTTCATTCCTCCTTTGCACAGCACCTCACCTCCATTCAGCGTCACACTCCTCTCCCCTCCATCCTGGCTGCCCAGAAAAGAGGCAGAGCAGCAGCTTTAGGCTGGCCTAGGTTCACTTTGCCAGTGACTTCTTAATCACTGCCTGTAGGGATATATGTTTTCTTGAAAGTTGGGGAAAAAAACAGCCCCTTGTTTGGCACAGAGCAGGGTCCAGAAGCCCTCTTTCTTGACACTAAATACGTGGGGACCTCCCGGAGGATCAGCCAGATGCCAGAGCCGTATGATGCCCCAGGCGGGGTGTGATGTTTCCAGCCCTCTCCCTCCAGATCCCTTCCCTTCCTTCCTCCTCAGCCGTGATGCTCAGACAAAGCTGTGTGCACAGTGGCACTGGGAGACGTATAAAGCCATGGCGCCGAGCTGTGGGGCTAACAGCCAGTCAGGCAGTCATAATAGAGTGTTAGTGGCATCCTGTCTTGGGGGGAGAGGAGGTCTGGTGTTGCCAGAAACAGACCCTGATTGACGGGGGAAATAACCAGTGAATACAGCTAACCAAGGGGAACAGGATGCGGGGCCAGAGGGACCCAAGCCAGAGAGTCCTTCCAAGTATGTCCAAAACAGGAAGGCAGCAGAGCAACCTGGTGGCGGCTCTTCAGTGTTATCAACAACAGAGTTCATCATAGGTGTAAGACAAGGAAAACTTCTGTCAGCTGCTCTCCCAATGGAGAGAACTGCACTGTTTTTCTCTAGTTTGACCGACTTATCCTCCAACTAACAGGTGAGAAAACCAAGTAGAATGTGAATGAAGAGAATGGAGACAACCAGATCAACAAGCAAGGAATGGAAAATCCTTATTATTCATAATGATTCTGGCATCTGTGGGATGTATTTACATATATACTCAAGGGAGAAAGGAACAGGGAGTCCACAGTGGAGATTGAGCAGGACATTGAAACATGCCATCCTCAGAGACAGACTTGCCTGAACCGGGCCGGACGCTGGCTCTGCCACTTCACCAGCTCTGTGGACTTGGGCATTGGCTCAGCTTTTCTCAGCCGCCATTTGCTTGGCTGTAAAATGGGGATTAAACTAATAATATTTACCTTAAAGAATTATTGGGAGGATTCACTCTGATAATTCTTGTGAAGAGCTTGGGAGAGCCAGGCAGGCACACAGTAAGCCCTCAGCAGCAGGGAACTATTGCTTCGATTTTGATCGTCATCATTGTCATCTGGAGTGCCAGCCGGCATTTACATGTGTAGTCGCACTTGATGGTCACATCTCAACAAAGTCATTAATACTGTTACCCATTTTGAAGAGGAAACCATGCCTCTGAGAGGTAATGTGATTTGTCCTCAGTTGCCCAGCTGGGTGTAAGACAGAGCCAGAATCAGAACTGAAGTCCCTTTGGCATCAAGTCCCACGTGTGTTTTTAAATACTTTCTGCAGGCTGACTGGTTTCGGCCAAGCTCTCAGAGCAGGCCATACCTGGAGGCAGCACTGCCGTTGAGACCTGTTAAGGAAGAAAAGAAAATGATGGCAGGTGTGTGCTCTGGCTTTGTGGGGGTTATCTCATTTATTCCTCATAGCAGTCTCAGAAAACTGTTGCTGCATTGTGCTGTCATATCCAGGTCAGAAACCGGAGGGGTCAGGATTCGAACCTGTGTGTCCGACAGCCACACCCAGGCTCATCCACTCACTCACCTGCCAACCCTTGGATCGCTAGGATCCTGGCTACCGCCTGAACCTGTGCTGAGTACTTCTCCAGCAACTTAAGTATATACGGGCAGTGCATGACGTGGGAGCTAGTACCCCTGCTTTCCAGAGAAGGAAGTGGAGGCACAGAGAGGGCAAGTTGTCCACGGTGTCTGAGCCAGAAAGTGGCTTGTGATTTTGACCCCAGTGCTCCAGTGCCCCCAGCCCTTTGGTCTTCCACTGAGGCTGGGCGGTGCTGCTGGGCCGTCCTCACCAGGAGAGAATCCGGCTGCAGCTGGACTCCAGGCATTGGACACGGATGAGGGCGTCTCACTCCTCCAGGGAGGCCAGTCCTCTCGAAGACCATGTGAGTATTATGCTCAAGGGAGTTTCCTTCTCTCGGAGTTGTCAGCGCCCATCTGGCCTTGAACCTTACCTCTTGGACCCATGAAAGAGAAGGGAAGTGGGCTGGATGCCGTCTCCACCGCCACAGAGGAAGTTGCCAGAGTCGTTTGGTGGTTAAGACCTGTCAGGTGTGCGGTGTTTGGGAGACCAACAGCTCCAATCAGAATTTTTTTTTAAGATCTAAAGTGCTGAGTTCTTATATATAAATATAGAAAGGGAAAAAAAAAAAGCAGCGAAGTTTTTCTTGGAGGAAGGATCGGTTTGCTGCTAGAAAGGAAATTTAGGAGGACCGGGTCCTGCGCTGAGAGCAGAGGGGAGGCTGACACAGGATGGCACAGGAGGCCTCCGGTGGGAACGCACGTGCCAGGAAGTGGCGGCTCGGGAACCATGCATGGGGCACCTGCCACACACCAGGGCAGAGGCCCCCAGGCTCCCGCGGGTCCCGAGCCCATTCTCCTGGCGCACCTTCCTGCCAGGTGCCAGCAGCTCTGATGGGGAAGCTGCGGGGGCAAAACCTGCCATCGGCGGGCCGGCTCGCTTTCTTCTGTCTCCAGCCGAGGCTCACAGCTCCGTGAAGGAATGTATCTGCCATGTGGGTAAACATTTATTTAAAAAAAAATAATAATAATAGTAGATTTTTCTGTAAACCTACAATTTCTTAAATTTAAAAAATATAAATTTTAAAAAAAATAGTGTCTTTTTCTTTACAATTTTTTTAATTTTTATGTAATTTATTATGCCATGGTTGAGCAAGTAAATCACACACAGGGGCGTTACTTATTTAATAGTGACACACATTTGTTCTAGTTCATGGAAGAACATTCTTATATTTGTCCTCTTAACCACCTTCGTTGTCCACAACAGGGTTCACTGCGTTATGCAGTTCCATGATTCATCCTCCAGCTTTCCTTCTAGTGACATACACTAGTGACATACACCACCTTAGCATTGGTGTGGTACCTTTGTTACAGTTGATGGAAGAATATTAAAATATTGTTTAGTGTAGCCCACAGTTTGCATTACGTGTATTTTTCCCATATACCACCCCATTATTAATACCTTGTAACAGCGACATGCATTTGTTCTAGTTCATGGAAGAACGTTATGTTTGTCTCTTAACCACCTTCATCGTCCACAACAGGGTTCACTGTTATGCAGTTCCATGATTCATCCTCCAACTTTCCTTCTAGTGACATACACTACCCTAAACTTCCCCCTTCAACCAGAGTCCCACGATTCAGTGCTGTTAGTTACACTCGCAATACCATGCTGCCGTGCAAGCTGCCCTGGCGCTGTCAGGTCCTGTTCTCCCCTGCAGTGCCAGCCCCGTTTCCCTAGCAGCCTTCCTGCTGTTCGCGGTCTCCTCTAAGGTGTGTGTGGTTTCTTTAACCAATGTCTAATTAGTGGTTGTGATGAATTGTGCTGCCCAAGCAAATGATAGCTTTCCTAAATTATGCCATGGTGTTGTGTAGGGCAGCACCAGAACTGCTATTTTAAAAAGGGATTTTGTAAAGTAAACGTGTCCAGATTACAGGAAGTACTAACTTGATGATTAAGTGATGCTATGGAGCTGGCCTTGTGCTTTCAAAGGCTTCCATGTTTGGGATCATCTATCTAGTGAGGTTTCAGCAGGCCCACACCCTGATAATTTCCAGATCACTAACTTTGCATTTGTTCTCTGCCCTCTGATGCTGGTTTAGATGGTCATTAGGAAACGCTAGAGAGGACTTCTGTCTGCACCAAGGGTCAGAGTCCTCCAAGACTGCTCAGTGGCCTGCGGCTTTCTGGATTGTCTGCAGTTCAAAGAGTGCCTCTCCACATTGGGGCTTAGGAAACTGGAGTTTTTAAGCTGTTGCCATGTGTACCATCATTTTGTTTGCACCGGGGAGGGCTGATATTCAGAGAAAGAGGAGAGCCCTTGGAAAATAGTTATTTTTCAACCCTAGTGGGTGAAGATTTGAGTCCACTGACACATGCTCAGGACTTGCCAAAACGTCGGTGATTTCACAGAGCCTCTTTATACAGCATTTGTGCCATGGCACGTGTTACCGAGGCCAGAAGTAAGTGAAAAGTTTAAACTGAGAACAGTTTAGAAAAGGTGCTGAGAAAAGAGCAAGATTCCTAAGTAGGGGGGTGGTGAACAGGGTCCATCCCTGACCTCGGAAGGTTGACAACAGTGGGGATGTATCATCTCAAAAGCTTCCCACACTTGAGTGTGGCCTTTCTCGGGGGGAAGCATGGCCTGGACCCCAGCGTGGTAGATGAATGTCAGGCAGCGGGCACCAAGCTGGGCGTCTCTTCTGGAACAGTGTAGAGGAGGGAGAAAAGATAAAGGTGCTGGGGTCAGGCAGGTGCGTGCGCCCTCGCGTCAGCAGTGTGATTTGGGGCGAGGACCTCACCTGTGTTGTAGGACCCGGACAGTAGCTCCAACCAAAAGGTCTTGAAGATTAAAATGCGTCATCAGTCATTGAATAAATAATTGGATGGCTGGATGGGTGTGTGAAAGCGCCCAGCTTGGCGCACAGTGTAGCACCCGTTCAGGAGGTGATGGGCCAGCAGTGCGCGCAGTGCCTTTGGAGCCTCGGGTTAGGAAAGTGATGGCAGCTCCTAAGTGTCTAGGCCCCGGCACTGCTCGGTGGGTGGGGTGCCCTCGGGCTGGTCCATTAACCCTGATTTCTCTCTGCTAAGAGTCCCGTGCGCAGTTGACAGACAATTGATGACTTTTGGTTCAGTGTTCTTCAGGGTTCGCCGGCCACCATCGTGGCCCCAGAAAACCGACAGGCAGACTGCTTTGATATTGCCTGTTGGATGCCTCCCCAGAGGCAGCAGTTAGAGCAGTGACTGACACTGAGACACTTGGCTCTCCAGAACCTCCTAATTGGCTCCAGGGCCCTTCCTCTCTGCAGGGCCCACACTGCCTCCTGGGTTCGGTGGTGGCACCCAGGGCGCTCCCTTAGTGCCCCTCAGCCAGCAGAGTTTCTTGGAGCCAGAGTCTTCAGAGATGACTCCAGGTTGGTTTTGGCCATTAGATCTCATCTTAGTTTTCATCTGCCCTCAGACCTGTGATGTTGGTGATGCCACCCACTATGGGCTCTCCTTCCCTGAGAGCTGGTTATGGCCAGTGGTGTCCTCTGGGGAGGGGGAGAAGGAGTCCAGTCTCTGATATACTTCCATATTTTTAATATCTGTTTTTTTCCTTACCACACACTGTACACCAAAATATGTTCTAGAATGAGAAGGGTAAAATGGACATCATCTGATCAGGAACAAGGAAAGCCATTCAAGGCAAAAAAACAAAGGAAGAGATCATAACTAAAATGACTGGTCTTGAAAACCTAAAATTTTTGAATTATATACTATGTACTTCAAAAAATTCAATACACAAAATTAAAAGGCAGGTAGAAAGGGAGAATGTAAATGGATATGAAATTAAAATGGTTGCTTAATATCCAAAGACCTCATTCAAAAGAACCACTTCTATAGGAAAATGAACGAAGAACATAAATGGGAAATTCACAAAGTAAGAAATGCAAATTTCTAAGGATCTGTTCAACTCACTAGTTATTTTAAAAATGTTAAAAAATCATAAATTGACGGTTATTTCTAATGGTGAGGACTTGGGAAAACCTAATGATTAACAACAGGGCTATTTTTAAAGTTATTATATACTTTGAGATATTAAAATCATATTTTAAAACAATAAGAAAATGATTAGAATAAATTCACAACATACTAAATGGAAAAGGAGGCTAAAACAGTACTATCTCCTTTAAAAAAAAAACAATTTGAAAGGAAAGCGTTTACCTCGAACTATGAACAAAAGTTATCTTTAGCTCATGTAATTCTGTTATTGAATTTTTACAAAAAACACAAGTTTTTTAAAAAGATTTTTTTAAGTGAAAAAGAAAATGGGAACCTGGCAGTGGCATCTAGGGATTGAGAATGCCTTCTTGACCAAAAAGGGGAAAGAAACATAATAAAATAAGGTTTCAATGGCTGAGAAATTTCAAATAGGGTCGAGAGGCTGTCCTGGAGGTTACTCTTATGCAAGCTTCAACTAAATATCCCAAATGGCCATAGTATGCCAAGCCCAAATCCACAGTAGTCCTAAAAATTCTAAAGAATAGTCAGGTCCCTATCTGAGACTCTATAAAAGTTTTACTCACTAAGTTTATTTTTCAGAAACTTAAATCCTCCAGAGTGTTCCTATGCCAGATAAGTCCCAAAACCCAGAGGCAGCAGCCTCTCCGAGAACATCATCCAGGTGCAGCCCCTTCCCCGTAATGTTGTCACCCCTTTTCAACATGAGCAAGTTAGAGTGCTCACTGCCCAGATATCCCTGAAGATTAGCACAGTGATCGGTGGAGAGGGAGGACTAGCAGCAGACAAGATAAGATTTAACAAAGGATTACAAATACTGTCTTTATATAATTTTTTTAAGTCTTTAGGGTATTAGAACAGCTAGAAGGAAATAACTGAAATGGTGGAACTATAACCCATAGCATTCTTTGAAATGTTCTCTATAACTACTTGTTATATCATACTTTGAAAGCTATCAGTTTTCTGTGTTATATTTCACAATAAAAAAAAGTTTTTAAAAAATTTCAAATTCTAAAAGAAAAAAAGAAAATGGGGTGAGCGGTTTAAAGCGTCTAGAAAAACCAGAAGAGAAAATGTGCTTGGCCCTGTTCCTATGTAATGGAGGTACCTCGTGGACTCTCCCTGGCTTTCCCCTTCTCCCCCAGAATCCAGTCCTCCTTGTGCTCTGCTCTCCAGTTCCTGCTATTAAGATAGCTGCTGCCTTTTCTCCTCAGGATTGAGTACCGAAGGCATCTATCGTGTCAGCGGAAACAAGTCAGAGATGGAGAGTCTGCAGAGACAGTTTGATCAGGGTAAGACCCACAGGCCTGTCCATGTTTCTGAACCTAGAGCCCAGCAGAGCCAACATGACAGCCGAGTTGACAGTGGGAGCCCCGAGGGGACCTTCCCTTGGCCCCGGGAGCCTGGTGACTGAGAAAAGGGGTATGGGCCCCAGTCAGCTTTGCCTCCGTGGTGACACTGCCGCAGGAGAGGGGAGTGACCTCCCCCCACACCACCCCCTAAGAGCCATTCCAGGTGACCCAGGCTGGGCCCTTGGACTGGGCCATGTCTGTGATGTTAAAGTTGGGTTGAGGTGACGATCGGGTTTTGCCAGGGCCCAGGAGCACCCTAAACTAGACTGCCCTCCTCAGGGGAGAAACAGTGCCAAGGAATGCTCTATGCTACCTGGGCCCTAGGACTCCAACCCCGAAAGCTGAGCTTGGGTGAGTTCGAACAGCTCTTGGTGAGGACTCCCTTCCCCTAAGCCAGGTCAGCTTTGAGAAGCCTGGAGCCACATGGCCAAATCCATTTCCCCTCATCCTTGGCCACACCCTGACCCCTGGTACAGGCCACTCCTTGGCATGAGAAGCCACACCCACCGGTGCCAGAAGCAAATGAGCCTGAGCAGTGCATGTTCTGCAGTGTCAGTGGCTGGGGAGGAAGGCCTGCTGAGGCAGAGGGGCTCGGGCTTGGAGGCCAGGCAGCCCATGAGGGCCCGCAGGACAGAGCCAGGAGCACACAACACAGCAGCACCCAGTGGGGGCATGAGCACTTTCAACCCCAAGAGCTGGTCTCAGCCAGCTGGCAGCACAGAGCCACCCATGGGTAGTGAGCCACACCAGAGGGGAGACGCACCTGCTGATCTTGCCACTCCAAAGCCTGAGGTCAGAATGAGGGTGGAGCCACACACTTGGGTGTACAGTTGTGTATATTCAGAAATCCTTAGTATGGTTTATACCCCAAAAGATGGAAACAGGTAATGTCCATTGGTAGATGATTTATTAATAATCAGAAATACAATAAAATATGTCAAGAAAAATAAGAGATAGGTCAGTGGTGTGAGAGAAAGAATTTGCTCTACCACCATAGGGGGACAAGGATGGAGACAAGTCAAGATTGTTGGTGACTTTTTTTGTAATCCCCTCCCCACAATAAAAAGCTGAGCCAGCCTTTGTGAAAGCCTCCTCTTATCCCTGATGGGGAGGGCAGTAAGAAAGAGGTAGTCCCACATCAAAGCCAGTCAGAGGGAGTCAGGTGGCACAGACAATTCGTGTGCAACCACCCTACTCCAAAGGGCTGTGGAAGGGGATGTCCCATAACTTGGAAGGAGGCCTTGGATGTCAGCGGGTGTTTGTACATCTCAGAATGTTTTGTAGCAGCATCTGGGGCTGTTGCCTCCTCTGTAGAGTCCCGGCTCCAGGCCAACCTGGGCAGCATCCCAGGGTCCTCGAGGTTTCTCCGACCAAGCCCTGAGCTGACCTGCTGCTTCTGCCCAGCTCGGATTGGTCTCTGGCCTGACTCTCCCAACTTCCTTTCAGACCACAGCCTGGACTTGGCAGAGAAAGACTTTACAGTAAACACAGTGGCTGGTGCCATGAAGAGTTTCTTCTCAGAACTGCCAGACCCACTGGTGCCCTACAACATGCAGATCGACTTGGTGGAGGCGCACAGTGAGTACAGCAAGGCCAGGGCTGATTCCATGTTGGACCAAGTGAGGCACAGCGAGGGGGCACGGAGCCTAAGAATGTGTCTTGCTGGGATGTGAAGGACATAAGAAAAGAGAACTTGCAAGATGACACCACAGGGACCCACACGTTGGGATCTGCCTTCGGAGACCCTGGGTGCCTACCCAAGGGTCACGTCAAGGCCCTTGCAGTTTGTCCTGAAAGCCACATTAGTTAAGAGCATGGTTTTGGGGTCAGACTTGGGTTACAGTTCCTGCTCCTTTGCTTGGTCAGGGTAACTGTGTAGCCCCAACCTGCCCTGACCCTTGGTTTCCTCCTGTGGTTATTGTTTCTCTTTAAGAAAGGAGATTGGGTGTGAGAATGTGTCTGGAGACTGGACTATGGAAGACCTAGGCATTACTTTCCTTTCTCCTTTTCCCACTGCTTCTCCCATCTCGTAAGGAGAACGGCACCTGGGGCTGGGGCCGTAGCACTCCAAGGGAAGCCAGCACTTGGAACCAGGTGGGCAACTCCCCTGGCTGCGATCACTCGGGACAGCAGCAGTTCAGCACCTCTGGTTTCAACGGCTCCCTTGTGTGCCATCCCGCCTGCCCCAACAGCTGTTTCTGCCCTGGGCTGCTCTCACGAGGCCTTTGTCCACCCTGTGGGTGTCCTTCCCCCTGGACAGCCTTTCTCTGGCCTAGGTCCCCGCCAGCGAGGGGCACTGCCTCTCTGAGCCTGCCCACCAACACGGCATCTTCTGCCTTTTTTAGCCAAAGGCAGTCTCCTTCCTGTGTCGCACCTCATGGGCCAAGACCCCAGAAACCACCACTGCTTTCCAGCTGCAGAAGGGGTGCGTCTGCCAGCCAAGCAGACTCACAGCTTCCTGTTGGGGGGGGGGGGGTTGCTAAGAGGGAAAGGGAGGTGTATTTATTCCTCAGACCACAGGACATTGGTCTCATCTTGCCACTGCCAAACTCATAAGTCTTCAACTAACAGTTTATTCACAACAAAATGCTAATAGTGTGGGCCAAAAATAGATCTTCTTGGCTTTAAGTCCTGGATGGCAGACCGTTAGCAGCTTCCTAAGGAAGCGGAGATTCTGACAACTCTGTCCTGAACTGGGGGTGCCCCTTCTGTCAGAGCTGGCACGTGGGGCACGGGGCCCGTGGGGTCACCTTGCCATGGTCTCCTCTTCCTGTGGTGCTCGTTTCCACGACCTGTCGCTGCCTTCGCCTTGTTGTGTCTGCACAGTCTTGGCTGACTGAAGCTGTCCCTGGCTCCTGACCTTGTGGCAGCCCCCCCAGGGATGGGCAGGAGCACCCATCCCTGCTGGGACATCATGGGATCGCCGCCTGCCCAGCATTCGAGACAGCCTCATCTCCAGATGGAGGGGGTGGGCAGTGAGGCTTCTCTGATCCTGTCTGGAGGCAGAGGTCCTCCCAGACGGTGCAGGGCGGCTCGGGGAGAGATGCTCAGGAAACCTTCTGGAGCCAGCTGTCTTCTCCCGAGGCGTGGCTCTGAGTGGAAGGGAGGAAGAGGAAGGTGTAGACAGGTCCCCACGTGCTGGAGCCGGGGCTGCCGGTCAGATTTGTCTTGCCTTGGTGCCATCTAGAGGCTGGTAGAGTCCTGGCACCCAAGAGAATCCCATTGTTTTTGGGGGAACTGCTGACCTGGCATATTTTTGTTTTGGGAATGGGGGGAGGGAGGTGTGAGTGACAGGGAACCAGCTGCCCTTCCTGCAGCAGCTTCCGCCTGCTTCCACTGCTGAGGAGAGAGCTCCTTGCTGCTTGCAGCGCCTGGAAAAGGGCGGAGGTTTTCCGCTTCCTCTCCCCATTGTGTCTTTCCCGTGCCCAGAGCCAGTCAGCCAAAGCTGTTGCCTTGAACCTGGCGGGAGAGGAGTGTGTCTTGCTGACATGCCACCTCTCCCAGCAAAGCAGTTGAGTGAAGTGGCACAGAGTATGCCAGGAGATGGGTCTCCCTGTGCAAAAGTTAGTGTTGAGGGTGCATCATGAAAGGAAGATTCTGGAGTCCAAAAGGTAGCAGCTCTTCCCAGCCTGTCTGGGTTTCTGTGGCAACATCAACTTGACCAGCGCTTTCCACTTAATACCTAAGAACTGCTGAGTCCTGTGTGTTCAGGGCTTGGAACTGGTTTCAAATCCCCATCACAACAAACATCAAGGTCACTTTCAAATTGTTTTGGTAGCTCCAGATTTTCACAGTATAGAACATTGTTGAAAAAGTGCCCACAAAATAGAGATTTTGTGATTATTCACCAGTTATCTTCCCACCACATGAGAGCAAGGTGATATTTGGGAGATTCTAAAATGAATAACAGCAGCCACAGTCACATTTGCTGTGTGCTCTCAAAGTGCCTGACGTGTTTCTACATGTGTCTGACTTCCATGCCTGATCTTATCTAGTTTTCACAGTAACATCAGCTTCTCCACTTTGTAAATGAGGAAACTGAGGCTCTGGGAGGCAACACACTTGCCCAGGTCACCCCACTAGGGTGTGGCAGGCTAGGCCTTGAACTTCCGTGCTATTACGTGGCCCCTGCCCTCCCTGAGTGCACATTTGCGTCGTCTGCCAGACAGAATGAAGCAGGCTGGGCCAGAAGCACAGAAGAGGGGGCGTGAGGTGGAGCCTTGTGGGAAAGGCAGTGCCTGGACTGTGCTTCACAGGACTAGGGTTTCAGGAGGCAGAGAGAAGTCCTTTTGTGCTCCTGGTTCGGCTGGTCCTCATACTTCAGCCCAGCTTTCAAGAAGTATTGTCCCATATCCTATTCTTTCTCTCTCGTGACGCCCTCCCCACTGCCTGTCTGTGGCCTCTCCAGTCCAGTCAGTGTCCCACAGGCCCTGTCCCAGGGCCTCTGGACATTGGTGCCAGGAGGGATCTTCCAGCTGGCTCTGCTCAGGACAGGGGTTCTCAGCCTTCAGCCTTTGACTCCAGGGGCCGCACTCTTAACTGCTTGTGAAACTCACCGTGTGCATCCTGTTTCCGTTTGGCAGCTGCAGCCACTGAGGGCTGCAGAGAACAAATGACTGACCTGCCCAGGGCACCGGGCACACTGGCCCTGCTATCCCTGGGCTCTCGTTCACAGGCTGCCTCGTGACATCACTCATCCTGGGGTCCTGCCTTCCTAGTGCAGGGAGTGTGAGTTTCACGGGTCCAGATAAGTGCCGGGCCCTGGGCGGGACAGGTCGGCTGTGCCTGTCCTCGCCGAGTTCAGGGTGGTGGAGGAGGAGACACGGAGCAGGTTGCTGCAAGGCCATGGCCTCCAGTTGGGGACATGGGCCCTGCAGAGCAAGATCTCGGCCTCTGGAGTTGTTCACCCTGAAGGATCACCAGGAGTTGGACGCGGGGCACGCCTGTGTGCATCGCTGAGGGGTGTGACCTTTTTTCATGGGCAGAAGCGGGGAGGTCAGAGGCCATCAGGGGTTTTCCTCCAGGCACCAGTTGGGCAGCCGCAGAGCGGTGCAGCCAGGGCAGGAGTCTCGTTCAGAGAGCAGGGCTCCCTGTTGGCCTCCTTCCGAGTCCTTGGAGGTCTTAGTTCTTAGGTGCCTAGTCCATGTCGAGACTTTGTCTTGGTTCACCTGGCCAAAATGCCTCCCTTGCCCATTTCTTGCTCTCTCCCTTGACTGGCACCTAATTCCAGAAGGCTGTAGTGTGTTGGCAGGTGAGGCCCGCACCCTTCGAGAGCAGAGAGAAGATTGTTGCGGTTGGAAAGGCTGCTGTGGCATGACGGGAGGCAGGGGCTACAGAGCAGAGCACTCTGTCCAAGTCCTGGGCCCACCCCCGGTGCTCAGTAGCCAGTGTCTTTGGCCTTGCCTCTTGAGCAGGTTTTCTTGTCCAGCAAGTGGGGAGGACTGCCTGCAGATCAACTGTTGACACCCCGCCGGCATTGCCGGTGCTGTCCGGGTGGGAGCAGCCCTCGCTGTCCCTACACTGTGAGAGGACCGCCGGTGTGAGCCTGGGGCCGGGCCCCCAGCACAGAGGCCCTGTGGGGTTGGCCATGCCAGACGGAGGAGGCAGATGGGCTCCAGCCAACAAGGGGTCGGCAGCATTGGCTTTGGTGTGGGTGTTAGGGACGCAGGGCCAGGTCTGCACGGGGAAGACCCCTCCTGCTCTTCCTGGGACTCCCTCCACTTCCCAGGCTCGGGCTTCTCCTCAGCCCCCATGAGCACCTGGACCAAGCTGCAAGGGGCAGAGAGGGCAGGTGAGTGTACCAGGGGGTCAGCCATGCGGGGCTCTAGTGGGCACCTCGGGGAAATGCCGCATGGGGGGAGCCTGGGGTTCTTGCGAATAGTTGAGGAGTTATTACCCAGGCAGGCCCTTAAGTCCTCCCCACTCCTACCCTCCAGCCCTCCTCACTGCCCACCGGGTCTAGGGGGACAGGATGCCGCTCAGGCCTTGCCAGCCCTTTCCCTGATTCCAGCCAGCAGGCCACAGTGACTTGGCTTTTCATGAAGGTGCTGCTGTGCGAGACCCAGTTAAAACAGACAGCCAGGCGGGGTCGGCAGGCGCCTGCAGAGAGGCCCGAGCCGAGTGCATGCTCACGTCTGGACGTGGGCAGGGTTACTGTATTAAGTGAAACTTGGAGTCCTGCTTCCCATGTTCTTCAGTACAATCTCCCTTCCTCCCTGCAGCAAGCCTTTGTCTTCTTTTTTAAGTCAATGCTTTATTAAAGTAAAACAGCAAAGGGTTTCAAATCTCAGGACCGGAGTGTGCCTTGGAAGTTGAATTCTTAAAAGAAATCTTGGTTTCAGAAAAATGAAGCTGCTAATGGCTCCACATAATTAGTTCCTGTAAATTTTTAGTCATTTGCTAAGAAACAAATCACTCTAAATTGTGCTTTTAAAAAGTCACACTTGTGGGAGGATGGGCTCCTTTGAGAGGGGTGAGAACTAGGGACCCTTCCCCACCAACATGCTCCTGTACAATCCTGCTACAATCTCTGGAGGGTCACAGACCTCCCAAACCCTCGTGTTCTGTGAGAAACCCACGGCCTGCAAGCTAAGAACCCCTGCAGCAGGACCTGTGTGCCCAGAGGGCCCCAGTCTGGGGAAGCTGCGTGAGGAGCTTGGCTTGGGCCAGGCTGGGAAGGACAGACAGCATTTCAGTGGACAGGGAGGGGTGGGGAGGTGCAGGAAGGAAGGGAAGTGTGGTGGGTCAGAGCCTACACCCCAACTCAGAGGGTCCTGAGTAAGAGTCCTGTCCCAGACACCCACCAGTGTGTGACCCTGGGCAAGTGCCATCTCCAAGGGTCTGTCTCCTGAGCCCACAAGGCTGGATGGAGAGCTCACGGCTGCACACAATGCCAGCCCTTGCTACCTGGGAGCTGGGAGGGCTTTCGGGGACCCAGTGGAAAAGAAGGCTGCAAAGAGGGCAGGGAGAGAGCCAGAGAGAGCTTCTCCTGGCAGGCCAGTGAGCACAAAACCAGGTGAGAGTTTTGACTTTAGAGTGTGCCCGCCGGGTGCGCCAGCCTTGTGCAGACTGAGGGATGCAGGACAGAACTGGCCTCGGCTACGGGTCAAGGGCTAGATGTCAGAAAAGGTCCAACACGGAGTGCTCCCCTGGGCGTTGCCGCCCGCTGCCTTCACACCTGCCCAGGGTCTGCTTTGAGCCACAAAACACCCACCAGCCTTGACCATGAAAGCCTTTGTTTTTTTTTTTCTTTCGTCAGAAATCAATGACCGGGAGCAGAAGTTACATGCCCTTAAGGAGGTACTAAAGAGATTTCCAAAGGAAAACCACGAAGTTTTCAAATACGTCATCTCTCACCTAAACAAGTATGTTGCGAGCTTTCTGGTTGGTCTTTCCTTCTTTGAAAATCAAAGTGGCAGCTGGGCCCAGTTCACAGCAGATGGGGTGCGGCCTGGCCCAGTTCACAGCAGATGGGGTGCAGCCTGCCCCCTGGGTTGCCCGCTTCAGCCTGTTCTGAAGAGGCCGGCAGAGCTCGTGTGCACCATGCAGTGCACATGCTTTGGCTGGACTCTCAGTTCCCTGGGGGCGCATTTCTCGGGGCCTGTGGCCCTCTGCTAGCTAGGAATGCTTCCAGAAATCTGCCCTTGAATCAGAAAAACTTAAGAGCCTCCCAAAGTCATCTCGCTGATACTAACATTTCCAAACTGTGATGAGGCAGTGTGCCAAGCCAGGTGGCTGGAAAGAAAAGCCCCAAGTCAGGTACTACGGCACGGCGCCACAGCCAGAGACCCAGTGAGCTGAGCATTTCACACACACACACACACACACACACACACACACACAGTCCACACAGCCCAACTTGGTCTTCTCCTGGGTGAGTCCCTGGAGTTGGAGTATCCACTGCGTTGTCTGGGGGGCTCCCTTGGGCCAGGTACTGGTTTTGGAGAGTCTTCAAGTGCAGGGGCCCTCAGTGCAGCCCTTCGAGGACTTGTCATGTGGAGATGCTGGGCAAAGAGCAGGGTCCTGGAGGTGCTCAGGCCTCGAGTCCTGGTCCCGGGCAGGGACACAGAGAACTGGGCTGGTAGTGTTTTTGCTTGAAGCAGCTTCTCAGGGTTCTCAGGTGGGGGTGGCTGGGGGAGGGCACAGGGAGCCTGGGGGCGGGACACTGACTGTGGGCCTGGTGTCGCCTGCAGGGTCAGCCACAACAACAAGGTGAATCTCATGACGAGTGAGAACCTCTCCATCTGCTTCTGGCCCACCCTGATGAGACCTGACTTCAGTACCATGGACGCCCTGACGGCCACGCGGACCTATCAGACAATCATTGAACTCTTCATCCAGCAGTGCCCCTTCTTCTTCTACAATCGGCCCATCAGTGAGCCTCCCGGCGCCACACCCAGCTCCCCCTCGGCCATGGCTTCCACTGTCCCTTTCCTCACCTCCACACCTGTCACAGGTCAGCCGTCACCCCCCCCAGTCCCCTCCGCCCACCCCCCAGTCCCCCATGCAGCCACTGCTGCCCTCCCAGCTTCAAGCCGAACATACTCTGTGAGCCGCCAAGGCTGGGGCCAAAGGAGAATCGGACTTCTCTCTGGGACGGGGCGGCATTTGGCCTTGAACAAAACCAAACCCACTGGGGCCAGCCCAGGGAGGGTGTCCTCTCTCTCCTCAAGGCCTCAGCGGTGCCCCCAGCCACTGGCCCTAGAGCAGGCTGGGCCCCAGGCACCCCGAGCCCAGCACTGCGCTCACCCTGGGGACCCACCCAGGACCTGGACCCCCTGAAGACCAAGTGAGTCAGGCAGCGGATGCCGTGGTCCTCCGGGCCCTCAGCATGCCCTGCACCCCCCGCCCTCCCTGCCTACCTGCCTGCACACCAGCCTTGGGGCGTCCTGCCCACCTGCTTGTACAGAACCCACGTTTGGACAGTGCCCTGGCCTTTGCCAGGTGGAGGAGGATATTCTGAGGCTCAGGCCTGGCCCAGGACAGGGCCACACCCCGAAGACACTTCCTGTCGTTCTGTCTGTCTCTTCTCATTACCCGTATTTGCAGCCCTGCAGATGGGGGTGTACAGGCTGTCTAGCAGCCCCCTTGGGAACATGTAGGCCATGGCTCTGAGCTCCCAGGTACAACGCTGAGGCCATTGGACAGGGAGGGCAGCCTGGGGCCTGGACCCAGGTTGAGTGCACGGCAGCCCTGCCACTCCCTCCACAGGTGGTCTTGGCTTTGGGGACGCATTCCCTTTAAAACAAAGGGACACTGGAACAAAAATGGAAAAATCCCTCTGAAAGTTTAAAAAAGAAAGGAAGAAATCACAGGAAGAAAACTACAGACCTCAAGTTTCAGCCCTCCCCCACCTTACCTGGAGGCAAACAGGCGGAAGATGGGCCCTGTCTTTGTGGGAGCCCAGGAGTGGCTGCCTGAGAGCCTTTCAGGGTCCTACTTAGGTTCTACCCCCAGGACACCCTTTCTCTAAGAAGGGGCCTCCAGCCTGGTGGGGAGAGCTGCGGAGATGGCGGTCCAGCCTGGATTCTGGCCTGCCTGGGGACACACTACATTGCTATGAAAACACTACCCGCACGTGTGTGTGTGTGTGTGTGTGTGTGTGTGCGCGTGCGAGAGCATGGATGTGTTTGTGGAGACGTGGGTGTTGGAGGGTGGAGGGTGTGCCTGAGTCTGTGTGTGTGTGAAGTGGGTGGTGGGAGGGATCCCTCCTCCAAGCATCGGGAACTGGTGTTTGCAGACCCTGGCCAAGGGGCCCAGGGGAGCTAAAGGCACAGGGCAGTTGGAGCCACAAGGAGGGCCCGTGTCTGCTCTGCCCATCGCCATCCCCTGCCTGGGCAGTGGCCTCCCTTTTGCTCCCTGACTTGCCACTGCCCCCGGGAGAGCCCCACTCCTCACCCCAACTCTGCCCCCAAACACAGCCACCTGTGAGGCTGCTGCGGATACTGGCTGTCCCCTCCCCAGGTTGTCCTCAGTGGGAGAAGCCTGACACTAAGGTACCCTGGGCATGGGGGAGCTGGGGACAGGGCCCCACACAGTACACAGTCCTCTGGGTCTGTTTGCACTTTAAGAAACAAAATCTGTGGTTATGTTCCGGGTGACTGGCTTGATCCCGCCAGGTGGCTCCACGAAGATGCCCCGAACACTCTCCAGCCACCCCCATCCCAGATGCTTCCTCTTGGGTGTCAGAGGCAGAGCAGGCCCCTGCTCTGAATAAGCTGATGTCTCTGTACCCACCCAGCTGCCCCTGGTTCTTGTACGGCAAATTAAGGTGCCTGGAAACAACAAATGCCCCTGCTGGTTTTAGCACGTCTTTAAAAACACTAAAAACCCCAAGGTACACAACTGTTTTCCATAAATATAGAATGATGGACCCTGTTCTATTCTGGCACGTCCACCCCTGATGCTTTCGGCCGGTGCTGGCTGAAGGCAACAGAGTTGTTTGGTTTTGACTGAGGTTGGCAGACGGGTGGTTCTCTGACTCCCCGAGCTACAAGCCCAGGCAGATGAGGAAATCGCTCCACCTCATCCTCTCTGCCTTTTTCCAGGTCGTGCTCACCTGCCCCATCAGTCCCTCATGGTCTTAGGGGTGAAAACTGAGGCCACCATCCCCCAGGTGAACCCACCGCCGGCTGCCTGTGAGCCTGGCTGTGCACGGGACCCTCCCTGAGGCCTCACAGGCACAGATGTTGTGGGCGCTTTTCCTGGGGGCTGGTGGGGAGGAGGGGCACCTGGGCTTTGTCCCGTTCCCGGGTCTTGGGGAGTGACCAGAGCCCGACTGCGCTCCCTGCCAGCTGGCTTGGGCACTGCAGGGGCCTCTGCACAGGCCTCCCCCTCCCAGGCCACCTGCTCAGGTCCTCCAGGGTGACAGAGGCAGGTGAGGGGGGGGGGGGGGGCTCCTGTACCGGAGGAGCCCCATGGACTGGAAGCGCCCAGGGTCCCTCTCGTTCCTCTTTCCTCTAACTTTTCAGCCTTTTGTCCTCTGCTTCTTCAGGCTGGCTTGGGGCCATCACAGTCATGTCTTCTTGGGGTTGGTACTGCCAAGAGTGGCGGTCGTGGGCCCTGGGCTCCAGCAGCCTGTCAGCTCAGCACGCAGCCCACTTGGGCACCCAACCCAGAGCATGGAGAGGAGCTGGGGAGTGTGTTGGGACATGTTGGCCCTAAAGAGAACATGGCCCACCCGCACTCTCGTCCGTGCTCTAATCCCTGGAAAGCACTTGCACAGATGAGTCCCACCTGAGCTCTACAGCCCCGACGGCAGGCCTTAGCCCTGGAGAGAGCAGGCGCGCCCACGGGGTGCCTCTGTGCCACGCAGCAGAAGAACGGTGCCCGCCCGGGGCACTTTACCCATCCATCAAGAGAGCACCCCTCGATCATCAGCTTATGACTGGTTCTTGATCCGTCTTGTCTGTGGGGTACATGTGGGCATAGGGGAGGGGTTTTTGAGGCTGGGAGGTGTACTTTTAAGTTCACTGAGTTCTTGGCTTGTGTTGCATGTTGGGTTTCCGCGCTATCCATGCATCTTATCACGTCACTCTTCTGTCCTGTGCTGTTTTAAGGAGGAAAACAGGTAAACATTCAGCGCTTCTGCTGGTCTGTGTTCTCCAACACTCTACCACCACCTTGTTTTATCTTCCTGCTTGACACAGGAAGCCAGCTGCCAGGTGAGATCTTTCTAGCAGAATGTGTTGGTCTTTGCCAGGGTGGACAGAGGGTGACATCATAGGCGCAGCCTGCTGGCCAGAGGATGATGGGAAAGAGGCCGTCCCTCCCTGACCCCGGGCTCAGCAACTTGTGGCCCCGGGGAGGAAGGGGCCTGGAGGCCTGGCTCCCAGACCTAAAGGTGTTCCCATCACAAACCTGAAACTTTAAAAAAGGAAAAAGCTGCAGTATCTTTCACTCAAAATTTGTGTTCCTCTGTGCCCCCTGCCCCGCTGCTCTCCACTCCAGGAGGGCCACACTGCTCGGGGCGTGTTTGCTAGAAAAAGTAGTGGGCCGCGCCCGAGAAAGCGTGGGCTGAAAACCGGCTCGCTGCTTTCCCAAGAGAGGGCCCCAGGGATGTGGGGAAGTTGCTGGGGGACCATGGTCCTCCGCTCCGATTCTCACTTGGAAGGGACGTGGTGCCGTGGAGCGTGTGGCCTCTGTGAGCGGAGAGCATGGGATGGGGCGGCCCCGAGGGTGGCGGGGTCCCGCTTACCGAGCAGTCAGCCGCTCGCTTCCTGCCAGCCGTGGCTGCGGGAGTCGCCATCACCTGTTGCCCTCCAGGCACATGCCACTTGGTCGCTCCTCGGGCAAGAGGACGGACTGGGGCCCGTGCCCCGGAGCCTCTGGCCCTCCAGGCTGCGTGCTGGTCCTGCTGGAGACGGCGAGGGCCTGGGCCTCCCCCGGTGTCCTGCCGGCCGCCCGCAGCTCCCGCCCCACCGCTGGCCCTCGATTGTCCAACTCAGACACAGGGACGATGTTACACTTTCAATGTAGTCAGGACAGGGCATAAGTTATTGTTTGTATAAAAGAGAATCATGTTCCCTGTGTACATTTAAAAAAAAAGGAAATGTCTGAATTGTATGGGAATAAAACTTGTTTGAAAATTTGGAATAGTGCTGCTGCCAGCTTATTTTTCTGGTACTTGTATTTTCACATGTTAAATGATCTTTATATATGTTGAATTAACAAATATTTTGAGTTTTCCTGAGAAAAAAACATTAATGGTATTGAAATGTGTGAGTCGTCTGGCTGTGTGCCCGCAACTCTGTCTCGCAGCAAAAGTGGAGAACTGTGTGTCAAGAAAGTATAACAGTTATTTCTTTGTATTTTAGGGGCTTTAACCAGGACATCCTCTAGTTGGTGTTAGGAATGTTTGCTTAATTTCCAGACTCGTTTTTAAACACATCGTGGGTTTTCCGAGGCTCCAAACTGAGTAGTGCATGGTCAGCTGAGGACTAAGGCTGACGCATCTCTGGCTGAGGTGTTTTTGTTTGGTTTTGTTTTTTAAAATCATGTATTTGCTACAAAGTATTGTACTTGTCTCAATGGGAATGGTGTGAAAACTGAAAAGGCCTTATGTGACATGTATCATAGTTAATAAATCAATCTTGTAAAAAACCAAACTTGAGAGACTGAAGGTGGCCTCTCCTCTCCGGGCCGTGGCCGCTCCCACCAGGGCAGGTCACCAGCCGGGCCCGAGAGGGGCCACCGAGCTGGGGGCGGGCACTCCTGAGCAGGTGCCCTCGACGGGCCTGGAGCCCCCTCCTCCCTGCCCTGGTACCTGCCCGGCCGACGGAGGGGTTTCCCGCCGTCTACACTTGAGTCCTGTGCTTTGGTTTCACTGGGGCCCAGCAGGCCTCGGGGACCCCACAGTCGGCAGCTCCTGTGCCTCCCCCTGCCCTGCCACCCCTTTTCCCAGCGGAGGCCACACCAGCGGTGCTGGGAGCCTTTCCTTCCTGGGTAGGCGGGACAGTGCCAGGGGCAGCCGACCTCGGGCCTTCTCTCCACAGGAGTGGCTCAGGGCTGAGGCCCAGAGGCGAGACCCAAAGCCCAGAAGTTTTTTTGTTCACCCCTAAAGAAGTATTTTTTGATAAGCGCTCCTGCCTCCTTGCCCCTCACTGCCTCTGTTGCAGCACAGGCCCTGATTTGAGCTCACCCAAGCTCATAGACACCCCCACACCCTAAATGGCCTCTCTGCCCTGGACCTTGCCCCTTCTAACCCTTCTTCGTACCCGGAAGTTATTCTGGAAAGAAGGCGTGGCTTTGCATTCCCTATGGCCCCAAGGGGACCGATTCAGCAGGGAAGTTCCTTTCCCGCCCTGGGCCCGAAGCAGCCATGACTAGTTGATGGCAGCATCCACCCCCCTGGAGCTCACAATCTGTCCCCACTGCTGGGCACCCACTTGCCACCAACAGGAGCTGGCCCCGGAGGCAGTGCCCATTTGCTCCTCCTGTGCACCAGGCACTTTGACTCTCAAGCAGAACAGGCCCCCCAACGTCAGCCAAGAGCTCCCTGTTCTTTGAATGCAGTTGGCTTACCGCTTCCAGACCTCGGATAGTGCTGTCCCCTGTGCCTGGACGTCGTTCGCCCACCCCACCCCACCCCAAACACCCCTCAAATCCCAGCCTGTCCTCTGAAGCCGCCTTCCTGTAGGGATCCTTCCCTCCCTCTCTACACCTTGCTCTGCCCGGCCAGACCCTGGGTGAGGCCCCTTAAGCTTAGACTTTATCCAACTTTTTTTTTCTTTAATCATGGAATCTCCCAGTATACAGTTGGTGCTCAATATATATGCTGACTTAAGCCTGCCTTCCTCTGTGGCTCTTGATGTTCAAGTCTTGGATTCTTGGGCCTCTTGGCTATGTCCACCCAAGCCGGGAACTTTAGTAGGGCAGATCCTGTGGCCTTCCCATATGTTCCCCCGGATACCCACCGAGGTGTCCTGCTCTCAAACCTCACCCTTCCCCTCCACGTCCCCTGCCATCATGCCAGCCTCAGCCGGCCTGGACTTCTGCCTCCAGCCTCCAGTCTCACCCTCCCACCCAAGCGGCGACCAGAGAGCTTTTCAAAACTCAGAGCTGGCCATGCACTCCTCCCTAACACTTTCCAAGGCTCCCCAGTGTCCCCGGGGAACGCCCCGCACGGGGCACCCCCGCCCAGCTTTCCCTGCACCCCTGGGTCTTGGCGCCTGCTGTTCCCTCCACCCGGGCACCCTCCTCCGCTCCATCTGCCCACCTGCCAACTCCCTCCTCCTCTAGATTTCGGCTCTTCCTTGGGAGAAACCCTCTGTGACCCCCAGGCCAAGATGGATTCCTTTGCTACATGTGCAAAGGAAAAAAAAATGTTCTTCATTTATTAATGTTTATTGTGTGGTCACATGACGTTTCCCATTTCAAGCATGCACACAATTCAGTGGCGTTAATCACATTCAGTATTGTGCTACCATCACCACCATCCCTTACCGAGACTTCATCACCCCAAACTGAAGCTCTGTCTCCATTAAAGATCCTGGCAGAGGGGTGCTGGAAGCAGGGCTCTCCTGAGGTGGTCAGGGAAGGCCTCCCTGAGGAGGTGACGCTGCAACAGGGCCGGGCCCAGGGTGAGGCGAGCGAGGCGCTTGGGGGCAAACCTTAAGGAGGCGCACACCCAAAACTTAGTAATCGAGATAAATCTCTTTTAATGCAATGTTTTAAAATGCTTAAATTAATGCAAAAAAAAAAAAAAAAAAAAAAATCCATGAGCAAAACATGTACTTTTTAAATACTGTAAAGGTGAAATCGGTAACAGTTCCCTGCCGGGCCATATGGAAGCCTGAAGCAAAAGGAAGCTGGGCTCCCAGTGAGGAGGCCGCAGTGGCTGAGACCAGGTCAGGGGCAGCGGATGTGGAGAGAAGAGGTGGGACGCTGGGTTTCTCGAAGGTCAAGGCAACAGGATCTGCAGAAGATCGGGTGTGGCTGTGAGAAAAGAGGTGAGGATCACTAGGGGGTTGTGAAAGTATCTGATCACCCTTGGTCTCCCCCACGCCCTGCTGGACCCCTTTCCCATACTAGACACTCTGGAGCCACCAGGGGTCAGCAGAGGCCACCCTGCCCAGCCCTGGGGCCAGTTGGGAGCCAGGGCAGTGGCCTTTTAGGGGAGGGAGTCAGGAAAGTGAGCTGGGAAGGAGGCGAGTTCTAAGGAATGGAATTGCAATCCAAGTGTCGAGAAGCAAGGGGAATGTAGTATCCTGTCATTTTATTGTCCATCCCTCCCTCCCTCCATCCACCCAGTCAGCCACAGGAAGACAGAGGCCAGGTCATACAGTCTTGTAGGGCAAGAGAATAAGCTCGAACTGTGTCAAATTTTGGCCTGGGGGCACTGGGGAGCCATGGAAGTGATTTGAGCAAGGCAAGATGGGTCAGCTTTGCAGGAACTGAGAGGAGGGAGAGGAAAGTAAGGATTTGAGAGATAACAGGCTCAGCAGGGAAGCTGCCTGCCACGTGGGGAGTGAAGAGGGCGTACGTGACTTAAATAAAAACAGTAATAGTAGCTAACAGTTACGGAAACTTCCAAGGCACGCAGCCATGTTTAATCACTCTTCATGTATCAGTCACACACACCTACTGTAGGTAAAATCACTAACCGCATTTTCCAGAAGAAGAAACTGAGACACTGAAGGACCAAGCAATTTGTCCAGCCACACAAGCTAGTAAGAGGGAGCCAGGATTTCACCCTGAAGCCCACGGCTCCTAATTAGCTCCCCGGAGATGCCATCACAACACACCACAAACTGGGGGACTTCAACCAGCAGACTTCTGGGGGCCAGAAATCCAAAACGGGTGTCTGCAGGGCCCTGCGCCTGCTGGAGGCTCTTGGGGTGAATCCCTCCTGGCCCCTTCCAGCTTCTGGGGGCCCCAGGCATCCCCAAGCTCAGGGCTGCATCACCCCAGTCCCTGCCACCGCCTTCCCACGGCTGCCTCGGCTGTGCACCTCTGTCCTCTCAGGGTCCCTTATCAGGACACTTACTGGATTCAGGATCCACCCAAATAATCCAGGGTGATCCTCTCTTGAGATCCTTACCTCTGCAAAGACCCTTTTCCAAATAATATCACATACACAGATTCCAGAGGTTGGAACATGCACAGATCTTTCTGGGGAGCCACCATTCACCTCACGACAGCTTTCCCATTATTCTTGTTATTGCCATGATTGGTCTTATCCTGTGATCGCCATCCCCTTCCTATTTTTCACAGGAATGGCTCTCACTGTCTGGAAGGGGGCAGCTCCCGGCTGGAGTGAAGCAAGAGGTGGCCAAAGCGGGGACCTTTGCAGACCGTAAAGGGTGGTGCCCGCAGCAGGGGGTGGTGAGAAGTGGACCCTCATAGTATCTGCTGGGGGCATCTCATTGTGGCCCCCACGCCCACCCCTGCCACCACCTCCCCAGGGGGACTCTGGGGGGTCCAAACCTCGCCCCGTCACTCCCTCTCCTGGGTGGAGGCCGGTGCTCTGGGTTTCTGAGCACCCCCCACGGGCCTGCAGCCGGTCAGGGCGACGACCACCAGGCACTGCCTGCTCCCGTGGGGGTGGGGGGGCCTCCTTGCCTGCTGCTTGCTGCGATGGGTGACACCGTGGCCGGCACCTGGGCCCTGCCTTGCCCGTGTCACCTGGGGGCTGGGGGCTGGGCCGCTGGGAGAGGAATTCACTGTCTGGTTCCGTGTCCGTGAGTGGCTTCTTCTGGAACCTGTACAGTGGGGACAGCTTGGCCCCCGGCCCTCCTCTCGGAGGTGGGAGTCCATCCCTGAAGCCCCAAGTGGCCGGGAGGGGGCAAGACTGGGGGCAAGAGACCAGGGAGGAGGGAGGGGGCTTGCACAGGGGCCTGCACAGGGGAGGGGGCAGGGTCAGGCAGGGGGGTGCGGCCTGTGACACCCGGATGTGGGGTCCTTTCCTGAGTTGGTAGCTGGTGTCCTCTCTCCCCAGTTCCCTTATTCTTCCCTGGCCCTGGCCAGGCACACCCGTACCCCATCCTCCCTAAAACTGTGTGTCTCTCCCGGCACAAACCCGCTTTCTTTTTTCCACAGTTTCTGGTTCCATCTGGTATATATTTTTTCTTTTTCTTTTTCTTTTTTTTTTTTTTGTCTATGACCTGACACCTCCACTAGAATATAAGCTCAAGAGGGCAAGGATTTTTGCCTGCTTCCTTCCCTGCTGGGTGCCCAGAGCCTAGGACAGCAATTGGCATATAGTAGGTGTTCAATAAATATTTTCTGGAAGGATGGATGAAAAACAAAACAAAACAGGATCGTGCTCTGGCTAAATTGGGCTGCGCAAGACTCAAATGACCCCTCACCACCCATTTAGCAGGCTTTAAACTAACAATTTTCACTCTCAAACTGCACATGTGCTTGTCATCAAAAGGAGCACATTCTGGGGGACAGACCCACTGCACCCCAGGACAGGGGAGACAGCTCCTTGACCACCTGGCTCTCCGGAATTCTGACCTCAGACATGTACCCATCGGTACATGTTTGCAAAGTGCTGGCGTGAAAGCAGGATGGTGGAGGATCAGACACGTGGTGGGACTTCCCGGGAGTGAACGCGTTGGAGGCACAGGGAGCAGCAGGTCTGTTCCAGGAGGACCCCAGGAGAGCGAGACTCAGTTCTGAGGGATTCCCTCACTCTCTTGGGTATCCCTTTGGGAGCCCAGAAGCAGCACCAGCTCCACAACCTGCTCCGGCCTCAGTTAATGGTGGTTCCCCCCTTCCTTGTGACTGTCACGATCCCTGATCCCTGGCTCCCCCTCCCTTTCCATCATTTCCACAGCCAGTCGCCACATCCCATCCACTCTGCCCTAGGAATGTCGCCAGAATCCAACCCCTTCTCCCCACCTCCGCTGCCACTCTCTCCCCCACCCTCACGCCCCATCTGGACCCTCAGTCAGATCAGATCTTTCTCCCGAACCTGATTCCCTCCAATTGCTTTAAACTAAACCATCCACAGCCAAATCTCTCACTTCCAGGTGGGCTGCAGCCCACCCCGGCCCCCGCCCTTCGCCTTCCTCTCACTCCCTTCCATACATTTTTTTTTCCAGTTCCTCAGTCCCACCTCAGGGCCTTTGCACATTCCATCCCCCTGACCTGGAACACTCTCCCCATAGTCTCTTTTTTTTCCCACAGTTTACACTTGGTGTACTTGTTTCCCATATACCACCCTAATGTTAATACCTTGTATTAGTGTCGCACATTTGTTCTAGTCCGTGAAAGAACATTCTTGTATTTGTACTGCTAACCCCAGCCCATCATCCACACCAGGGTTCGCTGGGTAATACAGCCCTATGTCTTATCTTCTAATTTTCATTCAAGTAACATACATGGCCGAAAGCTTTCTCTTTGAACCACATTCACATATTTAATTCAGCGCTATTAATTACTCTCACAATAATGAGTTACCATCACCACCATCCACTGCCAAACCTTTACAATCAACCTAAACAGAAATTCTACATGAATGAAGCATTAGCTCCCCATTTTCTACCCCCATTGTATCCTCTGATAACCTATAGTCAAGAGTCTAACACTTTATGAGTTGGCTTATTATAACTGGTTCATCTCAGTGAGCTCATACAATATTTGTCCTTTTGCATGTGGCTGCTTTCATTCAGCATAACGTCCTCAAGGTTCATCCATGTTGTCGCACGCATCAGGACTTCATTCCTTTTCACAGCTGCATAATATTCCATCGTATGTATGTACCACATTTTGTGTATCCATTCATCAGTTGATGGACACTTGGGTTGCTTCCATCTTTTGGCCATTGTGAATAATGCCACTGTGAAAATCAGTGTGCAAATGTCTGTTCGGGTCCCAGCTTTTGATTCTTCTGGGTATACACCCAGTAGTGGAATTGACAGATCATAAGGTAGTTCTATCCTTAGCTTCCTGAAGAACTGCCAAACTATCTTCCACAGCTTCTGTGCCATTTTACATTCCCAACAGCAATGAACGAGTGTCCCTGTTTCTCCACATCCTCTCCAACACTTGTAGTTTTCTTGTTTTTTTTTTTCATAGTGGCCGCTCTAGTGGATGTGAAATGATATCTCATTGTGGTTCTGACAGGCATTTCCCTAATAGCTAATGATATTGAGCATCTTTTCATCCACTTTTTAGCCATTTATATATCCTCATTGGAGAAATATCTGTTCAGGTCTTTTTCTCATTTTTTTGTCTTTATTATTGAGTTATAGAATTTCTTTATATATTCTGGATGTTAAACCCTTATCAGATATGTCATTTCCAAATATTTTCTCTCATTGAGTCAGTAGTCTTTTCACTTTCGTGACAAAGTCCTTTGATGCACAAGTTTTTAATTTTGAGGAGTTCCCATTTATTTTTTCTTTTATTGCTTGTGCTTTGGGTGTAAAGTCTAAGAAACCATTGCCTCCCACAAGATCTTGAAGATGTTTCCCTACATCTTCTTCTAGGAGTTTTATAGTCCTGGTTCTTATATGAAGGTCTTTGATACATTTTGAGTTAATTTTAGTATAAGGTGTGAGGTAGGGGTCCTCTTTCATTCTTTTGCCTATGGATATCCAGTTCTCCCAGCACCATTTTCAAAGAGACTGTTCTTTCCCAGTCAAGTGGACTTGGCAGCCTTGAAAACCATGGACCGTGTCACAAATTGCCTCGTCATCTTTGCACAGGGGTCAGGCTAATTGTCTCCATATCCTTCCCATTTTTTAGTATAGGTGCTGCCGAAGTGAGCACTCCCCACAGATTCTTCTCATACCTCAGGTTTCCCAACAATTGTCACCTCCTCTGAGAAGCCTTCCCTGACTCCATCACTACCTTCTAGTCATTCTCTTGCCTCACTCTGTTTTATTTCCTTCACAGCGCTCAGTATCAGCAGAAGTCATTTTATTTATTTACTTGCTTGGTTACTTGTGTAATCCTCACCCCCATCCCCCATTTCCCCCTGACCCTAGCCCCACATAAGGCCCTTGCTCACTGATGTCTACCAGTTCCCAGCACATACTAGTCATACTTTTTTTTTTTAAGGATTGAGGGATTGTATTATGTTTATTTGTATATTCTCATTGAATGCATATATGGTTTTAAAAAATCACTTAAAAGGATTCTGAAGGCTATAAAATGTAAGGTAAATCTCCCCTTGACAATGCCAAATTGCCTTCTTAAAAAGTCCCCATTTTCCCAAAATCTAGTCAAATCTAGGTACTATTAATTTTTTAAAATTTTTATTGTGTTATATATACAACATAAATTTTCCCATTTTAACCACTTTCAGGTATACAATTCGGTGGTGTTAATTACATTCACAATGTTGTGATACCATCACCACCATCCATCACCAAAACTTTTCCATCTCCCCAAACAGAGACTCTTCCCCATTAAGTATTAACTCCCCGTTCCCCACCCCCATCCCAGCCACTGGTAACCTGCAGCCTGCTTTCATGTAAATTAGTTTGCATATTCTATTTATTTTATATGTGTCCTCATACAATATGTATCTTTTTGTGTCTGGCTTATTTCACTCAACATGATGTCTCCAAGATTCATCCACGTCGTGGCATGTATCAGAACTGCATCTTTTTTATAGCCGAATACTATTCCATTGTATGCATGTACCACATCTTGTTGATCCATTTGTCTGTTGATGGACACTTGTGTTGCTTCCACCTTTTAGCTATTGTGAATAATGCTGCCATGAACATCAGTGTGCAATATCTGTCTGAATCCCTGCTTTCACTTCTTTTGGGTATAAACCAAGAAGTGGGATTGCTGGGTGTTCCAGTTTGTTAGAGCTGCTGCTATGCAAAATAGCAGAAACCGATTGGCTTTTATAAAGGGGATTTATTCGGTTACAAATTTATAATTCTAAGGCCATAGAAGCGTCCAGACTAAGTCATCCGCAAGAGGATACCTTCACTGAAGAACAGCCAATAGCATCTGGAACATCTGTCAGCTGGGAAGGCACGTGGCTGGCATCTGCTGGTCCTTTGCTCCTAGGTTATGTTTCAAAATGGTTTTCTCCAAAATGTCTCTGGGCTTCTGTCTTTGTTTCTCTCTCTCAGCTCCTGTGCTCCCTTGCTTTTTTCTCCCAGGAGATTTCTCTCTCAGCATGTAGGGGTCCACTCTTGGCTTCTCTGGGGCAAACTCTGGGCTTCACCTCAGCTTAGCATCTCCAAATATCCTTCTGTCTGCATCTCCAAGCGTCTCCAAGCGTCAGCAAGCATCTGGATCTATGTTGGCTCTTAGCTTCTCTCTTAAATACTCCAGTGAACCAATCAAGACCCACCCTGAATGGGCGGGGCCACACCTCCATGGAAATAATCTAATCAAAAGTATCACCCACCGTTGGATGAGTTTCATCTCCATGGAAACACTCAATTGAAAGTTTCCACCCTAACTGAAAGACTAATAAGTCTGCCTCTACAAGATTTTGTTAAAGAACATGGCTTTTCTGGGGGACATTATATATCCAAACCAGCACACTGGGTCATGTGGTATGATATATGTATTTTTTAATCCTTCTACATGCAAAAATAAAAAGCAAAAAACAAAAACGATGACTTGCTACCTTTTAAATTTGAGTATTTCTAATTACTAGTGTAGTTTAGTACCTTCACATATGTTTATTTGCCATTGATTTGCCCTGCCCCAAAGTCAAACCCTCTCCTAAGTCTTACATTAATGATTTTGTTGCTTTCATTTATTCTTTTACCACCCAGGATTATATCCCTAAGTATGACATCATTTACTTTTCCTGTGTTTGGACCTTATAAAACTGGGCTTATTCTGTGTTCATTTTTTCTATTACTTATTTCTAATATTCACTAAAGTATTTTGAGATACCTGAGGGTGTGAGAAGCAGTGGTTCATTTATTGGAGGAATACTGTTAGATTCTCCCCATTTCACAGGTGAGGAAAGTGAGGCACAGAGAGGTGACAGAAGCTGCCCAGACTCACACAGGTGGAGCCAGAATTTGAAATCACACCCGTCAGGTCACCTCCTTATAACTATGCTCCCCACCTCACAATTGGAAGGAATGCTCTCAGGGCTGGCCAGAATCCTTGTCCCTGCCTTCCTCCCCTTGATTTCCCCTGGTGACAGAGAGCTCACTACCTGTAAAAGAGACATACTGCCCCCTCCCATCTCCTCCAGCCATGGCTGCTTTTGGAATAGGGAAGCCTTAGTATTTTGGCTGGTCAATGTCTCCAAAGTAGAGGAAGGTCAAGGAAAGCCAAGTTCGACTGAGAGGGTGGGAGACAAAGCTGGAGGGAGAGGGGGTGGATATTCCCATGGGCCCCTCCAGATCCACTGTCCATACTTTTCCATGCTGCTCTGCACCCCAGGAGTCTGGCCATTGGGTGTGCATTACCCAGATTCCCTTGTCCTCCAGCTGCAGGCCAGATTTTGCCATGGGAGGCCCTAGAGATGGATGGGTGGGAGGATATTTATACTCTGTGGGTCCTTGCTTGCTTCTCCGGGACTTTTCTCTCTAAACTCTCTGGGCTTTTTCTGTTTTTATCCTTTCATAAAGGACTCAGTAAAAGGATGAAAACCCACCTTGAATGGGGTGGGTCACTTTCTCAATTGAAATAACCTAACCAAAAGGTCCCACCCACAATAGGTCTACACCCAGAGGAATGGCCTTTTCTGGGGGTACATACCAGCTTCAAACTATCACAAGCCATAACAGCCCCAAGTGCTGCACTGGGAAACCCTCCTGGGTCCACAGCCCCCCTTGGAAGCTGTCCTCTGTTTCCAGCTGGACAAGGCCAGGTCTCTCCTGATCCCACTTGATCTGACCAGATCATCAGAGCTGTAGAAAGCCTTGAGGTCACTGAGCAGCCCACCCATTTCACAGGTGGTAAACTGAGACCCAAACTGCATGTGAGCGAGTCTACCAGCAACTCTGTGGAGGAGTGTACGGGCAAGAGTATCTGCATCTGGGTTTCTGCAAGCGTTTGTACCTTTGGTCTACGTGCCAGGCTCCTTCAAGCTTGAAATGGGTTAACTCAGTGGTTCTCAAACGTCTTGGTCTTGGGAGCTCTTTACACTCTGACTAAGGACCCCAAAGAGCTTTCATTTTTGCTTTCTCAGCTATCAAAATTCACCATATTAGAAATTAAAATTGATAATCTTTAAAAAAAAATACCATTCATTTTAAAATAGCAATAATGACCCCACAAAGGTTAGCATCAATAACACATATCATGAAAAATAACTATATACTCCAATACAAAAAAAATTTAATGAGATGCATGGTGCTTTTTTTCCCTTTTTGCAAATCTCTAAGTTCCAGTATAGAAGACAACTGGACCCTCGTAGCTGCTTCTGCATTCTGTGTTCGGTCTGTAATGACAAACTACTCCAAGCAGCTTCTGGAAAACTCCACTGTTTTCACTTCTGAGAGAAGGGAGTGAAGAGGACAGGTGGCATCTCCGTGTCAGAATGAAAATAGTTTTGACCAGGCAGATCTCGGAGAGCCTCTCATTTACTCCTCCCATCCATGGGAGGAGGTGGGTGCTATAAGGAAAACCGAGGCTCAGAGAGGTGAAGCCACTCGCCCAGCTTCATCCAGCCAGTAAAGCAGCAGAGCTAGGGCTTGAACCTCTGCGATCAGGATCTTCAACCAGACAAGATCTCTGCCTGCGGGCGTGCAATCCTGGGTAAACTGGAGAGTTACCAGCGCCTCCCAAGGCCAGTGGGGCACTGCTCAGGCCACACAGCCAGGAACTGGTGTCGGGAGGTAGGAGCCAGTGGGGTTAAACCCCTAACGCCCTGAGACACTAACTAGTCTGTCTGGGGATAAGTGGAGAAAATATTACGGACTGAGAGACCATCACCAGGGCCTCAGCTTTCCTAGCAGTAAAATGGGTCGAGTGAACAACTCACAGAAAATGAGCGCGCCCTACAGTGAGCGTACCAGTGCTCATGGAAGCCAGCGCACACGGAGGAAGAGGCGTGTGCCTCGGTTTCCTCGACTGTCCGACCAGACTCGGGCCTATGCTCTCCGCGAGCCCCTCCTAAGACCCCCCATTTTCATTCTTCCCCGTACTGGGGCTTCTTGGGAAGGTTTAAGCACCTGGTGACCCTCGCGCCGGGCCGCTGGGGGGCGCGCTGGGACCCTGGGGGTGGGGCGGGGCGGACCTGGTGGGGGGGAGGGTCTCCGCCCCCAGTGGGGAAGGGCTGGCTGGGACCCCTGGGTCTCTGTCAACTCCACCGGGCGCTACAACCGCTGAGTTGCCGTTTATGTTCTGGTGAGGGGCTGGGATGTCGGGGTTCCCAACCCTGCGGCGAGGAGTGGAGATCAGACTGCAGGATCTCACCTGTAGAGTTCCTCGGATCCCTGGATCCCCATCCCAGCGGGAAGATGGACGTCAACTCCTAGTCCTGTGGGGGTGAGGGTAGATTTGCGTGAGAGCCCCCCGGCTGGTCCGAGGGGGGTGCTGGGACCCCAGAGTTCTCTCCTGGAGGGGGCACTGAAGTCTGGGTTCCCACTCGAATGAGAGAGCTGGGGTGCCAGATTCCTCCCGAAGGGGTACGGAGATAGCGCTCGGGCTCGGGGGTTCCCCTCTCCGGGTGGGGAGGCCCCGACTCCTGGGTTCTCGTCCTAGGGGGTGCGGGTGGGGGGCTGGAAGCCCGAGGTCTCCATGGGGGAGTGCCGGCGCGGCGGGGGACACCTCGGCTCTGTCCCCTCTACCCCGGGCTGCGCCGGCGGGGCGGGGGCGCGGGGGCGGGGCTCTCGTCAGGGGCGGGGCTCCTCCAGGCCCCGCCTCCCTGCCCCCCTCCCCCGGGCGCTGGCGGCGCGTCTCCAGGTCCGCGAGGCCGCTGTGGGCGCTGAGAGCCGAGCGCCACGGCCCGCGCGCCCCGCGGAGCCCGGCCTGCCCCGGGGTCTATGGAGAGGCCCCTCCGCGCCGCCCGGCCGGCCCCACGCCGCGCCCGGAGCCTACCCCGCGGCCGGGTAACGGGACTGGGGGTCCTGCGGGTAGGGGATGCCCTGAGGCTGGCGTGAGGGGACCGGGGACTCCCGGGTCCTGGAGGATTGGGGGCCGGAACTCCCGTGTCCTGGGATCTACGGGATCGGGACGCCTGGATCCCGGGGCTGGTGTGTGTGGGGGGGCGGTACACAGATGCTTGAGTCCTAGAGAAATAGGGGGTTGGGGGACCCGGACGGACGCCTGGGTTCTGGGGCTGGGGAATCTGGACAACTGATGGGGGGGGGGCTTGGGGAAGGCCTGGATGCTGGGGGGCGAAGGGGGGTGTCCTGAACGCCTGGTCCTGGAGAAATGAAGACCTCAATGAACACGTCCCTGGTTTGGGTTGAAGGGGGGGAGACACCGGAACACCTGGGTCCCAAGAGGCGGCTCCATTCTGAGGGCGTCCTCGGGATGAGGTGGTGGCCCCGGCGTCGGGGGCTGAGGCTCACAAGCCGGGGTCTTCAGGGAGGAAGTTGCGGTTGCGGAGATTTGGCGGCCCAGGCACGTGGCACCGTCCGGAGGGGCTGGGGCCGGTGTGTGTGTCGGGGGAGGGGTCGTCCCTGGGCAGGACACGGGTGGGAACCCTGTCCTCTGCCCCTCCCCATCTCCTTAGCCCCAGCCCAGGAAAGAGGTGCCCCTCAGATCTGAGGATCCCGGCGCCTAGAATGGACTTGGGGGGTGGATGGAGGCAGAGGGCTCCGGCGGCTGGAGTCAGGCGAGCCAGGGCCCCGGCGAAGCGCCCGCCCCCCGCCCGGCTTGGGCATGCTTGGCACGCAGTGCGCGGGCCAGTCCGATCCGTATGCGCGCCGCGTGCGCCCATTGATATGCGGGAGCCGGCCCGGCGCGGGCGTGAGGCGGGCGCACTGGCGGGCGGCGCGGGGGAGGCGGCGGCGGGGCACGTCCTGTCCCCGAGTGCCGGCCCCGGGCTGAGCCGGGTGGGAGCTGCGGGCTCGTCCCGGGGCTTCCATGGAGGGGAAACTGAAGTACCATCCAACCCCATCTCCTTGCTAGGACCCTGAGTCCTGCAAGGATCTCGGTTTCCCTAGAAGGTTAGGGTCTCCGGGGGCGCCTTCGGGCACTGAGCGCGGCCTCTGGCGCCTGCAGTGGCAGGAGACGCGGGTCTCGAGCCCCGCAGGCTGCTCCCAGCCGGCCTAAGCAAGCCCCCGCGGAGATGGCGGCGCCCTATCCCAGTGGTGGCGGCGGAGGGGAGGTCAAATGCGGGCGAGGCTGTGGCAGCAGCGTCCCGTGGGACTTTCTGCCGGGGCTTACGGTCAAGGCCGCGCCCGGACCCTGGTGAGCAAATCCCCGCCCCTCGGACCTTGGCCCTGCCCCCCAAAATGGACCTGCTGGCTGCCCTGGGAAATTTCACACCCAGCTCTCTGCCCCACCCACTGGGGCTAGAATTTCTTGCCCTAAGTTCCTCCGTGTGGTTCCTTACCCCCGCCCCCCGCCCCCACCGTTCCGTTCCTTGCCCCCTCCCAAAGACTTCGTGCCCATCATTCTTACTCCCTCCCCTTCCCCCACCACTGCCCCCAGAATTTACACCCAAGGTTCTATCCCCTCCGCCGGGGTGCTGAATTTCCTCCCAGAGACCCCTCCCCTTCCCGAGGCCCCAGGAGTCAGGGCTCCCCCGATGCCCCACATCCCTGCGCGCCCGGGTCCGCTGACGCCCCCTCCGCGCCGCCCGCCCAGCTTGCAGGCGCAGCGCAAGGAGAAGTCCCGTAACGCGGCGCGCTCGCGGCGCGGGAAGGAAAACCTGGAGTTCTTCGAGCTGGCCAAACTGCTCCCGCTGCCCGGCGCCATCTCGAGCCAGCTGGACAAGGCGTCCATCGTGCGCCTCAGCGTCACCTACCTCCGCCTGCGCCGCTTCGCCGCGCTCGGGGCGCCTCCCTGGGGGCTGCGGGCCGCGGGGCCGCCGGTCGGCCTCGGTGAGTGCGCATGCGCGGGGGCGGGGAGCTCTGGGGTCCCAGCGCCCACCCCCAGGGCCCGGCAGCGGGGCTCGGACCTCAGCGGCCCGCCGGGGCCTCGCCCAGCTTGGTGACCGAGAGAGGGCACGGGCTTGGGAGGCAGCCAGACTGTGCGTCCCTGCCAGGTGGTTTCCTCTCTCCAAAACTCAGGTTTATTCATCTGCGTGAATTCTGGCTTAAGCAAGGGTCTTGCAACACCGGGGTGCAGACCACTAGTGAATGATCTGGGGAGACGAATCTTTTATCCCAAACGAGACCCCAGCTGGTGGGTGGGCCAGAGGGGTTCCCGCCTGGGCCTCCTGCCCACGGTGGTGGACAGACTCTGCACCCACACCTGGGGGGCCCCAGAGGTTGCCCAGGAGGAGACGCAGGGCCTCCGGAGTCTGAGTTCCAAGTTTGGGGGTCGGGGAGAGCAGGGATAATATGGGGAGTACGATGGAAGATCCGGGAAGACACGCCTGGGTCCCCGCCCCACTTTAGCTGCCACTTCCCAGCTCTGTGACCCTGGGCGGGTGGCCTCACGTCTCTGGGCCTCCTCCGGATCAAACCTCCCCCGGAGCGCTGAGGAGAGGAGCCTCTGTAAAGCCGCATCAGTAGATGGCGACCACTGCAATTCATGGTTACCTCGCAGGGTTGTTAGGAGCATTTATTGAGCACCTACTGTGTGCCTGGCACGGTTTTCTGCGCCCTCAGGATCCAGCAGGAAACAAACCAGACAGAAGTCTCTGGCTGACATTCTAGTGGCCAGGACACAATGCGGAAATAAACAAAGAAATAAATCTAGGATGTGGAAAAATGTAGATCATGTAAAATGCACAATCTAGATATCTAGACTTGTTACTGGTAGGTACATAAGTGTGTTATTATTATTATTATTTCTGCCTCAGGTACTACTTGCTTTACTGTTATTACTAGAGAGAGTGTTAATCTGGAGTCGCAGTGGGGACAGGGGACTCCAGGCTACCCCAGGCTCTCCCCCCACCCCCAGAAGGGGGTGTCCTTAGGGTAGGGTTGCAGAGGCTCCAATTCCCCTCTGCCCCCATCCCAGAGGAGGAGGGGGAGAGAAAATAGCATTGATTAAGCTCGCAATAAATCACCATTTAAATTTAAATAATCCGGCTTCCCAGGCGGTAATTAGGCGAATTGACTGGCGCCGGGAGAATGCGGCATTAGCGCCGCTGATTACTGTCATTACCGCGAACAACATGTGCGCTGGCGGGGGATAAACATCTTGTCTATTGTCCCCGAGCTCAGGGGAGGGAAGGGGAGCAAGGGAGCAAGGAGGGGTGCAGGAAGGGCCCCTGTGGATCCAGCCAGGCCAGGATGGGCGATTGGAGACTCGGGAGAGGGGCAGGGGCTGGCTGAGGTCACACCGCTGGGGTGGCAGGACGCGGCTTCAGTGACAAGCCCTCCCCAGCATGTATGCTGGTACCAGGGCAGGGCAGGACAGTGTGGGGGTGCTGCATGGACTCATGTGCTCCCAAAATTGGGACCTTGGGGGGGCATCTCCAGTTCTACAGGGCTCCCAGGTAAAGGCCAGGTGTTTGTGTCTGCATTTCACATAGAGAAACTGAGGCATGGGGAGTACAGCGCCTTAGCTGAAGTCTGAGAGAAGAGCCCTTGTGCCTCCCACACTTGGAAGTGGAGGAGGCCCCCTTGTCCCCCTCAATCATAATAGTAATAACAGATTATCTCTGTGCCACTGCAAGCACTTTATGCAAATAAACTTGCTTACTCCTTTCAAAAATCTCGGGAGAGAAGTGGAAAACTAAGGCCCAGAGAGGTAAAGCTGTTTGTCCCAGGACACACAGCCAGGGAGAGGCCTGGCCAAAGACACAAACTCGTGTGGCCTGGCTTGCAAGCCTACCTTCCCAGCTGCCGTGGCATTCCTGGGATAGCCATTGGTCTGTAGAGCTGGGTCCTACCTTGCCTCCCTGTAGGTCTCAGTCTATCCTGCTGTAAAATGGGGCAGCAGATGTTACAGTCCAGCCCTGGGCCTCCAAGTCTGGGGGAGAGCCAGCCTTGACCTCACATAAATCTTTACCATTCATTCAACAAACCCACTGAACACTTCCTCTGTGCCAGGCGCTATTCTAGGGGCTGGGGTTACTGAGTGCCTGCCTCATGGGTGGACCCCCAGCCAGCTCCCCCATCTCTTCTTCCCCTCTCCTTCCTGATTGCCGCCCCCACCCCACCCACACACATCAGTCTCCTTCCTGCTGTGCCCCCACCAGGAACTCCTTCCCTGCAGGTATCAGCTCTTGGCAAGGCCTTCCCTGACCCCCCGCCCCCCACCAGTGTCCCCTGCCTTATTTCATTTTGTCATCCTTTCCCGCCTTATTTCTTCCCATAGCACTTACCGTCATCTGCCACTACCTGCTTCACTTATTCACCTTGTTGACTGCGTGTCCCTTCCCCATAGCATCTTCTCCACGGACCCTAGACGAGTGCCTGGGGTGCAGGAAGGACCCAATCCATAGGGGCTGGGTGACGGGGCATCCGGGAGGGCAGCAGGGGCAGTGTCCCAGACCGCGGTCAGGCAGGGCCTCTCTGAGGAGGTGATCTTAGAGCGGAGACCTGGAGGAGGTGAGGGAGCCCACGGTGAGAAAAGCTGGAAAGCGAGTGGGCCAGGCAGCGGGCGGAGCAGGTGCCAAGGTCCTGGGGTAGGTGGGAGTTGGCCTGCTGGGTGCAGGACACAGCCATGTGAGGGCGAAAGCGGGGAGCCCAGCAAGGAGGAGGTGACTGCAGTGGTCCAGTCGGATGGGGGTGGCAGTTCAGGGGATGCCAGGGGGTGCAGAGTGCAAGGGGTGGGGGTGGGGTGTCGAGGCTGCCTCCAAGGAATTATCCAGAAGGACAGATGCCCTTCCGTGTGGTACTGATGATAACAGCCACTGGACTCAGGAATTAGGCACCTACTGTGTGCCCCACTCTGTCACCTGAGCCATTTTGTGGGTGAGGCCGAGGAGAGCCCAGGCAAAAGGGCTCCAAGCCTCCCTCCCCAGGGTGCCCTGACGAAGTGAGGTACATTTGATGACGGAAGGTGAAGTCCCAACCCCTCAGCCGCTAGACGGGAGCCAGCAAATCCCTCCAAGGCAATTGACAGCGGGAGGTGAAGAGGGGAACCCCTGAAATCTGGGAGCCCTTGGCTCCTGCCCTTTGGCCCTCGGTCCCCCCCTCCCTGCCCTTGGTCTCCCCTCTGTATGTAGGTGATGTGACTGGGACAGTTGTTTCACTCCCTGTGGCCTCTCAACATGGCTCAGCAAAGTCAGGCTCATAAAAGTCCACAAATGTTTGTTGAATGACTTAGTGATGTTTAGTGAGGTGGGGACAGATCTGGGAATAATAAAAAGCCACCTGCTGAATTTGGGGGACAAGAGGACTTGGGGCACTTGCAGGAGCTGAGGGGCTGGCGGAGACATCAGTCGGTGATGGGTGACCCACCCCGGGGGAGCACTAGCCCGGGAGACAGGGCCGATATCTGGGGGAACAGCAGGTCCCTCTGCCCTCCCCGCCCCCCACACCCTCATCCCGACGTAGCCCATTAACGCTAATTGCAGCGGCTCAGTCTGACCCGGGCTGATCCTGTGAGAGGGAAAATGAAGGAATTAGCAAAAATGACAGGGGAAAATTGCGACAATTAGCAGGCAGCATTGTTCCCGCCTGTCACCCGGCTGGTTCGCGCTGCATCTCGGGGGAGGGGGTCCCCACACTCCACCCCCACCCCACCCAAGTTATTGTTCCTGGACCTCCGGGAGCGGGGTGGAGAAAGTGTGGACAGCCCGGAGGGTGCTGGGGCACCCCTGGGAGACGGCGGCTGGGCCTGGGGGCGGGGGCGGGACCGGGGCGGGGCTTCGCCGCGGGGCGGTCCGAGGGTCTCTGGGGCTTTCCTAATACTCCTCCCGGGTTTGGTGCACCTGCCGCCCACCAGGCACCACTTTCTGCTTATCAAGCTCGTTGAAAGCTTGACCAGCCTGTGTGGCCGGCGCCCTTAGCCAACCCGCCTGACAGAAGAGGAGACCGAGGTTCAGAGAGGCGCAGGGACTGGTGCCAGAGCACACAGCCAGGGAGGGGCAGCACTGGGGCTTGACACCAGACCTGGACCCCTCAGCCCTGCAGGAACTAGGCCCTTGGGGACCCTCGAGGTCACCTCGTCGCCGGTGTTCTCCCATGCCTCCCCCTTCCAGCTAAGCACCTGGCTCTCAGCTCTTGGCCTGGGTGGAGCCTCTGCCCACCCTCCCCAATGAGGCTGGCCAGAGTGGGAACCCCCAGCACAAGGTCGGGGTCGGAGTCTGTGTCTCTCTGTCTTGTCTGGTTCTCCATTTCTGCCTCTCTATCCCTTCATGTCTCTGTTTATATCTTCTCTGTTCTTATCTTGTTTCATTTCTTTCTATCTCGTTCTGTCTCTTGCTCCATTTGTTTGTCTCTGTGTCTTTGCCTCTGTCTTTCTGTCTCTCCCTCCCTGTCAGTCCCCCTTCCTCAACAAGCTTCACCCCACTTTTCTTTATCTCACACCACCTACTCATTTATTCATAGCTCTGACCACAAATGATAATTCTATATTTGTTGGTTTCTTGTTTGTTGTTCAACTCCCCCGGCCTGGGAGCCACTGAGGGCAGGGCCAGGGCTGTCCTGGTCACCTCTGTGTCCCCAGCCCTGCCCAGCCCTGCCCAGCCCAGGGTCTGGCACCACAGTGGGTGCTCAGGGAGTGTCTGTTGAAAGAATGGATGAATGCATGATGGACAGATGGATGGATAGATGAATCCCTTTCTGTATCTCCTGGTCTGTCTTCATGTCCCCATCTCTTTATCTTTATTTCTATCCTACCTGCTTTTCCCCACACACCCCAGGTCCATCCTCAGGGACCCCAGACCCCCCATACCCCCAAGGTGGCTGCAACTTTGGGGTGGGGGGTAGAGTAGATTTGTAGAGTGATTCCCTGGAGACCCGCCCTGAAAGTCAGGGTTCAGCCAGGCCAACACCCCCTCTGCTCCCAGCCCCAGGCTGCAGGGGCCCCGTCGCGCTGGTCTCGGAAGTCTTTGAGCAGCACCTGGGAGGACACATCTTACAGGTGAGGTCCCTTCCCCACCTGCTGCTCCTTGCTGCCACCTGGTGGCTGCCACTGTGGAACTGCAACCTCCTCTCCAGCATCCAAACCCTGGTGGGCACCAGGACAGGGAGGCCCAACGCTTGGGGTCCCTGCCCTGCCTGCCCCTTCCGATGGCCACTGAAGCCCCCTCCCCACCGGAACAATCCACCCCAGAGACCCAGATTTCAGACCCTCTCTTACCCCTTGCTGTCTGGACAGATGGACGCCAGGCCCTCCCCTCCCCTTTCCCTGTCCCTCTCCTCTCTAGTCCCTGGATGGCTTCGTCTTTGCCTTGAACCAGGAAGGGAAGTTTCTCTACATCTCCGAGACTGTCTCCATCTACCTGGGCCTCTCACAGGTAAGGGGCCCCCAGCGAGGAGCCTGGACAGGCTCAGCTGCCGTCTCCCTTACTGGGTTCACACATACCCTTTCTCTCTCCACCTTGAAAAGTGGCCTGGGTCTGGAGTTCCCAAAGTGTGTTCCCTAGAACCCCACACAGCACCCAACATTTCTCTTCCTCCCGGGCAGAGGAGGGTTATTAAAGTAACAGGCCAAGCCAAGGAAAGCAAATTAGCTGAAAGATCAGTTTGCCAATGCCCAGTTGGCTGAATGCACTATATTTACCAGTTTACTGGTATGTTTTTCTTTTTTTTAAACAATCTCAAAGGTATACAGCAATTTGTGTCGGAAGGGTTTGAGGTTTATCATCTTTGGGAAGTCTCTGCAGTGTTTTAGTTGCCTGGTTCACATTTTGTCTCTATTTCAGCCTCTGCTGGAGGCTGAGGGCAGGGAGAAGTCTCTGTCCCTGGAGTTCTGACTTCTTGCAGTGCCTTAGGCCTCACCAATCCATTCGATCTAAATTGCTATAAACTTTGATAGTTAAAAAAAAAAATAGATTATGGCAAATGGTAAATTTGGGAAATTGGGAAATTCAATGAGTTGGCAACATGGCATCCGAGCAGCTGTTCGGTGAGGTGATGTTTTTGGAGGAGGCAGGGGAGTTTGGCCAGAAAGGAGAAAGGGCTAGAGGAGGAGAGGCTTGGAGTGGAGCTGGCTGGGGAGGGCTTGAGGACAGGCAGGAGTTCAGGGGGTGAGGCGACAGAGGAGGTGTGTGGCCCCAAGCTGAGGGAGAGTGGGAGCCACAGAAGGTTCCTGAGAGGAGGGAGGGGGTCAGATGAGTAACTAGTAGAGGAGGATTTGAGTGACGAGACTGAAGGCCAGAAGATTAGGGAGGAGCCTGGGGCAGGAATGCAGCTGCCAGAGAGAATTGAATGTGAAAGTCTGTCTGATGAAAGCGTTCTAATTCTTTAAAGAGTTTGAAAACCACTCCATTGCTTGCGTCCTGAGCGCCTTTCCAGCTGGGATTCAGGTCAGGGCACAGTTGTTTGCTGGGTGGGGGTGCGTAAGTCGAGGCTGTGACACCTCCCTTTCCCGCCCTCTCCCCCCACGCCCATCTTAATGGAGCAGGTAGGGGCAGAAAATCCTTAATAACTACTGGGGAGGGCCTGGGAAGAGCCTACGTTTGTATCCCCCTATAAAATGGTAAAAATTCTTTGGAAAAAAAACCCGCGAGGGCTGCGGCGGCTGAGCGGGCGGGCGAGCGGCTGCGCGCGCACCTCACCCGCTGCACTCCCCGCCGCCGCCGGCAGGTGGAGCTGACGGGCAGCAGCGTCTTCGACTACATCCACCCCGGGGACCACTCCGAGGTGCTGGAGCAGCTGGGGCTGCGGGCTCCGACGCCCGCGCCCCCCACCCCGCCCTCCGTCTCCTCCTCGTCCTCCTCCTCGTCTTCCTCCTCGCTTGCGGACACCCCTGAGATCGGTAATTTTCAAGGGCCCCCAGAGAATGAGGCCTGAGGGTAGGTCAGGGGCGTGGGGTACGCTGTGTATCCAACTACACCTCCTTTAATGCAAAACGGAAGCAAGCGGGCCAACAAAAACCGCTCTCATTCAAGTTGTGCAGAGCAAGTTTTTGTAAAATGGATCAGTCTAAACTGAGGTGGTGAGACCTGGCTCCCTAAAACTCCTGAAGCTCCCTAAGGTTGCTTGGCTTCTGGCTGCCTAAGGGAACTGGGGATCTATTGGGTGTTTACATTGTGCTGTGTTGTGCCTTTAGGTACATAATTGCACCGAATCCCCCAATCCCACAAAGCAGGAACTAGTACTACCCCTTTCTATGGAGAAGGAAACTGAGACGCAGCACAGAGAGGTTACATGAATTGCCCGGAGTCACACAGCTGTAAATGGTTGATTGGACTCCAGCCCAGCTGTGTGTGTGTGTGTGTGTCTGTGTGTCTGTGTGTCTGTGATTTAACCCCTCTCTCGCCAGTGGAAAATTCCATGGCCATGTTGGGGAGGGAAGGTGTTGGAGAGGACCCTCAAAATTCCTTTAGCTCTGAGATGTTGAGGGACTGTGAGGTTAACTTTCCTAACAGGGTTTTCATATAGTGGGTTTGCTTAACATCAAAAATGTCTGCGATGCAGCAGGGCTCACGAGCTTGGGGAGTTGTTTATGGCCTGAGCACGAGTGTGAGTGTGTTGGTACCTAAGTTTAGGGCCCAGGGACACCAGAGTGAAAACATATTTATAAGACCTTATGATGGGGTTTATGGAATACTCTGGTTTTGTGAGTTGTATTTATTCCCCGAGCCCCTGCTCTGAGCTCAGCCCCATGCTGGGGACAGTAGTGACTGAGACAGCCCCGGCCCTGCCCTCATGGGGCACTCAGTCCAGTGACAACCCAGAGTGAGCAGGCCTGAGATGAAGGATCTGTGGGATCCCAGAGGGAGTGGTTGGCCCCACCTGGTGGGCAGGGAGGGCTTCCTGGAAGAGAGACATCTGTGTCGGTAGGAGGCAGAGCTTGCCAAAATTTTAGGCCACTATGAGAAGCTGACGTTCTCCCAAAGGCCCTAGGGAGCCATGGCAGGTTCTGAGCAGCGGAGGGTCGACGTTGGATCCAAGCTTTAGGAAGAACCCTCCGGCTGCCACGTGGAGGAGGCCATACTCTGGGGCCATCCCTGTGCCCACTGGCTCTGTGGGAGCAGGGATGGCCTGTGGGCTTCCCCTCCAGACCCCATAACCTTCCTTTACTCTGCACCCCAGAGGCCAGCCCCTCCGAGGGCCCCCCCTCCTCCCGAGTCCAGGAGCGCTCCTTCTTCGTCCGCATGAAGTCCACCCTCACCAAGAGGGGGCTGCACGTCAAGGCTTCAGGGTACAAGGTGGGTGTGAGCTCAGTGGCCGCAGCCCCCGTGTTCCGGCCAGCTAGACCCAGGGGTGGGGGGAGCCTGGCTGGTGGCTGTGGCCTCTAGGAGCTTCCAGCCCTGGGGGACCCCCAGCTGGGCCCCATGTCCGAGGGTGACCAATTCAGTCGGGGACACACACTGCCCCCTGCGCCCCACTGCCTTTGGGGGGTCAAGGGGCCTGGCTATGGTGCCCCCGCCCTCCCCCTGCAGGTGATCCACGTGACTGGGCGCCTTCGGGCCCGCGCGCTGGGCCTGGTGGCCCTCGGCCACACGTTGCCCCCAGCCCCCCTGGCTGAGCTGCCGCTACACGGACACATGCTAGTCTTTCGTCTCAGCCTGGGTCTCACCATCCTTGCTTGTGAGAGCAGGTACCGGGCTTGGGGGCTGAGTGGGTGGATGGGGGCGCACAGGACAGCTGGGGTATGTGGGGTAGTCAGAGGGAGCACTGGGTCTGTGGCTGGGGCACTGGGGAGCCATGGGAGGTAGAACAGCTGCAGAGGGGCAGGCGTGCCTGGAAGAGGGGAGCGGGGTGGGGTGGAGGGGGTCATGCCTGATGGGGACTCCAGTGGTAATTCTGCAGAGCTCCGCCCCTCCCGTACCCTATTTCTCTCTGCTTCTCTCATCTTTCACCCCTTCTCTCTCCTGGGCCACATGGCGGGGAAACATTACATGGTGAAATTGTCCCCTTGCCTTGAGCCCCTCTGGAGTGCCAGGCTCCCTGCCACCTCCCCGCGAGTGCCCTCTCCTTGGCTGCCGGAGGGGCACTGCTGTTATACCCATTTTACAGAGGGGGGAACCGAGGCCCAGAGCCCTCCAGAGCTGACCCAGCCTCATCTCCCCACGCCCCCTGGTCTTGGACCTCTGCTCCTTTCCTCTGTCATCCCCTGTCCTCAGAGTCAGCGACCACATGGACCTGGGGCCCTCGGAGCTGGTGGGCCGCAGCTGCTACCAGTTCGTCCATGGGCAGGACGCCTCCAGGATCCGCCAGAGCCACCTGGACCGTGAGAGCCCTGCCCCACGGAAGTCCTTCTTCAGGGTGGACTGCAGTCCCTCCTGCTGCACCTCCGGCCCCAGGGGCTCGGCTCAGCACAGGCAGAGTGGCAGGCAGACTCCGAGCACTGGCTTAGGACATGGGGGGTGGTGAGGGGGGCTGGGGGTCCCCTGACCCACCTTTATAAACCCAGGAGGCCTTGAGGTTGGGACACCTCCCGGTCTCTGACTTGGCCTTTCCGTCTTCTCCCCACCGGCCCCCCATTTCCCTCTCTCTCCCTCTCGCTACACCTGTCTCTCTGCCCACCTGGCCCTCATCCTCTCTCCACCCCGTCCCCTCGGGTCCCTTCCCGTCCCCCGCTGGGCCCAGTGCTGGACAAAGGCCAGGTGATGACCGGCTACTACCGCTGGCTGCGGCGCGCCGGGGGCTTCGTGTGGCTGCAGTCGGTGGCCACCGTGGCCGTGAGCGGGAAGAGCCCCGGGGAGCGCCACGTGCTCTGGGTCAGCTATGTGCTCAGGTGAGCGGCCGTGCCCCCTCCCACCCCCAGGAACCCCCTTCTTGGGTGGGGCTCGTTAGGGAGTGCTTCTAGAAGAGGACAGACCCGGAGGCGGGGTTTGGGAACATGAAGGGGAGAGGGGTGCAGTGGGAGCAAAGGCCGGAGGTGGGGTGAGCCCCGCCTGAAGGAGGCAGAGGGGAGCCTGGGGACGACACCTGTGAGGGACACGGGGTGGGTCTGCAGCAGCTGAGGCCTGGGTTGGGGGGGGGTCTGCACTTGATCCTGGGGGCCCTGAGGAGTCCTGGCAGGCTCCTACCAAGGGAGGACCATGGAATGGGGCGACTTGTGGAGAGAGGTGAGGGGTGGGGGGCACCCCAGGCAGAGGGTGCCACCTGGGCAAAGGCCCGGACCAGGAGCCTGACCCATCCACGGAAGTGAAGGGAGCCGCGTAACTGGGGTAGAAAGTCGTGAGAGACGGGGCCGAGGAGACGCAGGGGCGCTGGGGAGCCACAGAAGAGCTTTGAGCTGGAGAGGGACCCAGGCGCCTCTGACAGCCGAGCATACAGAGGGCCTGAGGGGAAAGGCAGGGGTGGGGAGACCAGGGCGGCAGGGGCAGGCCCTGGGGGTGAGGCCACCTGCTGCCCAGGCCTCGGGCTCTGCCAGGCCGGGATCTGAGCCCCTGGGAGGAGAAGCAGATCCAGAAGGAAGATGCTGAGGTCAGGTAAGCGTGAGGTGCCCAGAGGACACTCAGAGATGACTCTGGGGCTCAGGAGAGAGCCAGGCTGGGGCAGAAATGAACCTGGAGTTGGGTGAGACCATTACATGCCTCAGGATAGGATTCTACACTCGCCAGGGAAGGGGGAATCCCTGCTCCCTCGGGGGCATCTACACCTGCTACGGGGTGGTGGGACGGGGCAGGAGGAGCCTCTGCTCACCTGAGGCTGAGCGGCTCCCAACCCCACCTGTGACTTGTCCCCAGCCAAGCTGAGGGTGGCCACACCCCTCTGGACACCTTCCAGCTCCCAGCCGGAGAGGACCTGTCCAGCCCCGAGCCAGAGCCACCAGGTAAGCCCCTGGGAGGCGCCAAGGGGCCTTCGGGACCTGTGCTCTCCAGCCCGGGAGCCACTGGTCAATTAAAGCAGACGGAAATGAAAACTTCACTTCCACATGTGGCCAGTGGCTCCCATACTGGACAGCGCAGATAGAGATCAAGCCCGTTATCACAGAAAGTTCTAGCACAGTTCAATCTGGCTGTATTTGGGGTCCGTCCTGGGCACTGTGGGATGTTTACCCGCATCCAGGCCTTTATCCCACTAGATGGCAGTAGGGTCCCCACTGCTCAGAGGTGAGGACCAAAAATGTCTCCAGGCATAGCTTTCCTTCCCCTGGAGACAGAGAAGCAGGGGCTGAGAGCTCTGAGCCCAGCTCCATGCCTCAGACTGAAGACAGAGGGCGGCTGGGGACGTGCACACGCGGGGGCCTCCAGAATCTTCCTCTTCCAGAGCCGGAGCTGCCCGTGAAAGGGAAGCAGGCTGCACCCCGGGACCAGGATGAGGCCCCCTCAACCCGGAGCAAACGCATAAAGCTGGAGCCCGGCCCCCGGGAGCCTGAGGGGCCGCAGGCCGGTGGGGACGAGGAGCCGCGCAGAGACCCGGCCCCGTCGCGGCCCGAGTTCACCTCCGTCATCCGGGCGGGCGCCCTGAAGCAGGCTCCGGTGCGGCCCTGGGGCCTGCCGCCCTCCGGGGAGCCGCCAGCGGCCGTCTTCCACGCCGGCTTCCTGCCGCCCGCCGTGCGGGGCCTGTGCGCACCCGGCGCCATCCGCTACGGCCCCGCGGAGCTGGGCCTCGTGTACCCGCACCTGTCGCGGCTGGGCCCGGGCCCCGGCCTGCCCGACGCCTTTTACCCCGCCCTCGGCCTGCCGTTCCCCCCCAGGGTGCCGCGCAAGGGGGACTGAGAATCCGGGGCGCCGTCTACGGAGCCGCCCCTGGGGAGCAGGGCGGGGGGCGCAGAGGGGACAAGGCCCCGCGGCCTAGAGAATTAAACGCCTGCTCCCCGGGCTGCAACTCAGTCTCTGGGGCCTTTCTTCTCCCGCCTCCTGCCATCTCCCATGCCGACCCTTCCCTCCCCGCCTCCCTGGGTCCCGGCCCCCCACCCGCCCCAGCACGCAGCACCACCACGCAGAGTCAGGAGCCAGGGAAGGGTCCGGTTTTAATGTCCTGGCCTGCGGCCCAATGGCCGCGGCTCACTCAGGCGGGGGCCGGCCCGCGTCGTCGGGGCCCTCGGCCGTAGCCGCGCCGTCGTCCTCCGGCAGCAGCTCCACGTCCAGCTCCAGCTGGCCCATGTAGAGGCCGACGGCACAAGCCCAGAGCAGGCCCGCGGCCAGCACGGCCCCGACGCCCGCCGCTGCGCTCCCCAGCGAGAGCTGCATGGGGCCCCGCAGCGCCGCCAGGCCCACGGCGTAGGAGGCGCCGCCCCACACCACGCACAGGCCGCCCAGCAGGAAGAAGCCTGTGGGGAGAGGCGGGGACCGCCGTCAGCCAGTGCGAGGCCCGGGGCCCAGGCCGCGGTGGACCGGGGGCCTGAGACGGGGTGTCAGGGCGCTGCGGTGGGGTGCCCAACGAGAGTGGGGCATGGTGGAGCCAGCGTTGGATGGGCCTGAGAGGGCGTCAGAGGGGGCTTCTCGAATCAAAGGATGGTGGGGTGCGGGTTTGAGTGTAAAGATGGGTTTGGAGGAGCAGAGGCAGAGTCAGGCCGGGGCGGAACCAGAGCCCACTTCGGAAGATCTGGCCTGTCACCGGGTTCTCAGATGGGTCTGTGCCCTGAAGTGATGGGCAGGGGGGGTCTCGGAGAGGGTGGGGATGTCTTCCTTGGTGGGAGAAGGAACGTGGGCACTCCCCGGGGCGGGGGAGGGGGAGGGCGAGAGAGGAGGTTCTGCACTCACCGTAGGCAGCTTCCCGACCCATGTCACTCTGCATGAAGGAGATGACCCCGATGCCTGACGCCAGGAGGCCATTGCGGAACCAGGAGAGGAAGGCTGGAGAGAGCGGAAAATGTCAGCCCAAACCCTGCCTCCTCGACACCCCCTCAGCCCAGCCCCCCCCAAATCCTTTGACCTCCAAACCGCAATTCCAAAGATTTAAGAGATTGTACAGAATGGGGGGGGGGGGAATCTAGTAAGAAATTGCAGAACCCAAATCTGAGGACAGGAGGCGCCCCTCCCATACACACACACAGGTAGATCCCATGGCCCACCTCCCACTTGTTTTTAGGCCTTGGGGACAAACCGTTCCGCCACCGCAAGCCTCTCTCCAGCTCCTCCTTCACCTTTCCTCAGATGCCCCCACCCCCACCCCCCACCCCGTCTCCCACGGCGTATGGCCTTCTCCATCCCACCCGCATCTCCCCCGACTCAAGTCCCTGCCGGGCGCCACCAGGTTAGTGTGGTTCCAACACGACCCCACCCCTCACCCCGCGCCGTCCCGCCCCTGCAGCCTAGATCACCTCTGCCTCCTATCGGCCGACAGCCTTCTTCGTTGCCCGTCCCCTCTAATCCGGAACCGCCCTCCTCTTCGTAGCGATCGCACTCCCACCTTCTGCAGAGTGGGCGCCTCTTGTGTCCCAGTCGGCCTCTCCAAGGTGGACCCCTCTTGTAGGCAGCACCCCCGCCCTGAGCTCTCCGGAGGTCTCTTTTTCATTCAGACCGGCCCCGCCCTATAGGGCTGCCCCTCCGAACCCGACCAACCTCTCCCGGCCGCACTGCACCCGCTCACCCCGACGCACCATCGGAGCCGACTGCCCCGTGCTGTGCGGACAGACTGCGCTCCTGCAGCCAGCGCGCCCCTGCTCCGATGCGGAAGCCCTCCCTCCCGCACCCGGGCCCGTTTCCAGCAGAAGTCCCCCCCCCCCCATGCGCCCCCAGCTACCCGCGCCGGCTGATCGGCGACCCGGAGGCCCCTCTCCCACCCCGACCGACCCCGGCGCCCGCCACCAACCTGTCTCATGCGCCTTTCGGAGGAGCCAGGCGTCCGCGCGGTCCAGCTCTGACACGGGAGGCGGCGAAGCCCCGGCGCGGGGGCCGTGGCCGGGGGCGAAAGACCCCCGGGCGCCCCCGCTCCGGGGCCGCGGAGGCGGCAACAGCGCCCCCCGGAAGCGGAGTCGGGCCAGGCGGGCTGCCCGAGCCCACCACCAGCCGCCTCCCATGGTTCGCTCTACGGCCGCTGCGCGCCGCCCCGCCCCACAGGCCTCCCGTAGGCTGCAGTCCGCGTCACTCAGGCTGAGCGGCTCGTCCACTGGTTACGCGCTTGCCACCCAGGCCCAGCACGCACTGCCCATTGGTCCAAATCCCTCCTCTGTCATTTATGCCGGTACTGCGCGTCCCACCTCGCCTCTGCCTTCGGACTACGAATCCCAGCGGTCATTGCGCCCAGGGAGGGCGGGACTTCTGGAGCTAGCGGCTCTAGGCCTGCTGGGACTTGTAGGTTTCACAATAATAAATTTAATTTCACTGGCTCAAAACATAACAAAATTCTATACATTCTATGTAGAACCTTTGGAAAATCTCGGCGAGCCCAGAGGAGAACGAACGGCTACTGCTAATATTTAGTTGTAGTCCTCTCCAATCCTTTTTTCTATGCAGATGTAAAATGATATACCCTTTGATAAATTATTTTTTTCATATAACAATATATGGTGAAGACTCCCCGTGGTGTTGAATATTTTTCCAAGGCATAACTTTGTCTATTTAAAAAATACTTTTTATTTGAACATGGTGCAACGTGAGAAAGGATCAAACGTGTATAATGAAAAGTCAATCTCCCACTCCAGCCCCCAGCCAGGCCTATGCCATGGTTAATGGTGTGTACCAGATATACAAAGATCAATTTTATGGTTATACACTAGCAGCAAACATGAACAAACATAAAATACCTAGGAATAAGTTTACAGACCTAAATACCTGGAAAGAGATACTATAGCATGTTCACTGGTTTTACCTTTTCCAATGTACAATTCAGTGTCTTTTAATATATTCACAAGGTTGCACAACCAGCAGCACTATCTAATTTCAGAACAGTTTTGTCACCCCCAAAAGAAATTCCCTACCCATTAGTAGTCACTCCCGTTCCTCTCCTTCCCACCCTAGCCCGACAACACACTAATCTACTTTCTGTCTCCGTACATTGGCCAGTTCTGGACATTTCGTGGAATCATACGATAAATGGCCTTTTGCATCTGGCTTCTTTCACATAGCAGCATGTTTTCAGGGTCCTTCCATGTGAAAGCACGCATCAGCACGGCTTTGCTTTTTACGGCCGAAGTGGGTTGTTTCCAATTTGGGGCTATTATGAATAATACTTCTACCAACATTCGTTTTTTACAAGTTTTTGTGGGAACGTTGTTTTCAGTTCTCGCGTGCATATACTTAGGAGTGGAATTGCTATTTGTTATTGAGGGTACACGTTGGTTTAATATCCTGCAATGACGCCGAGCAGCAGGTGGGAGGCGTGGCCTCCGCGTAAACGCGGTGGGTGGGCGAGGCTCCCGCGCTCTGAGATCTAAGGGGCAGGCTCCCAGCTTGCATGGCCCCTGCCACTAAGGAGGGACGTTTGGGGTAACTGGGGACGTTAGCAGACCTTCGTGCTGCTCCCCAAACAGCCCCAGCTCGCCGCCTTCTGGGCACGTGGCAGGATCGCGCTCCCCCAGCCCGCTGGCCGTGTGACTTTCTGCAGCCGACTACACAGGAGTCGTGGCCTCCGGGAGGACGCAGCTAAGAGCCCGCACGCTGTTCTCCGTCTTCCCTTCCCCTGGTCAGGGTGTTGCAGGGGAGGAGCCTCCTTCCGGCTGAGCAGAACCCCCACGCTGACCGCGAATGAGAAAGAAACTTCGGTAACTTCAAGCCACTGAGGTTGGGAAATTGTGTTTTCTGCAGCATAATCGAGCCCATTCTTACTAACGCAATTCATAGGCTCCAAATCTTTAAAAATTGTTTCGTAGTATTGTTTAAAGTTCACACTATGGAGACAAAAAGCAGTTCTCATCTTCCCCTGGGTGAGTCTTTTGTCAATACCCAGGTTGACTTTTATCAGTGAAGCGTTCATATGGATAGCTAAGATGGAAAAAATTCAGAAGACTTGGTTTGCTTCTGGGAGAGTATTTCCGTTTGCTAAAGCTGGCGAAATGCAATATACCAGAAATGGATTGGCTTTCACAATGGGGATTTGTTAACTTACTATTTACAGTTCTTAGGCTGTGAAAATGTCCAACTCAAGGCATCAACAGGATGACACCTGGACTCGGAAGACAGGCTGTCAGCATCCAGGGGTCCTCTGTCACATGGGAGGCACATGGCTGGCATCTGCTGGTCCTTCATTCCTGGGTTTCGTTGCTTTCAGCTTCTGGTTTCAGAGACTTCCTCTCTGTTTGCTATGTGTCCTCTCTCAACTGCTCTGGGGGTCAGGGATGGGGGCCTTTTTTCTGTCTCATAAAGGACTCCAGTTAAGAGGATTAAGACCCACCTTGAATGGTGTGTCACAGCTCAATTGAAATAACTTAATCAAAAGATCCCACCTATAATAAGTTTATACCTACAGGAATAGATCAAAAGAACATGATCTTTTCTGGGTGAAACAGCTTCAAACTACCACAACGAGTGAGGACAGGGATTGCCTGGAAGGGAGCATGTGGGAATTTTGCTGTTCTGTATAGTAATAGAGATTTGGGTTACATAGAGTGTGCATTTCTGAAAGCCCAAAGAATGTACGCGTAAGAGTTGTGCATTTCACCATAGAGAAATTTTACCTAAAAAAAAAAAAGCAACTGTAAACAAATATTGAACATGCTATACAGGCTGAAGGAGTTACAGGCATGGGTTCTGATGTCTGTAACTTATTGGGAAATGCATCAAAATTATGATGGGTGGATGAATAGAGGGATGGACAAGGGATAAAGGTGTGCTAAAGCAAGCACAGCAGTACGTAACACCTGTAGAATGTAGGTGGTAATTGGGGCAGGCACTTGGGGAGCACCTGGAATTGGCTGCCACTTCCAACATTCAGGTAATCTTTGATGGAAGGCACTCAACACAGCTCTTGGCGGATGCTGCTGACCACTTCCACCCTGCCTCAGTCTCCCCTTCTTGCTCCAGCGGTGACGCTGGTCAGGGCCACACATGCTGAACTCAGCCCCTTCCCAGACTGCCTTCTCCTTCTCCTTTTTGTCTCATAAGGAGATCACCCTCCCCCGGCCGCCTCAACATCCTCCCCGTGTCCTCTCCCCCCCAACTCACCGCATTTAATTCAGTTACCAAGTTCCATCTACCCTAACCCCTAGGTCTCAAATCCATCAGCCCATATCGCTCCATCCCTGCCTCCTGTCCTCACCTCTCTTGCCTTGAACTAGCTCCTGCCATTCCCTGGACTGTCCATTCCCCACCCTCTCCCAGAGGACCTGCCAGCTCCCCTAACTCCAGGCGCTGTCTGTCTTCCTGCCCCTTGCAGACCCATCCTGGCCAGTGGTGCCGACCGCAGGACGTAGTTGGGGCATGGCAGGTGCTTGCCTGCCCCAAACACTTGGGAGCTGGATGGCTTCCGCCTCCAAGCAGCCAGGTGTGACGCCCCAGGATGGTGGCTGTTTGGTTGAAGAACTAAGCATGAGAATTCTGTTCCCCTTCTGACAGGGACTGACCCGACGTAGAGAGCGGTGCGTGCCCTGATCCTGGCCACATAAAAGGAGATCAGCTGAGGGGGCTCTGGGAGGTGTTTCCTTGCTCATCAAGCTACTTGGGACAGTTCCTCCGCTGCTCCTGCACCTGGATGGGTGAGGAGCGGACACCTGGGCTGCCCTAGGAGTCTCATGGCCGCCAGGGGGAGCTGGGGTAGTGCGGCCGCCTGAACCCGGGTGACCCAGCCGGTCTTCCCAGGGTGGATGGGCTCCAGTTGTTGAAACCAGCTGGGTCCGGGTTTCCTCTTACAGATGAAATCGTTACCCGGTATGGGTGAGTTGGAAGAAATTCAAAGATTAAACTGAATTTTGACCTGAACCTAGAATTTACCTGCTTAGCGTAGCAACCGGTGAATGAGCAATGAGACCTCTTTAAGGAATATTTGAGGACCCCACTTAAAGGGTGGAGAGACCCTCCTAAAGATCCTAATCCCCAGAACCTGGGAATGCGTTAGCTTGGGTACCAAAAAGGACTTCGCAGATGTGACTGAGTTAAGGACCTTGAAGTGGGGAGTGTATCTGGGAGTACCCAGGGAGGCCCAACAGAAAAGTGGAGAATCTTTTCCATTTGTGATCAGAGAAGACATAGTGATAAAGGCCGGGTCAGAGACACGGGTCGGCACTTTGAAGATGGAGGAAGGGGGCCATGCATGAGCCGTGGAACTCGGGCAGCCTCTAGAAGCTGGGAAAGGCAAGGAAATGGATTCCCCATTGTTCCCGGAAGGAACACAGAGCTGGCGACCGCTTGGTTTTAGCCCAGTGAGACCCGTGTTGGTGCTTCTGACCCTGAAAACTGTTAAGATCAACTTGTGTTGTTTTACACCACTAAGCCTGCGGTACTTTGTACAGCAGCCATGGGAACTACAGGCCACCAGATACGGAGGCCAAAGCAAGTCCCAAGACACCATGGCTGTCCTCCTGGCCGGCCCCTTGCCTGGTGTGGCTTCCGCGGAGGTGAGCCCCTGCCTAACCGTGTTTGGCGCACCCCATTTCTCATCACTCCTGCGAGCTGGCCCAGCCATCCTGTGGCTGTGCCCGCAGCCCTGGATGCTCCGAGTCCCGCCAGGCAGGCGCTCTGGGGGAGCGTGAGCTGCCAGTGAAGACAGACCCACTGGTTGCGGCTGGAACGGCTTCCGGGTGGCCCAGGGGAAATCGCCAGCTCCTCGCCCCAGGCTGCACGCCCCCAACCACAGTTCCAGGGGTGAGCAGATATCAGGGGCAGGCAGGCTTTTTAAAATAACTGCATCCTTTAATGGCAGGAATACAATTATCAGATTAGGAGACCACAGGAGAAAGGGCAGGTGATGTTTCTGGAAGACAGTTACGGAGTACAAAAGGGGTGAAATAGTCATGCGGCGATCATTGTAAAAATACAGTACATTATATACATATTTGCACCATCAACTTTCAACTCTGAAATTGTATTTACACTTTTGTTACAATCCTGGTTAGAGAACAATTTTTCGTTAAAAGCTCCAGCCTGATGGCAAATGAAAATTATGGGTGAATTCATAGTCCCATGAGGTTCTTAGGCTAAATATTCCAAAAGGAGGGTTCCAGCTTCTATTTCATCCACAGATTTCGGTTTTAAAAAAGTATTTAATTTTTCTTTTACAAAAGGAAAGTCTCAAAGGATAAGGAGAAAAGGGAGGGAAAAAACCCACCACACTGTATTCTTACTTATTTTACAAACACCAAGGGCTGCAGCCCTCTGTTTGGAGGCCAACACTGGTGGTTGAAGGGAAAAATCTCACTAATGATTGTTTAAAAAAACAAAAAGGAAAAAAAAAAAGAAACCCACCAAATCGACCGGACCCTGGTGCAGTGGCCCGGCAGGCTCCCGGTGCAGCCCCCCTCTACCAACCCTGGCTTCTGGCCCCAAACCTGAAGAGTGTTCTTTGGCTGGTGTCCAGCTTTCCTCATTATTAGCAAGGAGAGGCAGGGGCCTAGGGGGCAGCAGGGGGCAGGCAAGGGACCAGGAGGCGAGCAGGAGTGGGCACAGCGCAGACTCAGGGCGTGGCACAGCCCCTCTGCCCCCACCCCCAGCAGCCCCCCACTGCCCTGGCTGCAGCTGTGCCCCATTTCCTCAGGCCCCCTTCTGGAAGTGTCCACAAACCCACCATCACGACATACCTCTGGGTCCACGTGCCTGTTGGCCCAGGACAGGAGCTCAAACACGCCAAGGTCACATACCCACAGATCTGTACAGCAGGCGCAGAGGACAGGGACAGAGCGGAAACGCTGCCCCCGAAGGTCACCAGGTCCCCTCTTCAGGAGCCTGGTAAGAGCCGCCACGCCACAGATCCCAGAGGATCTCTGAAGGGGCTGGGGCCACCCGGACAGGCAGTGCAGATGGGGCACTCTGGCTGTGAAGGACCAGGAGGGGCCCTGACAGGACGGGTAATACTGACGGAAAACACGAAGCTGTGGGTCCCAGCAGCCATGAGCTACCTGGGGGGTCTCTAGGGATGCTCCCCCCAGGCCAGCCCCTGGGCTCCAGGTCCACCTCACAGGCTGAAGGCTTCTGAGGCAGGCAGGGCCCCCCGTGTGAATCCGGGCGAGACCCCAGTGGGAGAGGACCTCATTTCTCACAGCCACAGGAACGGTCAGGGTGGGGAGGGCGCGTTTCCTTTTTTGGACAGTTCTTCACTTCCAGCGTCTCCTGAAGTGATGTGTCACAGCCCGCGCGCTGCAGGGGAGATGGGGATGGTGTGCTCTCGGGTTCCAGAAATGCGGGGGACCTGCTGCCACAGGTCCGGCCCCACCGTCTCAGCCCATCTCTCTCTGTTCAGGCAACACGGTGTGTCCTGTTCCAGCGCCTTCTCCATCGCTGGCCGCTCCCTTTGCCCTGAACGCGAGGGTGGAAAACCCACTGGACCTCCACCTTCGAGCATCCCTGAAATCCTGCCTGGGGGTCCTGCGGTGCTGACCAGAACTGAAGATGTTACATACAATTTAAGTTTCAAAGAAAGTACTACTTTAAAATTAAAAAGGAAAAAAAAAAAAAAAAAAAGGAAAGCAAAGGAAAAGACAAGGAAAAATAAAAAAAAATGAAAGCTCAACCCCCCCTGCCCCAAGTTCCTGACTCTGGCTGCTGCCCTGAGGCGCCCCGGGAAGGGCTGGGGGAGCTCGGCCCCGGCATAACACTACTGGCAGAAGGGGGAGGCGGTGGGGTCAAAGCCTTTAAAAACGTCCTTCAAGGACCCTGCGTCCTGCTCGCCCTCACGGGCCGGGCTGTTGCCGGCAAAGGGGCTTCCAGAGCCCGTCTTGGGCGCCTGCTTCACGGTCCCGAAGAGGGTGGGCACGGGCAGGCTGTGCACACCGGGCTGGGGGAGGGCACCCTCCTGCGGCGGGGTGCCCGAGGCGGCAGCGGGGGCGGCAGCAGCCTTGGGCCGGGGCCGGTTGTAGCTGTTGTATCTGTCCGTGGCCGTGCCCCCGTCGGCAGCAGCCTTGCCCAGCTCGGGCTGCTCCAGGGCGGACTTGCGGACGAAGGGCGGCTCCTTGGCCTTGGTGGCCGGGCTCTTGCCGTTGCCCTCGGGGCCCTTGGGCTGGGGGCCCGCGTCGGTGGCAGGCTCGGCGGCTTTGCCCCCCGCGTTGGGAGTCCTCGGGTCGTAGAGGCTGATGCCGCTCAGCACGCTACTCTGTCCACTCCCGCTGCCCTGGCCCAGCCCGCCAGCCGCCAGCACGCGCGGGTCATAGGGGGCAATGGCCGGGGGCGAGGACTCGCCGCTGGGGCTGGTGGCTGGCGCAGGGGCTTCGGGAGGGCCGGGCTTGGCGGCCCGGGCAGGGGCAGCGGGGTCGGCCGGCTTCTGCAGCCGAGGGTCAGTGGGTGCCTTCCGCACCCGGGGGTCGCTGGGCTTGTCGCCCGGCCCGGGGGCTGCTGAGGAGCTGGGGACGTTGACAGTCTTGAGGATGCGAGAGAGGAGTTCAAAGTCAGGCAGGTTGGACCCAGAGGAGCCGGGCTCTGCGGAGGTGCTGGGGCGCGGCCGGGGGTTGGGGGGCCCAGTGGCAGAGGGACGGTGCAGCCTGGGGTCCAGGGCAGGCAGGGCCTGCAGGGCCGCGGGGACGGGGGGCACAGAGTCCTGCTTGGGGATGGGCAGGGGGATCAGGTCCTCCGGGTTCCAGAGCACAGTGCGGGCAAAGCTGGGTCTGCTCAGGGTCACGTCCTTCTTGATGTGGCTGAACTGCTGCAGCTGCGACCGCGGGTCCCGCAGCGGGTGCCCCGGAAGGGGCTCCAGGGGGATGCTCACGGCCTTCTCCCGCAGGGCCCGCTCCCCCTCCTCCTCCTCCGCAGGGGGTGGCCCGGAGCCCTTGGGGCCGGCGGGGCCGGGGTGGAGGCCGCCGTCAGGCTTGGGGGCTGGCAGGGAGCGGGCCAGCCGGGGGTCGGAGGGCCCCGCTTCCCCAGGGGCCTCGGCGTGGCGGGTGAGTCTGGGGTCCCGGCTGAGGCGGGGGTCAGACAGCCGGCCTCCTGTGGGGTGTCCCTTCTGGAGGCGGGGGTCCCCCAGCCCACTGCTGCTCAGCTCCCCAGCGGAGGCCTGGGGCCGGCTGGATGTCTGCTGCCTCAGCGTCTTCAGGATGGAGGTGACGCTGCTCCCGCCCTCGTCCTCGTCACTCGAGTACCAGTTACCGGTGTCTCCTGAGAGAGCAGAGGGGGGCAGTGAGGAGGCGCCACAGCCCACCAGCCCCCTGGGACCCCAACGGCCACGGGGCAGAGGATCCTCAGCCCCTTGGTTTCTCCTCTAATCCCTGCACAGCCCCCGCGCAGCCCATGTGAGGTCTGGGCGGGCCGGGCGTGTGCAGGACGCAGCCGAGATGGGGACCAGTGTGGTCCCCAGCACCGTGACCTACGGCAGCAGGCTCCATCATCACATCCACCGGATACTTGAGGAAACAAGGCACAGCGGTTGTGGAATCGGGGCCCTGCTGCCTCCCCGGGCCAGCTGGGTCACCCCTCGGGGCCAGCAGCCTCACTCAGGCCCTCCTGGTGGCAGCGGCCGCTGACTCCACTCTTCCCGGCTCGGGGCTCAGGCACCTGCCCCAGATCCCAGGCTCCTGGCGAAGGGCTGCCATTCCAGCCTCCAGGGAGGTCCCCGAACAAGCCCCTCGCACAGTAACAGGGGCTGCCCCCTGCCCCTTCCTGTGGTCCCCACTCGCCTGCCCGGCTCCCACGCTCTGGTCAGGGCCACCCCAGCTGCTGGCCTCAGGTTCCGGACACACAGGAAGACGCCCCGAGAAGACCACAGTGTCTACTGCCTTGGCCTAGTGAATGAGGCGCTCTCACCTGCCAGCTTCCTGAGTACAGTCTGGGGAAAGGGGTCTGTGAGGGCTCCCTAAAGCCCCCCACTGGGGTGCAGGCAGCCCATCCCACCAGCCTGCTGGAGACCGCCCACCTCTTTCCGCGACATGATCAGGCTCTCCCCGGCCCCCAAACACTGAAGGGCAGCCCTGCCCTCCCGGCGTCACCGTCTAGGTTTCTTGGGGACACTCGGCCCGGACGGCTCTCTCCCGGCACCCCCCACCTCTTCCCTGGGGGCGCGGCCCCGGCCTGCGCCTTGGGGGAGGCCCACCCCGGGGAGGACACGTGCCTTCCTCATTCTCCCGGTCCTGCTTGCTCTCAGCCAGCCTCCTCGCTCTCTCCTCCTCCTCCTGCTGCTTCTGCTGGATCCTCAGGTACAGGGCCCTCTGGGCTGAGGGCAGGAAGTCAGGGACACCGGCACCCGGCTTCGGCCGGCCTGGGGGCCCTGCCTCAGAGAAGCTGTCGGGCTCCAGAGGGTGCTCGGGGAAGAGGTGCTCCCCAGGCTGCCCCGGCAGCTCTTCGTAGCGCCCGTAGTCCTCTGTGGCGGGGGAGAACGAGGGTTCATGTGGGCCAGGACCCGAGACGCCGGCTCCACCCAGCCCTGCCCTTCCATGAACGCCAGGCCCCTGCTGGCAGAGGGGCGAGGGGGACCCATGGCCCTCCACTCTGAGCCTCCGGGTCCCACGAGAGCCCAACAGCGGGGACGGGCACGGGTAAACGCTTATGAAGTGCCAGGATGATGGGACACTGTCAGCGTTTCGCAGAACACAGGGGAACAGCTTTGGAAAGACACAGAACAGTCCCTGAGTGGCGGAGGTGGCGCCCTCCCTTCTGACTCCATGGGACAGGTTTCATGCAATGAACACTGGTTTCCCCAAACACTATCTCCTAGTGAGCTCACGGTGCGGGGGAAAAATCCCAAACCAGTAGAACGGGAATAAATAAACCAAAACGCGGCCACGGCCCCAAGCCAACCAGAGGCTCATGGGCCATCTTCCTCCTTTCTAGGTTTCTGGCCTCTGGGAACATCATCCCAATTGGGGAATGAAAGAAGGAAGCCTGAGGCTGAAGAATCACCTCCCTGCCCCTCGGGGTGCGCACCTGCCCCCACCAGGTCCCCCCACGTCGACGCCAAGGGGGCGGGCCCAGGGGAAGAGAGGCAGAGAGAGGCACCAGGGCTGGGGGAAGCAGAGCCAAGACCACCCCCCTGGGCCTGTGTGAGACATATGCCAGCCCGACAGAGCGTCTCCACCCGGCACTGCCCAGGAGAACATCCTCCACAGGGGCCGTGGCCTGCGTCTGCACCGAGAGCCACGGGAGCCCTGGTCACCGGAGGCCACTGTGCACTTGAGGTGTGGCGAGCGCTCCTGAGCGGCTGGCTTCAGAATTTAATTTAACTGAAATGTAACCAGCCCTCTGAGGCCCGGGCTGTCCTATTAGGCAGTACACACTGGATTGGTAAAACAAGCTGAGCTTATGGAAGAGAAGAAATTTTCGACTTTTTGTTTTACATGTTTTGCACTACTGGAAGTTTGCAACAAATGCTTTTCCTAGACAATTAAAAGAGTCATTAAACCTGTAAATATTCCAAACACAGAAATACATAAAGCAAAAAGTGAAAGGCCCCCTCTCCTGGCTCCTGACCTGGGCCACCTCAGCTCGATGGGGCGCGTCGGCTCGCAACACAACCGAGGCTCAGGGCTGGGGACACATCAGCGATGCAGTCATGGCCCCCTCCAGAGAACTAACAAGCCAGGAATGAATTACTCGCTAGTCACACAACTCAGTGGATATACTACAACCACTGATCTGTATGCTTTAAACGGGGATTTTACGGTATGTGAGTTATACATATATATATTAAAAAACGGGAATTTTGCTTGTGAGACCTCCTGCTAACAGCCGGACTAACCTCTTGCAGTCCCCCGCTTTCCCATGCACAACCCAAATCCATTTTTTTTACCAGGGTAGGGGCCGTGGGACCCCCAGCAGCCCCTTCAGCAGCCTGTCCCCCTCCCCAACCTCTGACGCGGCAGCTCCTCCGCTCGTGACCTGTGGCAGGCGCTCACGTCTGCCCCGCAGCTTCCGTTGCTGCCCACAGGCCCCCCACTGCCAGGCTTCATCACCCCCAGTGTGGCCCTCCTCTCGCCTCCTCTCCAGCCACCCCCAGACTCTGTGCCAGTCTGTCTGCAGACACCTCACACCCAACGGGCGAAAACCAGAAGTGCCAACGCCTGCCCGGGAGCTCCCTGTCAGAACAGCACCCGCACCTCCAAGGCCCACGTCCCCGTGCAGGCACCCCGTCCTCAACGCCTCTCCTGGCCCACGAGAGGTCATTCGGGCCCCCGGCCCACTCACCTCCCAGCTGGGCCCGGCCTCAGCTGCCCAGACACTGCCCCACCAGTGTCGCTCCCGCCCCGGCCATCGCCCTCTCCGCTGGCAGCCTCTACCTTCCACATGACTCCCGGCCACCGACCTCTTGCCTGCGGGTTCCCCCCGACAAGCAGAGCTGGCTTGGGCCTGGGCATGTGCTGCGCTTCTGACTCAGCTGGGGCTGCCTCGTCGTCTGCATCTTGAGTCACATTTCCCTTCACGAAGAGGCCTCTTCTGACGGCGGCCACCTTCCACCTGCCTCCCGCCCGGCCACGCTCTCCCATGTGACCCAACCATCTTTTCTCCTAAGCCACCATCAATACAGACACTAGCTATTAATCTGTTTACAGGTTTCCTCTCTGTGTCCCTCCAGGAGGAGGTGGCCCAGGCAAGCCATGCTCACTGGAACCTCCAGCCCGGAGCACCGCCTGGTTCCCCCCAGAACATCTGGAAAACAGCCTCATCTCCCTGAAGGCTGCACACCGGGCTCACCCAATGGCGCAGCACAACTCCCTGACCACCAGACACGGCGGTTGCTGCCAACACGTTTTGTTGTTTTAAGAAAGGAAGGCAAGGAAGGAAGGAAAACGGTCAGTGATGGAAACAAGAAGCACAGAGTACAAAAGTCCAGATCCAAGAACTGTCTGGAAGGAGGCAGCTTTGGCAAGGGCCCCTGGCCTGGCCGGACGGGCCTACGGGCTCCCAGCCCAGCCCCCGCACACGTTGCCCCCTAACACACCACCCTGGGTCCAGGCACCGAGCACAACTCCGGGGAAGTTAAGTCAGTCACAGTTCCAACAGTCCCAGAAGCCTGTCCCGCCTCAACAGGTGGTGATTCTCCTGTCACCGAAGACCCTCGACCACCAAACGGGACGGGGACGCAGACGGGTTCATGCTGAGAGGGGCAAGGCCCGAGGAACAGCCACTGTGCAGGCCCCAGCAGCCGCGCCCCCCACACTGGGCACCCACATACCTGCGTCCCCAAGGAGGCCTGGCTCCATCTCCACACCCTCCTGCTGCTGGTAGAAGTTCTCATAGAAGTTCTGGGCTGGCGGGATGGGGGGCATCATTCCAGAATGCGGGGAGTCTCCAGGACCGTAGGGCATCATTGGGGGGCCGCCAGGTCCCATAGGTGGGCCGGGGTTCATGCCAGGGCCCATCGGCATGTCGGGGTGCATGTCAGGGTGCATGTCGGGATGCATGTCAGGATGCATGTCGGGGTGCAGCGGTCCCCCCAGTGGCCCTGGGGGTCCCATGTTGGGCCCAGGGCCCATTGGCCCTGGCGGTCCGCCGGGTCCAGGAAACCTAGGAAGAGGAGGAACGGGCTGGTGAGAGGGGCTACAGCTGAAGAGAGGAGGTGTGAGGGGAGGGGCCTGGCCAAGCAAGCTGGCCAGGGGGATGGAGAGCCGGGGAGCCCGGGCCTTGGAGGACACTGCAGGCCTGGGCCCCTGCACCAGCAAGACAGGAGGATCCTAGCTCAGCCAGAACAGCCCCACCCACCCAAGGGGGCCCAGGCCACCCACCTGACACCCAGCTTTTCGGCCAGCTGCCCTGTGGGCCGGACCACGATCTCAAACAAGGAGGGGATCTTCTTGTTGTACATGTCCTGCTGCTGCTGCAGCTGCTGTGGGGACAGCGGCTCGTGCGCTGGCATGGGCATCTGAGGGGGCCCAGGGGGCAGGGGCGGGGGCGGGGGTGGGGGTGGGGGGCCACCCTGCATGGGCCTGCCGTTGGGGGAGGTCGGGGCCTGCGGGCCGGGGGGCCGAGGGGGTGTGGGCAGGAGGCCCACACCAGGGGGAGGTTTGGGCAAGGGATTGATTCCCTGCTTCTTCAGCTCCTCAACTTCCTTCTCATCCTCAGCGCCTGCTTCTGCATCATCTGCCAACATCTGCAGGAACAGAAGAACAGAAGAGAGAGTCGTTTGACACTCAAAAGCCCAGCGGGAGCCAGGTGGACACATAACTCTCCACCGTGGAGAAAACCTAAAATGCAAGGACTTTAGGGACCTCCCCACATGGGCCAGCTGGCAAGTGGATTGTACGGGCCCCTCATTTCCCTCGTGATAAGATCCACACTCCGCACTCTGACCTCCGAGGCCCCAGAGTAGGGCTGGGTGTCGGGCAGCACCAAGCAGCACCCCGGTGGCTTCCTTTCCCACTCTCCCTGGACTCTGCGGCCCTGACCACTGGACTCACTTCAGTTCTGAGAACAGCCAAGCACTCACCCCTCCAGGCCCGAGCCTCAGCCTGCTTCTCTCTGGCTTCTATTTTCCCCTGTCCCTGACAGTTTGGCAACCTGCTGCTGAGCGTGTAAGTCACTGTTAGCCGTCAGCCCAGGGGACCCATTCCAGCCCCCGCTGCTCTCTGCTGGGCACTGACCACATTCAGTGACCATGTTTACTCAGCTGTCCCCTTGGTCATCATCCGGCCCCCCATCTGCCTTGCTCCCTGCTGGATCCCCAGGGTCCGGCACAGAGACAGATATGCCCAAGCAGTCACTGAATAACTTTGAAGCCTGCGTTTGACCAGAGGGTCCTGCCAATTAGGATGCCAAGCAGCGGAGTCAACATGGCAGGCCTGACCGCCCTCCCAGGAGGGGACTGCGAGCCGGGCTGCCTCGGCTGGCGCCTGGGAGTCTGGATCTCGGGGGGCCCCACCCCTTCCTAACCAGCAAGAGGCGCTCACTGGGCCTACACTATTGTCCAAAAACTATGCCAAACCCCTGCCTTCCTTCCGGGCATCTGGAATTTTGGTACATGTCAGGCAGACGAGCTCTGTGAGCAGCCCCTGGGTGCTGAGTCTCCGAGCTTCCTTGGTAGACGCACGTCACACGTTTGGTCACAACTCGCTGTCGGGGACATGAGGCGCTGCCTAAGCGATTCCAGGGGAGAGAACTCTGGAAGCTCGTAGCTGGCTTACCCCGGCCCCTGCCCCGTGTGCCTTCCTCCAGCTGACTTTGCTTGCTACTCTTGCACAGCAGTAGCTCTCAGCCACGAGTCCAATCATATGCCAAGTTCTGTGTGTCCTAGATAATCACCGAATGTGGGGGTGGCCTTGGGGACCCTGACCCAGATCCCTTCACGGATCCTAACAAGGGGCCTGAGATGCCACGTCCTTGGCACGGCAGCCTCGGCACTGCTCGGCCTGCAAGCTGCACTCCTCCGCCCACGAATGGCAGGGGTGGGGGTGGCGGAGGCAGGACCTCCTGGGGGTGCCAGGCAGCCTAAAGCTCCCCTCTCTCCTCCCCATCAGCAACAGCATCTGGACCCAAGGATGGGCAGGGCTAAGTGGGGAACGTTTGTCCCTTGAAGCCCGGCTACTCACAGTGTGCCCTGCAAACCAGTTGCACAAGGAGCCCTGCTGAATCGGCACCTGCACTGTAACGTGTGCCCATTGGGTCTGAAAAGCACTGCCCGTGATCAGCTGTGCAGGGAGAGCCCAGAACCCCCTGGCACCCAGCCCCTGCCTGCCCTGCTGCCCCCACGTCCCGCTCGCTGCCCTCAGGGCGGGATGGCCTCCCTCAGGTCCTCACTGAGTGGGGGACCATCCACACACAGTTCCTGCCACAGGCACCCACCCCGCCCACCCTTCACTCCCAGGCATCACCTCCTCACAGAGGCAGGCCCAGAACAGCCCCCACAGACCTGCTCCTGCCTCTCCCCTCCTCACGGCCTCCCCCGGCCCCAGGCAGCACCTGGCACAGATTGGACACTGATGTTCATTTTCAGACGCACAAACAAACAAGAAAAACACGTGCGTGTCACGGGCTCTAGAGAGCACCTTGTCCATGCCAGGAATGCAGAAGCTGGTGCAGCCCAGGAGGGCAGAGGAGTTGCAGCTTTCACTGGCTGGATTAGCCTCCTTGTCTTCCTCTCTGGGGGGTTCCCCTGCTCGCCCGCCCCCTGTCCCCACACCCTCCATCCCTCCTGGGCCTGTGCTCTGGGCTCCCGCCACAACCAGGGTGTCTGAACCAGAGCCGTCACCCTCTACCTGCCTCTCCTCCTCCACTGGCCATGGGCTCAGCCCTGGGAGGGACTGACCTCCCCTCACGTGCCCAAGCCAGGAGCCGGGGTGCCATCCTCACCTCCTCCCTGCTCTTATCCCCAGAGCCACCCCTCGCACACCAGCCAAGCACCGTGACCCTGACCCTCCGCTGCCAAGTCCCTTCAACAGCTCCTTGAGGCTCCTCCTCCAAGAGGAACAAACCTGACCACAGCTGCCCCGCACGCTCGCCCTCCCCAGCACCCTCTTCCCTCTCACAGCACTGACCTCCCCCCACCCTCCAGAAGGCCTCTGAGAGGCCACAGGATACGACGCAGGTCTCTGTGTCCTGCTGCACACATGCCACCCGGCCAGCGCCCTCCTCTCCGTTGGGCTGTTGACTCCAGGAGCCCAGACCAGGAGCCAGCAGTGAAGTAGGGACTACAAAAATTCACGGGTAACTAAATGAACTGAAACTCTCACCCCGCTTTGTCACTGGCCCCGAGAGGGGCTGACCCTACCCCCAGGCTGCGTCTTCTCGCCCAGAACTCAGGGCTCGCCTTCCTCCTGCACAGGCAGGATTGCAGGAACCTGAACTCACAGTGTCAGTGGCCGGAGAACCCGCCACCCCACCTCACCAGGGATCCTGTCTCAGGACGGGCCCACTGCCCCGCACGCAGCCCTCTCCCGTCGCCTCCCACCCTGGGCTGCCAGCGCGGCCTCAAAGGCAGGGACTGAAGCACATCTGCCTTTGTGGCCACAGAGCCCAGGACACCGACACGTGGGAGACAAAACAAAACGACTTTCCCGTGGGAGGAGCAGGGCCCAGAAGCCACGGAGGGGCGCACCTACCACACAACTGTGCTCACGCTGCCCCCAGCCAGCTAGGAGAGCACACCCGGCCGCTTCACATCAGGACGGGCCAGTGCCCCACTGGGTCTCACAACCTCGCCACCAGGACTGACCCCGACCCGAGACGAAGCAGGGCTGTCACTCTCACAGACATGCAAAGGTTTCTGGCCCCAGCTCAGGAGAGCCAAGCTCCAGCGGGCCAGCACTCACTTAGCAACTAAGTTAGTTCCAGTTGGTTGGTTAAAAGTTGTCGGTTTTCATCCCAAACTGAAAAAAACCCATGCGCCCTTCCACAGACGCCTGCATAAACAAATTTGGATACACCTATATAATGGAATACTACTGGGCAACAAACGGTAATGAGCCCCTGATATTTGCAACCACCTGGATGAATCGCAAATGCGTTACTTGGAAGGAGAGAAGCCAGACTCAGAGGCCGTATCCACGTATCTACACCGTGGCTGTATGTGCTCTAACTCCATTCACAGGACATTCTTGAAAAGGCAAAACTACAGGAAAACAGATGAGTGGTTTCCAGGGGCTACCAGTAGGGGGAGGCAGTGACCCTAAAGGGGCATAGAAGAGTTTTTGGTTGGGAGACTGTGTCTGTCTGTCAAAACTCATATACCACCAGGGGGAATTTTACTGTATACAAATTATATCTCAGTAACCTATTAAAAAAAAAAAAAGTGTAACAGAAATGTTTAAGAGTCAAGGGCTGGGCCCGAGGATCTGGGGGAAGGTGCGGATGTGTTGGACATCCTCACCTGGACTGGTGCTGATGTTGTCACAAACATTGGGACTGGCGGTTTGATGTGCTGAGCCCTCGAGCATGGGACTTGCCCTTATGAAGCTCATTACCACAAAGGAGAGTCTAAAGTTGTATGTAATGATGCCTAAGAGTCTCCCCGAGTACCTCTTTGTTGCTCAGATGTGGCCCTCTCTCTCTCTAACTGAGCCATCTCGACAGGTGAACTCACTGCCCTCCCCCCTACGTGGGACCCGACTCCCAGGGGTGTAAATCTCCCTGGCAAAGCAGAGTATGACTCCTGGGGTGAATGTGGACCCGGCATCGTGGGACTGAGAGTATCTTCTTGACCAAAAGGGGAATGCAAAATGAGACGAAATAGTTTCAGTGGCTGAGAGATTCCAAATGGAGTCGAGAGGTCACTCTGGTGGACATTCTTATGCACTATATAGATAACACCTCTTAGGCTTTAATGTATTGGAATAGCTAGAAGTAAATACCTGAAACTACCAAACTCCAACCCAGCAGTCTGGACTCCTGAAGACAATTATATAATAATGTAGATTACAAGGGGTGACAGTGTGATTGTGAAGACCTTGTGGATCACACCCCTTTATCTAGTGTATGGATGAGTGGAGGAATGGGGATAAAAAGTAAAGGACAAATGGGGTGGGATGGGGGGATGATTTGGGTGTTTTTTCATTTTTATTTTTTATTCTTGTTCTGGTTCTTTCTGATGTAAGGAAAATGTTCAGAGATAGATTGTGATGATGAATGCATAACTATGTTATCATACTGTGGACAGTGGATTGTATCTCATGGATGATTGTACGGTGTGTGAATGTATTTCAATAAAACTGAATTTAATTAAAAAAAAAAAAGAGTCAAGGGCTGGGAAGTATGCAACATATGCTTAAATGGTTCAAGAAAAAAAATAAATAAGAAATGAGAGCAAGTGATAAAGCCAATGGGGCAACAAATTAACAATACATGACCCCAGGTGGAGGGAATTTTGTCTTATTCTAGCCACCTGGTTCCTAAGACAGGCTCGTTGGCAACCCCAAAGGCAGACCTGCTTTCAAACCTGGACTGGACGGCTGGAAACTCATGTTTCTGGACAGACAGAAATGTCACCGAGAAGTGGGAAAATAAAGCTGAAGGAAAAGGAAGAAGAATAAAAGAGCACAGACCCTTCCAGAGAGAGCGACTGACCACGTGACCCTAGGAAGCACCACTGAGTGGCCCCAAAGGCTTCCGGGAGACCCAGATCTCTAGCTCCAGCTGCCCAAGCAGAAACTTGCTGGGCAAGAAGGAAACGGTTGCCCCCGAGACTTCATTTGTCTCGGTCCTTCCTCCGCTGCGGCAACTAAAAGGAGAGTCTGAAGTTGTGCTTTCTGACCACCCAAATGAGATTCTGGTATGGTTTTCTCGGGTTCAATGCTAGTTTTTAATCTACTGAATCTTGACTTTAGGTAGCGGATGAGTATACTGATGATTTTAAAACATTTGTGGCCCGGAGCTGAAATATCGCTGCTTTGGCTTGCGTCAGGTCTTTATCAGTGGGTCTGGAGCCGTGCACCCAATACAGTGGCCACCCAATACTGTGGCTACTGACTGCTTGAAACGTGGCTTTAATTATAACATAAGCACCGGATCCCAAAGACTTAATCACAAAGGGATGCAAAGTATCACTCATTTTTCCGTTGCTGAAATGATGACATTCTGGATAATAGTTAGATAAAACACACTGTTAAAATTAATTTTATTTCTTTCTTTTTACTTTTAAAAAAGGGATGTGTGGCTACTAGATAATCTGCAATTAGACACATGGCTGGCGCCTGTGGCTGCTCTGTTCCCACTGCCCAGCCCCAGCCTACGCACCGCCTGAGCCACCAGCCGGGGCCAGCCCTCGCCAGACACCGCTCAGCTCTTCACACCAGAAACCAGGTGGCTTATTTTTCCCCACTGGTCATACTATGAAATAAGTCACAGGCTCCAGGTATTTCTTGATTACAAAATCCTATTCCTAGTGGAGGGTAACAGGATGCCGAAGAGACCGGCAAAGGTGAGAACTTCTTCCCCTGAGAGCATTTCCCTTACTTTTGCTCACCCAGGATTTCCCTGGAGGCCCTCCCAGGAGCACCTGCCCCCATTTAAACAAGGCAGTCACTGAAGGAGTCGATCTTGTCCATTCTAAAACCTTGGGAAACAGAAGGCAGGACAGACTTCACTTGAAAAGGAGCCTGTTCTCTCATCCCCTTCACCCCTTGGATATACTTTAGGATACACAAGGGCTTGGGACCCCCCAGAGCCGTAAGTCTGACTCCTCAGGGAGAACAACACACCCCAGGGTGCCCTGAACGTCACAGGCAGCGAGGAAACCAAGCCCGGAGCCCTCATCCGAGGTCTCTTCCTCCTGAGCCTGCCCAGGCTGGAAACAGACACAAGGGTGACCCTTTCAAGTAACGGCCCAGCTGCGGGCCAGTGTAACCGGGAATTCCAAGTCCACGCAGGACAGGACAGCCAGGCGGGTGGTGGGGCCCGGTCAATGGAAGGCACCCCTCCCGGCCGAGCTGCCCCACGCCAGCACTCACCTTGTCCAGGAGCTCCCTGGTCTCTTCAGTCAGAGGGTCGTGGGAGAACATGCAGTCGTCACCGTTGATGCAGTTCCCAGTCGTGTGGTACAGTTTACAAGGAAAATCACGTTCACACAAAAAATTAAGGCCAGTGCTTCGACTCAAGGAACCCACCCAAGGGCAGAATTCAACCCCTTTGTTTTAGAAACTGGAAGCCCAGAGAGGTGGGGTGACTGGCTCAGGGTTGCACAGTGGATTGCCAGCAGAACCAAAACCAGATCCCAGTTCTCAAGACGTCAGCTCCCAAGCTCTTCCTGCCCCACCACAATGGCCTTGGGACCATGTCCTCAGTCCTCGATGGGACTGCGGAAGTTAAATGACTTGTCCAAGGTTAACGCAACCAGCTGGGAAAATCTCAGAAAGCAACAGGCAATGTGCCTGCAAGCCTCGAGAGTATATGTAAAGAGGAAGTGTAGCACGTGTGCCTCAGCACGGCAAAGGCTGATGCTGCCACCCACCAGGAGCAGAGGGGCTCTGCGGCGGCACTCAGGCTGCTGCGGGCGCCAAAGGATATCATGCATGTAGGGGCAGTTCTCGGCTCTGGCACAGAACCCAGTGATGTAAAACTTGCAAAGTTCTCGCTTCTTTGGTAGTTCAATGTCGTGACTAAAGTTACAGTGGTCACCCTGGAAGAGAAGCAACAAGAAGGTGAGATGGCGGCACGGTGAGCGTTTGCTTACTCCCGTCTGCAGAAGGAAGGAGAATGACAACTGTGTCACTGCTGAAGCAGAGAGGCCAGTGATGGGAAGGACTCCCCTGAGAGAAAGGGGAGTGGGCCCGGCCAAGGCAGGCTCCCCCACGCCACTTCCCACCGACTCCAAAGCTTCTGACACACAGGGGCCGGGGTCGCATCCTCCTAACTCCGTTCCACCACTTTCCTGCCTTCTTTCCCCCTCCTGCTCCTCCTTCCTCCACTGCCTTCCTCTCTCTTAGTTACTCGCACTGTCTTTCACCGTTTCATGGCAGCCAGTGCTAGGTGCCTACCCAGCACCCAGTTCCGTGTCTTCCTTCCTGATAAAGCCCCAATTTTACTTGTGGAAGAATGTGCCCAGCTAAAAACACTCCATTGCCTAGCCTCTCGTGCTCTGGCCAATGAGACACCGGGAAAAGTTGCCGGAAAGGACAATACTTCTTGCATAAAAAAATCCCTTTACCCATTATTCTTCCTCCGAGGCTCATGGATGTGATGCCCAAAGGCACAGCAGTCATCGTGCAACCATGAGGAGGAAAAAAAAAAAAAGCCACATGCTTAAAACTGGCAGAACAAAAAGCACAAAGAGGCCTGGGTCCTCTAAGCCCCTGCCCACTGCGCCAGCCCTGTATTTCCCAACCCACCCCCAAGACTCCTTGTTCTGAGGGAAAACGTCCATTGGTTCAAGCCAGTGGAGTTGAGCTTTCCATTACTTGCAGTGGAACACAACCTGAACAAAACAATGCCTAGGTGCAATCCAAGTTTGTGTGTTCGAGTCCTCTCTGTTCAGTCACTCATAAGAATTATTTCCTATTGCAAAAAAATGAACTTAAGACAGAAACGGTGGACCATATCCATTTACCCCTACTCATTCGTATTTGCTCGTGTGTATTTAAAGTTTCTAAAAAGAACATGAACTGTAATTATAATAAAGAATATTTGTTTGAAACACACAATTTCTTCCAAGACAGATGCATAGGTACAATATCCCTGGAGTCAGCGAATGTCTGCCCACTGCCTCTATGTCAGAACAAAAAGTCAGTGGCTTGATCCCACTTTTAGGCATATACTCAAAAAAACTGAAAACAGGGACTCGAACAGATATTTGCACACCGATGTTCACAGAGCATTATTCACAATTGCCAAAAGACAGAAGCAACCCAGGTGTCCACCAACAGGTGAACGGATGAGCACAATGTGGTCTATCCCTACAACAGAACAGTAAGCAGTCTTGGAAGGGAACAGAAAGTTCTGATACAGGCAACAAGGATGAGCCTTGAAGACATCATGTTGAGTTGAAATAAGCCAGACAAAAAGAGACAAATATTTTGTGATCTCACTGATATGAAATAATTAGAATAAGCAAATTCTTAAGAGTCAGAAACTAGACTCTAAGGTTACCAAGGGCTGGGCAGGGGGAAGAAGGGAAGGGGGAGTTACCGCTTAATTGGTAGCGAATTTGTTGGGAATGATGGGAAAGTTTGGGTCATGGAAGACAGTGATGGTAACAACACTGTGAGAGTAATTAACACTACTCAATTATAGATCTGAATGTGGCTAAAGGGGAAATTTTAGGCTGCAAGTACATTACTAAGATAAAAATTTAAAAATCTTCCAACCCAGGGGGAAAAAAAAAAGACATTACTGGGCTACAACTGGAAAAATTGGAATATGGACTGTAGGCTTTATATCAATGTTAAATTTCTTATGCAGTCTTGAAAAGGAACGGCAAGTTCTGATACAGGCCACAGGGATGAACCTTGAAGACATCATGTTGACATCAAATTCCTTGAATTTGATAACTGTATTAAGGCCTCCCCCAGGAGTCTTGGTTCTCAGGAAACGTGTACCTGGAAGTGTTAAGTGTTAGAGGAGCATGCCATGTGCAACCTACTCACAAATGTTTAGACAGTAGATAGATAAAATAGGTAAAAAAATGAATGAATGAAATAATATCTAAAATGCCAATGGCTGGTAAATCTGGATATCCGAGTGAGGGGGTATACTGGAGTTCTATGTATGGTTTTTCTATTATCGTTGCAACTTTCCTGTAAGTTTGAAGTTATTTCAAAATAAAAAGTTAAAAAATAAAAAAGCTGGCTGGCTGAGCCAAACTTGGCTCACGCGTATTTCCCTCAGAGCTCTGTGGTCACTGGTTCACCCCCCGGCACTGAGCTCTGCTGTCTGAGGCCAACCTGCCTTTCCACCATTTTCTACTGGGGTGCCTTAACAAGTCTCTCTCTGATCTTTAAGTCCAATAACTTAGCCAAGGTATATCACATCTTTGCGTTAGCATCAACCCTGACAAATATACTTGAAGCCACAGGGGTTGAAATTTTGAGCCGAAAAAACAAAAACAAGCCAACCAAAAAACCCCGTCTGGCCTCTTCCTTTAGGTCCCCATCCTTCTGGGAAGTGACAAAGCCTCTGGGCCCTAAGGGTACCTCGGGTACCACCGAGTGTCCCCAGGAGCAAGGACTGTCAGACAATCAGCCGTGTGTCCTGTGGGGGGTTCTGGCAGCGCTCTAACAAGTCCCTTACCCATGTGCACCGCCCTTCCACGAAGTATTTGCAGATGACTTTGCCTTTCTTGTCGGACTGCTGGTGGGGCTTGTCATGGTCACTCCTCCGGTAGTTTCCGCCACCGTCCTAGTGGGAACACAGAGTCTGGATGTAGAGGGGAATGAAGGCAAAGGGCAGGGAAGGGCCTCTGCAGACCAGGTGGGGATGGGCTCTAGGGAATGAGATTTAACAGGAGCCCTCATGGGCGGGGATGAGCATGCACTTGGCCAAGTGTCGTCCTGTAACGAAGTGTTTACTGGCAGGTTATCGCCAACGCTGAGGCTGCGGATTGGCTTTGAGCCCTGCGCTATGGAGTGCCTGCGCTCTCATGGAAAATGCTCTCACGGAAAATGCTCTGGCACTTGGAGCTGTTGGCGACTAGAAATTTGCGTTCCATGCATCTTCGCAGGAACACCCAACTCCTCAAGGAGGGTGCGCGTGCTGCCCTGTGAAAGTCCCCAGGGCCAACTGGAAGGGTGGCTTAGAACCTTTCTAAGCATGAGACTCATTACCAGCGAATGCTGTATAAACAGAGGGTCTCACCGGCAGCAGCTACCCCGCAAGGGATTATTAACACTGTGTGTACCCGTGGGGAGAGGCTGCTGGGAGCTGGGCGACAGAATCAACTCACAGGAAGACTCATTAAAGAAAAAATTATCCAAAAACGAGAATGAAGTCAACTTACGCCCATGTCCTCATCGTAGAAGTCTTCGTCATCATTCATTCCGCCCTTGTTCATCCCTCCTCGGTTCCCACCTCGACCACGGCCCCGGCCCATCCCTTTTCCTCGACCTCGGGACCCCCGGCCACGGCCTCTACTCAAACCTGCAGAGCAGAGAGGATTGGAGTCAGCCTGGGACCCTCCTCTGACCTCACATCCAGCAGTGGCCAGGAGCTCCCCCCAAGCACGTCAGCTCCCCAGTCCTTGCCCACCTCGGCCTCGGCCATCCTTGGACCGGCGGTACTGGTTCAGCTCCTTGGAGTAGTCGTCATAATCCTCATCTCCCATCGGCTCCTCACTTTCTCCATACTGAGGTTCCGGAAAGAAGGGGGGAGCAGGAAAGTGTCACCAAGGGAACAATTAATTCAAGCCATTCCTAAGGGGACCTGACTCCCACACTCTCCTCCTCACTGTCTGCAGTCTCAGGACACTCCTAACTTCAGACCCTGAAAGGCAGGTGGTCAACCCCAGGCACTCACGTCCCAACCCACTCCTTCCCCAACCACCCTTCACTCTTAAAACTCCCACCCAACCGGGCACATCAACCACAGCCCATCGAAACTCCTTGACCACTGCGCGGCTGTCACTGAGAACGAGCAGTTCACCACGGACTGAGCAGGGGGCACAGAGCAGTGCATGGGCACACGCCTGTTGGGGTGTAGGTGGGGATGGGGGTGAATGAACTTGCACCTGACTTTAAGGACATAAAAACTTCTAGAGGACACTTTGGAAATGTGTCTCTAGGGATGGGGACTGAGTTGGTCACAGGGGAACTGTAATGGAAGGAAGAATTCTTCACTGTCCACCCTTTTGTACCTTTTCAATTTTGAACTTTATGAAGGTTTGGTAAGATCTTAAATGCAAATAAGACCGTGGTCCAATGCTTCCCTTCCTTCCGGATGTCCACATGTCCCTGCACCTTTGTCTCACAGGCCTCCTGCCTCAGCACCACAGACTGGAGTGCTCACCCACCCGGCCCCTGGGCTGGAGGGCACCTCACCTCCATATCCTCCTCATAGAAGTCCTCTTCGTCCTCCGGGTGGTCTCCTCCTACGGAGCCTCGGCCCCTGCCTCGGCTGCCCCTGCCCAGGCCTCGGCCTCGTGAGCCTCCGCGGCCTCCTCGGCCCCTATAGCCCCTGCCACGGCCTCGGCTGCCTGCAACGTGATTCGGACAGGTAAGAGGGGGCAGGTCCACTGTCAGGACAGCAGTCAACCCAGGTTTTGGTCCTGAGGTCAGTCACTGCATTGTCCTCCCCTCCACGAAAGTTTCCCAGCTCCCCTGGGCAGACTAATGGTCCCCTCAGCCCCCCTGGCAGGAGTTCCTCGGTATTCTGTATACAGGCCTGCTAGAGCATTACCTCACTGCCTCACGGGGACCTTTCCAACATGGGGGCCGCTGAGCACCTGAAATGGGGCTGGTCCTAACTCAGAGATGCAGTGCATGTAAAACACACAGCAAGTTTCAAAGACTTAATACCAAAAAAAGTTTCTACTTCATCAATTAAGTGTCTTTAGTGATTGTTTACTGAAATCCTAAGACTTTGAATATATCGGATTATACAAAATATATTATTAAAATTAATTTTATCAGTTGCTTTTACTTTTTCAATATGATTACTAGAAAGTTTAAAACTATATGGTGGTTTGTATTTTATTTCTATCGGACAGCACTGATCTAAAAGCTCCCCAAAGAACAAGGCCTATCCCTGGGCAGTGTACAAGAAAGACTGCTGAATGAACGAACAAAAGAACACTCAACAAGCTAGGCCTCAGGCAGGAGATGCAAGCTCCCAGGGTAGAACTGCTGAGCTGGAAGGTTCTGGAAGCCCCTAGGGCCTGTCTTTCTGACAGGAGATGGTCCAGAGAAGTCAGGCTAGGTTGCCACCTGTCTCTGGTGCTCTGGAGCCCTCCCCCACCATCCTCCCAACTGCCACAAGTTCAAAGTTCAGAGGTGTGGAAGGTGCATGGGCTGCAGCCGCACCTCATCAGGTGACAGAGGCTGGGAGGATGGGGGGACGGCGGGGAGGGCTCCAGATCAGGGAGAAGCTGTTCCTTCTCTTTCTCCCCACAGCTGACCAGGAAGTGAGTTTAAAAAAACAATCCTGCAGCCCCACTGGCCTCCCTCACCCCAGCCTGGCCCCAGCACAGGATTGTTCCCCCGCCCCTCACATGGCTAATTGTGGGTCTCCCCGTGCTATGAGTGTGCAGCTCCCTGCCCTCCACTCATCTCGCCTACACAGGGCCGGCCCATCCGTCTTGCTCTGCACCGCTTCCCCAGCCCCTAGCTTGGAACCCGCTGCCACATGAGGCACCTTGGGCCTGGCCCCCATGCCCTGGGTGGATGCCCCGGGGCTTACCCCGGCCGCGGCTGCTGCCCTCCTTGGCGCGCCGGTACTGGTTCAGCTCTTTGGCAAAGTCGTCGTAGTCCTCCTTGCCCAGGTCCTCCTCCTCATCCCCCTCGTACTCCCCGTACTGCTCGTTCTCATAGTCCTCGTACACGCTGTAGCTCTTGCTCTCCATCTTGGAGTAGGCCTTCTTGGGCAGGGGCGCCGCGTGCGACGGGGGATACTGCTGGTGTGACTGCCGGCCCAGAGAGAAACAGGGAGATGAGGGGTGAGCTGCCCCTTCCATCCACACCGCCCGCTGTTCCCTGAACCCACACCTCCGTCCGGGGGCCTCTGCACCCTGGGTGCTGATTCTGCCCCGACAGAGTTGGGGCAGCAGTGGGCCCGAGACATCTCTGCTCTTCAGAAAACTGGGAACCCCAGACCCCATGATCCCTGAAGAACTGTGAGAAGAGAAGGGGCGTTTCCCAGAGATTGACAGCAGGCGCATCTGGGGAGGGGACTGGAGGGCTCGGCGGACTCCTTGGCCGAAGTTTTCCTGGGGCCTTGAAATTCAATTAATGACTGCTTTGGCAATCAAACTGGAAGACTGTTTCAAATGATGATTCCCAAAATATGCTAGTGCCAAGTGCTATGGGATGAAATTTTAAAAATACACACAGGAAAAAAATACGCACACACAGACACACATGGACGAATGTGAGTAGATCTCAAAAAGCCTCAATCCCTAGTTCAAATTCAGAGTGAACAGGGCTCCCTCCATCCCCGTCGACCTCAACCACAGTATCTTATAAAGACTCCACTACGATAGACAGTGCCGAGTCACAAGATACCCGTGACAGCTTAAAAAAGCTTCTAATCTTTGAAACAACTATTTGTTCAAACTTGAAGATCCAAGTTGATTTTTTTTTCTTATGGGCTTTACTGGGTGCAAAAAAAAAAAAATGGTATTCAAACTCAACAAAGAATTTAAATGTATGCTTGAGCTCAAGAGACATAATGGGATGCATATAAAACTTCTCATTACACGATATTTGAGATAATCAACTCACATGGCCATTTCACTGTCTTGCCAATTTTCCACCAAAGGTCATTTCTAAACTACTGGACAAATAGTTGGCTCTGACGTAGTCTAGTCAGCCTCTTCCTCTGAGACCCACTCAAGTCCTACTGAGGCCCCAGGGAGGAGGCGGCAGACGGGGCTGAAGAGCCCGGCTCGGGGAGAGCAACTCCACCTGGGGTTAACTCCCAGCTCCTCTGCTCCAGAGCCCGGCAGCCCTGTTGGAACTTTCTAAGTCTCAGTTTCCTCACCTGTACAATGGGGATAAAATCCCCGGTGCACACACTACACACAGATGCCCACCCAGAACAGTCGGTATTTGATAAACATTGGCGTTTTCCTTCTCCTGGCGTGCAGATGGGTGGGGGGCCTGGCATTACTCACCGGTGCATACGGGGGGCTGTACTCTCTGTACTTGCGATGCCCCTTCTCGCTCGGGCTGAAGTCTGAGTCCTCAGAGAAGTCGGAGAAATCATCACTGGAAGAAGCATGGCGCTGGAATGACAGGGCATGTGGACTTAGTGATTCTGTTACCAGGGCATCAACCCTGGAACAAACCCTGCCGGAAAGTGCCGGAAGGGCTCTGGGTGCCACCTGAAACACCCTGCCTAGGGGCACTCAGTGGCAATGGAGCATGAGCTTCCAACTCTTCAAAAAAAGTCTACCAATTTGGGGAAAGAAAACACATTACTGCCAGTGAATGCTCTCTGGGGCTGAGCAGCTGAGCCCAGCCCGGGGCTTGTGGCCAGGCCCGAGGGCAGGGAGCGGCTGCCCCAGCGAACCCTCCCAGACCTACTTTGTGCTTGGATTTCCTCCTCTTCTTTGACCGCCTCTTCTCCTTCTCCCGCTCTTTCTTCCGTTTCCGCTTCAGCCTCCTGTGAGCCTTCTCCTCATCCGAGTCGCTGTGGTGCCTCTCTCCCTTCTCCTTCCGGCTCCTTTCCGGCCCTCCGGAAGTGTCCTGGGTCTCCTCGGCCCCGTCATCCTCAAGCTCACCTTCCTCCAACTCACCATCTTCCCTACAAACCAACCCCAAAGCTGGTGTGAACATGGCGCTTGCGAGGGGCCCTCCGATGGCTCTGGTCTGGCTGACGCTGATGGGAATGGTGGCTGTGAGCAGGGGTGACGCCAGGAGGGGCCTCGGGAGGACATGAGGCGCTGCTTCTTGTCCCATCCCTTGACCTCCCCCAAAAGGATGGTGTCTGCTGTGGCGTTGGTTTGGACAGGGTATGGGGTGGGGTGGATGGGTAGTTAACCATGGGCATTTACTGAAGGTGCTGCCACTAACATGGGGACAAATCCAAGCCGGTGTTTCCCAAAGTGTGTCCCACAGGACCAGTGTTCTCAGAATGAGGAGAGCAAAGAAGTTCTGTGGTCGAATGCCTTTCAGGAATCCCCGTGCTGGGGATTCACAACGTTTAATGCTCTAACAGAAGTTCCGAGAAGTTCTGCTGTAAGGAAATGCTTTAGGGCATTTCTGAAAGTCTTCTGACCACAGAAGCTTCAACTCTGTAAGGGAACAGCAAGCAGCCGCCCTCACAGAGCCACCTGGGGTCCGCTGCTCACTTGGGGGTGGGTCCCCTGGGGCTGCAGGTAGTGATCACAGACAGTGGATGGAGAGCCCGGGTTCTGGAGCCCTGGTGACCAGGCCCCGGCCCTCGGGCTCTGAGGTCTGACCTGCCCTGTCAGCTGCACGCTGCTGGGCCCAAGGCGGGGGCTGAGCAGCTAGCCAAAGGGTCCCCCGTCCCGGGCCCCTCCTGGGGTCCTCACATGCAGCCACCTCACCCACTGCAGACCCTGCTTTCTCTCCCACCTCTGACCTGCTCGCCTCTCAGCATCCCGGGATGGGGATAAAGGGGATAGATGGGGTGAAGGAGGAAGCAGCTGGATAAAGAATCCAGTTTGTGAGCCACACCCACAGACACAGTTCTCACAAGTACAGGAGCTGGCTGAAAACAAAGTTCCTCACAAACGACCACGGGAAGATGGGTATGAGAGCACAGAAATCCCTCCCGCCCCAGTTAACCAGGACCCAGGCACAGAGACTAACGGAAGGTGACCCCAACCCAGAAGGCTAACTGCAGAGGGAGCTGTGCTCAGCAGACAAGCCTGGGGCCCTGGGGCAGGAGGGAGGGCAGGCGGGAGGAGCAGGCTCCCTAGGCAAGCCTGGCCCCCGGCAGCCCCAAAGGTTCTAAGGGGCTTTGTGGGAAAACAACCACCCAACCCCTTCTCCATCTCCAAGAACCCTCACAGCCCTTCCACTTGAGCCACTCCTTTGTCGGTCTCAGAGCGGCTCCCAGACATCAAGGGGACCCGAAGGAGGGACTTTTCTCTGAACTTCCCGATTCACAGGGAATAGGTCGGGCTTCAAATCCAAGTAACTCAGCCCCACCCCACCCCCCCATGCCTCAGGCCGAGCTCAAGGGCGGCTCTCAAAACTCAAAAAACACAGGGCACAAAACTCTGGTTTTCAAAGAGATGCAAGGCAGGGAGGTGGGAGATCCTGCCTTCTGCTGTTTCCTGGTGAACTGCAAGGATGCCATGGGCCGGCCTGCAGGGGAGGGGACAAGCAAGCATTCCTGGCAAGTGAGCCACCTTCTAGCTTGGGTGGGGCCCACAAAACAAGCAGGGAGCAAAGCTCTCCCTGGAGGAAGGTCACACTGTCAGGAAGGCCTCACCCAAATGAAAAGCAGCTCCTGACCGGGGAAACTGGTTCTGTGGCCCTCACCCACCCCAGGGAGAAGCTGTTATTCACTGACACGGCAAACTTCCAGCTGCCCAGACTTGCAAACGGCGCTGGGAGGATGGTTACTGGAGCAAACACGACAGTGTGTCCCAGACGGGAACGCTGTGGGCAGCCCAGGCCACCACGCCTCAGGAGAAATGCAGGGAGGGACAGACAGATAGAAAGACACACCAACAGACATGATGGAGCTGGGAAGGCCCAGGGGAAGACTGGAGGAGTAGAGACTGGCACCCATGAAGAAAAGCTAAAAAGTGCCTCACCCCCAACTCTTGGGTCTGAAAAGGAGAAAGCTGAATGGAGACATGGGAGTAAAGTCTGCAAAATCCAGAATGCAGGCAGCCCCTCGGGAGACAGGAACCACCTGACCCCCCTGGAAGCTGAGATTATAGAAAATCAAGTCCAAGACTCAATTAGCAGAAGACCCACTGGAATCTGGAAGTGTCTCTCAGAGCTGGAAGGGACTCAGAGAAAGCATCAGTGAGGAACTGAAAGGGGGAGAAGTGAACGGACTTGGCAAGGCAAGGGGGTCAGAGCCAGACCCATGCTCTGACTCCCAGCCCACGACAGGGGACAGACAAGAAGGCGGAGACCGCTCCTTGTCCACCTGGGGGATCCACACACCGAGAGGGACACCCCGCCACCTCCACTCTGCATCCAAGAATGCTGAGGACAGAGAAGTTAAGGGGCCTGCGTGAAGCATCCGGAGCCCCCACTCTTTCTTGGGCCCCTGCTCCGAGCCAGGTACCCTACACTTCCCTGCACTTTCCCCAAAGGAAGAAGATCCAAATGACAAGAAACTCAGTCCACAAAGCAGCCTCCACAACAAACAGGCCCCGGTCAGCTGAACCAGGGACAGATGGGATCCTCAGACACCCCCTGGCCTCCACCCTCTCACGGGCAAGGATGCTGCGAGGACATAGCAGGTGGATGTCTTGCTCGAGCTCGGTTAGGTCTTCCAGCCCTGTCCCAATGCCACGCGCTGGCCTGGACCGAAGCACAGCCCGCTCTGCATCTGATACCTGGGGGCCAAAGGGCAGCACGCTATCCAAAGGGCTCCAAGAGCCTTACCTGCCATCAAGGATGATTCTAGAAGGAAGCCTTTTCTTTCCCAAGCACTTACTCAGCAGAGAAGTTCAGCTTTCAGAGGTATCCCACAAAGACTTTCAGCCCAGAGATTCTCTGCATTACCTACCCCAGCAGCCCCAGGCACACTGGGAGGGCTCAACGTGACTCTACTGAACAACTTTTCACAAAGTTGTTCTGAGGACTTGGAACTTTGTTTCCCTAGAGTTGGGAGAGGCTGAAAAAATAAACAGGATAAAGAAGAAATTGCCGGTGATTTATGAAGGTGAACTGGGATACTGGAAGGGCACTTGATGGTGGCACCTGCCTGCCTGCTATTGTTTTCAGGGCCGTCCAACCACGCCGGCTAAACATGCTGCATGAATACAGGGTCTCAGCTATTTTCTTCAGGCTGAGTTCAACAGGGAAAAAAAAAAAAAAATCAGCCAACTGGGACAGAGGATGGGAAGCCTGTGGGCCACTGATACTACCACACAAAGGCAGGCTCCGCAAAACAGCAACCGGGTTTAAGCGGTGCCACTTAACAGACTGCCAGCAAAATCCATGTCAAAGTGGGATTAAATACCAGAGGGAGCACGCTTAATAGACTGTGACATAATCCCCCAAGAAAAGTGGGGGAAGCCCCACTGCGCTAATCATCTAAATCTCGACCTGCCCAACCCTCTTGAGGCAGGCATGCAGGAGAAAACCCAGCCGCCGCATTGGGCAGAGCCACATTATTTCCAGGACTGGGCCTGGTGAGGCCCTGGAGGGCTGCCCAGGTTCAGCCAGTTAGAGGCATCAGGGACAGGAAACCAACCCCATTAGGACAGTGACAGGGACCCGGCCCCCAGGAGGAAACGGGAAGAGGCCGGAGCCTTGCTTAGAGCTGGGTCTGCCTTGTGCTTCCACACTAAGCTTCCAGGGCATTTAAGTTTCAGTTTTCAGAGGTAGCGGCAGCCCCAGGGCTCCTCCTCTCGGGTCAAAGAACAGTTCCAGGTACCCATTCCAAGGAAGGGCAGCCAGACCAACGCCACAAGTACAGAGGTGTGTTGTGTTCATCATGAACCACAGATGTGCAAAAACAGCACCTGGTAAAGAAACCCCAGGTCCCCAAAGAAGGCGAACACTATGCACCATGTTACAGATTTGGGCATCATGCATCTCTCTCCCTTCCTGCAAACCAGCTTAACCGCCAGCTCTGCCCATTCCATGGCTGTGAGCTCTTGGTACATAACCAGAGTCTTGGTTTTCTCATCTGTAGAACAGGATAACAATAGTACCCACCTCAAGGGGTTGGAAGGATTAAATGAAGTAATACTGGATAAAACCCTTGACATAAGGCCAGGCACAAAGGAAGTACCTGATAAAGAACAGTTACTGGTTTTAAGAACCAACTAGCAGGAGCGTGCCTCTCTGTGTATAACCCTAAATTGGCTGGAATGCTTATTGGAAAGCGTTTTCTCTCTGAAGAAGGTAGGGTTAACTTCTCTGCAGCGGCACTGCTGACTGTTGGCTAAGAAGTTCTGGCTACTTAGCCCAACTGTGTATGTACCATCCTCGCCCAACAAGTCCTGCTGACAAATCAACATCCCCCTTCTTCAGCTCTAATACAGGTGATACCAGAGAACAACCGAGTGGCTGACCAAGAGGAAAAAGCACAGGGAGAGCTGGCCCCAGAAGAAGGGACAAGGACCCCTTACAAAAATGACACTTGGCAACAGGGCAAGTCTCTAGACAAGAGAGATGGACGAAAGTTGAAAGGGGCCTGGGTTTATGGATCTATCTGGTTTACGGAGGGGTGGGGGGTGAGTGGGGGAGGTGAAAGCCCAAACATAACAAAAAAGACAGGAACTCATGGGAGCAGCGGCTGTTACCTGAAGATCATGAGAGCTTTTGACAAGAGGCAGCTAGGTTAATGTGAAGGTCAAGGTTATGATCATTAACTGCCCAAACTCTCAATAAATTGCCTGGGTAGGTTCTGAATGACCCATTAACTCGGGACAAAATTACAAAAATTACAAGGAGGCTCCGCCTCTTCAAATGTTTAACGACTGGCCTAAATGCAGAAGTCCAGAATCCCCAAATCGACTCTGCGGACAGTCATTTACTAGGAGTGAAGAAGGCACACAGCCTTTCCTTTAGAAAACCAGCTTGGGGCAGCTCCCTAGAGAAGGCCCCCGCAATCTTCCCTCGACTTGGGATGACGCAGAGCAGCCATGGGGGTAAACCTCACTGAGGGATTTTCAGAGTCAAGAAACTCCTGAAATAAACCTCTGGGTCTGCACACGTTTTTCAGTGTCCTTACTACCTAAGTTCATCAACCAGAAACCAAGAGCAAATGAATGGGCTCTGTGTGGCCCTTTCCCTCAGCATCCTCAAGTGTGGTCATAACTGCCTCTGTGACATCACGTCATCTCCATGTCAACGTGGCAGTGTCACTTGGACCATGGCAGGCCTGCTGCCGCCCAAGCACAGACCCAGCACGGGGAGAAGAGAAACCTGACAGCCAGCACCCTGGGCCACTTGCTTCAATGCCACCCAGATGGCCAGCCTGGGGCTAGGCTCCGGATTCAAGCAAAACTACTGGAACAGGTCAATGTAGTGGAAAAGCAAAGACAAGTAAATCCAGGCTTGATACTGAGGTATTATGGAATCAGTGTTAATTTTGTAGGAATGATCATGGTTTTTTGGTTATGTTAAAAAAAAAAATCCTTAAGCTAGGGATTCATACTGAAGTATTTATGGATGAAAAATGAGAAGTAGGAGTTGCTTTAAAATAAGCAGGGGAGATGGGGGATGGAGTAGGATGAACCAAAACTGGCAAAATGTATACGATTGTTGGAACCTGGTGATGGATATATAGCAGCTTATTATACTATTTTTCTCTTCTCTTGCATATGTTAGAAAATTTCCATCATAGAAAGTTATAAAAAAAAAAAATTGTTCCTACTGTGACAACCTCAGCAATGTGAGGAGAAGCCATAGAGGTTCTCAAGAAGTTAATCTGCCAGCAGAGAACCGGAGTCCAGGATGGGGGCCTCCATCACCCCTCACCGAGGCCTATGCTCTCTGACCTGGTTCCCTCATTTGCAAAACAGACATGTCAAACCTGCCCGGGTACCCCAGAAAGGCCAAACACAGTAAGAAATCTTCACCATGAACACTGTACAGCAACAACCAGCACGTCGGGCACTGCTGTGAGCTCTTCCTTTGTACTCCTTCCTTATTTAAATGCCTCAACAAACATCCCCATTTTACAGACAAGCAAACTGAGGCCCAGCGATGGTAAGAAACCTGTTCAGAGGGTCGCAGCTAGGACGGAGCAGAACTGGAAGCTGAGTTCAGGACTTCCTGACTCTAAGGCCCAACTCTTAAATCTCTTTCCCCTTAAGACAATTCGAAATTATCAGGAAAAGAATAATTTACTAAACACATCCACTGACAAAACAACTTCCACCCCAAAATTCATACTTGAGTTAGGAAAAAATAAGATGTTAAGTCCATAAAACATTATATGAAATGCTTAAACAAGGTGCTACGACACCGGGCAAGTTCCTTAAACATTCTCTGCCCCAGTTTTGTCCCTGTGACGTAAGGCAGTGACGGAACCAAGCTGATGGGGCTGGGTAGAATCCCATAAGGCTGCACAGACCAAATGCTCAGCACCGACCTAGCCTGGAATAAATGCTCAGGAGTGAAAAAGAGCTAAATGTGAAGGCACAACGCCAAAAAGTCCTCCCAAGAGCCAAATGAAGGGGACCGTGGCATTAAAAAATCCGACGAAAGACATTTGGATAGTTTAAGAGGCATGGCAAAGGTTCACGGAATTCTAGTGAAAAACCAAACGCCACTCATTCCAAGATGAACAGAAAGCAACACAAATCTGAGGGATGGAATTTCCAAATTGTCCCCCAACAAGAGAACAGATGCTCCAACCCCAAGTGCAGGGTGTCCACGATGGGGTGAGTCAAGGTCACAAACCTCTCAGGCAGAAAGTCTCGACAGTTTGAACCTAAGGCCCCCCAAGAAAAGGCACAGCCTGCCAGAGGAAGATCACTGTGTTAAGGATGTCATTTTCTTTGCCTGACTGGCCATCTTCCCCTCCCACAAGCTCAGAAAACAGTTCACATTCTTGAGCAAAGGTATCGCTTGCATGCATTTGGTAAGTCTTTCACTGTCATAGTAAAAGTTCCCCAAACATTCAGATCCAAGTTTCTCCTGACAGGTGAATCTTCTAAAAGTTGCTTCTCAGCAAAGCACAGTTCCCTAATAACCTTCTCATGCAAACCACAGATGGCTTAAAGCTGGCAAGATGCTGGTTTTCACCCAAGTGGGGCCGATTTCTGTTATTCCAGAAAGGAAAGTCTAAGCATTTAACTGGTGAACTAAGACTTCTCCCTGTTTATAAGTTTGCAGAGGAATCAATCTGGTTCTACTCAATATACATTCAACACACCCAAGGTATTAATATTAATAGAAGTATTAGTATTTTCCTCCAAAACGAGGCCTGGATTTAGGGCATGAAGATTTCTTGTTCATAAGCCACTAAGGAATTTCTTCCAAAACGCTGCAATTATCACTATTGGTCTACTTTCATGTGACTGGAAGCTCCGAGAAGGCAGACAAGAAAGAGGCTCTCAGTCATCCCTGGACCTCCTGGGGCCCAGCCCAGGCCAGGGAGATGGGACGAGCACTCAGAACAGATTCTGAACGAATGCATCACCTCAGACAGCCACTCACTGGCTTTCAATTTCATCAACATAGACCACAGACTTTTACCAGGGACCTCCGTTGGCAATCTGGATCACTTTAAAAACAGATGAGGTCACAGAGGGGTGCCTTTACTCGCCAATTCATTCACTGAGTGTTTACCCAGGGCTTTCTAACAGGCCGGAAGATGACTGACAGAGCCCACAGGTGCATCCACAAGCAGATGGGGGGGCCGCCGGCCGTCCCTCCCACCCGGGACACAGCACAGCCCAGAATCCCAAGGAAACCTAAGCCTTGGTGTCTGTTAGGAAAATGAGGAGGGCACTAATCCAAGCCACCTGCAACGACATGTGGCCAAGTGACACTCGTGCCTGGGCCCAGCTCCCTTGGGTTGTGCCGTGGCAGGGTTGTGCTAACTGCAATCCACTTCTGCACTGGGCCACCAGGCAGCTCCGGTTACTGCTAATGAATGAAAATCCCTTCAATTTAGGGGTTCAACAGCTGGGGACCGGGCCTCTAACAGCCACTGGAAGGAGGGAAAGCAGGGATGATGGGGCCATGGCAGGTCACTGAGAGCAGTGACAAGCCCTCACCCTCTGTGGGACCAACTCTGAAGGGAATATCTGTGTTTCTCCCCCAGTCCTTCCCCCAACCCCCTCCACCACCATATCGGCCACTGGGCACACCATACTAGGGCAGGGGCCAGCAAACTTTTGTAAAGGGCCAAAGAATACAGTATTTGAGGCTTTGTGGGCCCTCTGGTCTCTGTCTAAATGACTCAGCTCTGCTGCTATAGCACAAAAGCAGCCAGAAAATATCAATGAACAGGCATGGCTGCGTTCCAATAAAACTTTATTTACAAAACAGAGTGGCCTGGATTGGCCCCAGAGCCATCATTTGCAGACTCCTATACTAGACACAGGGGCTCTCAAACTTTTTTGACTTGACCCACTTCTCCTTTACATTTCTATCAAGATTTTCATGAAGTCACACGTAATTTTTACTGCACTCTGCCTTTTCTATCCTTTTCCAAATCCAGATGACTCAATAAAGGGACTTCATATCCCACTCATTAATGGCTGCAACGTGCAGTTGAAAACTACTGGAGCAGAGCCAGGGCAGCCTAATGGGTAGATGTGGGTCTGGGTACCAACTCTACCGCCCACTAGCTCTGGGCCCTCGGAGAAGTGACTTCACCTGTTTCAGTTTCTGGGCCTGGGGCTGTGGGGAGGGTTCACAGGCACTAATGCCTGTGAAGCATTGGGCATGGCCACATGCCACGTTATGCAAGAGGCGCTGCTACAGCTTTGGGAAGACAAGGAGACTGACTCAGGACTCAGCCTGCCTCCCACGTCCAGGACCACCCCCACTGCCCACGTGCTCTCCCAGAAGAGGCTGACCGTGGTGTGGAGGGAAGAGGGCAACAGCCACGCTGCATGTGGGGCTCTCTAGTGCTTGAGTTCACTCTCTTGTTTCTGGGACAGAGACTGAGAGTTGGGGCCAAGGGAACCCAGTGCTGAGTGAGCTGCCAAGCTAGGGTCTCTCCTCATGGACCTGCCCACAAGCCAGCCACTGAGCCTCACCTGATAAGAAACTTCCAGGCATTTACTTTCAGGGTGGGTATCAGTGAGCTGCAGTGGCAACAGCAACCCCTTATTGTGGCCAGAAGCTGCAGAAGGGCGGTCAGACATGAGGGCAGGAAATATGAGGCCTGGGAAAGGCGGTCCCAACCCCTGCCTGACTAAATAAAGTACTTAAGAGAGAAGTGTGCCTTGCACTGCACACCCCAAACCCTTTCTGCTCCAAAAAAAAAAAAAAGCACGGGGGTGGGAGCCTGGTTGCCAAATGAACACAACCATAATTGGCATGGCCGAATTACAAAAGGGTGGTAACAATCTTGGAGCTAGGACAGACCTTGTGCATTTCTCTCAGAGACTGTGGAGAGAGTAAAGGGTCTGGCTCGGGGCGACAGGGCTAGTCAGCAGCGGGGTGAGCTTCTCGAACCCTGGCTTCCTAATTCTCAGGAGGCCTACCAAGGGTGCCTCCCTCACTCAGTCTAAGGGCCAAGGATGAACACAGGAAGAAACAGCGAAAGCATGAGACTGCCAGTTTTAGCAGCTACAGTAAAGGATATTGAGCAAGGGAGAAGGGCCTTAAGATGGCTTCCACTTAGTTTCAACCCTGATTGGCTCCTTGCCCTTAAGGAAATGAACCAGAACCCTGAAAGGTGAAAGATAAACTGACTTCCTTCAAAAACACAGATGTTATTCTTAGTTCTGTTTACGTGCCAGACTGTAGAAGTCTATTTAGAATTTTTCTCTAATAGGGAAAGCAGGAAGAGAAGGAAACCGAGGCTGGCCTGCTGGACCACGATGACCTTGATGCGTGGTCATTTCCCACAGGGCCCACTGCACACTGCCGGGGAGGGGCCAACCCCCAAGCCCACGTTCCTCCCCTGCACATCCTGCTGCCACCTCCAAGGTTCACAGGGGAGGTGCCACCACTTGCCTTGCAAATGGGGCAGAATCACCAATTTACATGGATGCAAAATGACCAAAATGCATGCAAGAAAGATCCTCCATCTAGAACAATTTGGCCAGGAGAGCAAACTATGCTGTGAGCAAATATCCTGCTTCAGCTAAAAAACGACTCCAACCACAGGACATAACTGAGTCCAGCATTAACCAAGATGCCACCACGTCTTCATTTCTGTCAGAAACGGGTTAGAGTCAACCCGACAAGTAAAGTGCCAGAAAGTCACTTTAAAACTGCCCACCTAACCTTGTGTCACTTCTAAATTGGTGCACAAAACCTCAGACAACTACCAAAGTCTTTAGGACCAATCTACGCTAACTACCAAAGCGAAAGACAGCACCAAAGACTAGGCCAATAAATCTGCAAAACCAAACAACCCCCTACCCCCAAAAAACGCTTATCCAAATTGACTTTAAATGCCACCCAGGGAAAGTGGCAGATTTCCCCCTTTCCTATTAGGTTTTAACTATGAATCTGGCTTCCAACCATGACAAGCTTCCCTCCACCAACACACAGACCAATCCTAGAATCAGAGTGTTAAGTATCTACAGCCAGAACTCTTGAGAACCATCCCTTTCTCTCATATTGTGTCAGTGGTTGTGCTGCCCAGACTAAGGTGAGAGGCTTGCTCATTTCGAAACTTGGCTATTTCACTTGATATTTGCTCTAGATTATTTTTGCTGTCACTCAACCTCCTAACAAAAGGTCAGAAGCCGCCATGGTAGCACTAAAAGAAACCACTTGCAGGGACACCAAAATTTGGTTCTCTGGAATACGGTTTGAACTAGTGCTCTCCACGGAAGCTTGGATGTAGTTTCGTAAGCAATTTTAGCCATGAAGGCATTTACTGTAACTGGATCCAGCCTATGTGATGAGATATTTCTAGGGATTCGACAGCCACAAAAACGTAATGGAAGAGAACAAATAAAGCAACCCTGAGACAGCCATTTCCCCACCAGGGAAGGTAAGAGACCCAAGAGTAAAGAGGAAGGCGGAGGAGGCTTTCTTAAATGATAAAGTACTAACCTAGCCCAATATGAAATCGACTATATTTACATATGGAAACATACAAGTTCAGAGTCAAGGGTTCTTCTTTCCCTCTCCAGGCAGTAAACAGCCAGGAAAGCCTCATCCATAGGTGCAAAATGGTTTTCCCTTGGGATGAGCCTTCTTGGCTAAAGAAAAGCCACAGTGGTGGCTTTCTAAAGTAGCTAGCTCTATTTAAAATATATATATATATATATATGTACACACACACACAAGCTTGTAAATAATCAGAATTTTAAACATTCAGAGCACAACAAAACCCCTTCTGGGAGACAGGACAGGCTTTCGAGCTCACAGTCTCTCCTGTCCCCCAGAAAGGGTTTTGGACAGTCCTTTTGGGAGTCACTTTTTTCCTCTTTTGAAGAGCAAATGTGGAAGGAGGGAGCTTTAAAATAATAGGGTTTTATGACCAGAATATCCATGTTTTCATGGTCACAACTGTTTCTACTTGAAATTCTTCTGGATTTATTTTCAGATCAAACGTCTCATCCAAAGAAAATAAAAATTTAAAAGGTTGTAAGTGTATATATGTAAGATTTGCTGTTAAATCAGGAATTCTGAGTGACACCCTTTTTTTCTTTTTTTTTTTGCAACATCCGTTAGTTTGAATTTTAATACTGATACATCAGTTTGGGACAAAAAAAAAAAAAGCAGTACTGTGACATATCAAAAACAAAGATTACCAAAAAACAGTTTGGCGTAATTACTGGGGCTTCTTTAATTTGGTGGATGAGATTCCTTTGAGAACAGAAAACAATAAACCCCTGTGTCGATAAGCCTGAGAGCTTTTAAATGTTGGGGGAAATATTTTTATATTCAACAAAAGAACGAATGCTAAAATTGTCACTTACGAAAGAAAGCTTATTTCCTAAGCATTTCATCTGAAAAATAAAATTTAAATAAGCATCCTTCTACAACTTAGTAGCACCTGAAACTTGGAAGATTGATCTGTTAGTGTCAGTTTCTGCTCTTGGTTGCTGAAGAGGGAATTTTGTGAGGGATGGGAAACTTCAAATAAATGCAACTCACTTTCGGCTGACCCTGTGCACTGGATCGTGTGTTCGGTTTGTGCTTCAGACATTTTTTTTGCAGGATACTGTAATGTGTGGACACTTCTTTCTCCCACAACCGATTTTACGTATCTAAGATCACCATTTGATGGCAGTAAATTGCGAACATATTAAGAGGAAGAACCAAAGAAGCGGCCTTACTGAATCGCAGTTTATAGATGTTTCCTCATCTAAATGCCAGTGACCTTTCTTGCTCATAAGAATGGAAAAAAGGAAATTGAGTGTTACTTGTGCAGAGGAATACAGCTACATGTTAAACAGTTTTCACTAACAAAATGTCAGGGACCAAAAGCGGGCGGGGGGGGGGGGAAGGGGATTGGAACTTCAACGTGTTTTGTCTTTTAACAGAGAAACTTATGCTTGTAAAACACATCAGAAGTACAGTGTTTGATTCTGCAAGTCATTTCTGTTGCTGTTTTTTCCTTGTACGTGTAGGGCAGGGTTGGACTGGGGGCTGCGGAAAGTGTCCTCTCCACCATGACTGGGCGTGTAACACATTCACATCAACTTTTCACGGTCAGGCATGTGCTTTCGAACAAAGGAGCAGTGGAGACAAGCAGGGGGAGACTGGGGCTTGACACAGTTTACAGATTTTGTGCTTAAACAGTACTTAAATGACTTGCTCAATTTAAACATTCATCGCCATAAGAGACATTGGAGAAAAATGAGGAAAATGGATCTACTTGAACCATATTTTGAACCACAATTATTTGGGGGGGGGGGTGGTGAGAACATTAACTTGGAGGGAAATATCATAAACCAAATTCAGTAACCTTGTCTCCTACAAATGGACTTGTATCCGCTTTCTTCAAAGCTGAAGGCTGGAGACAAAGCAACGATTGAAATGAAACAAGGGATGGCACGGGTTTGAAAACATATGGGCCTTTTACATAGGTTTTTGTCATGTTACAGTAATGCATTTTTTTTTTTAGAAAACTGTGTACATTAAAAAAAATTAAAACATTGAAAGGATGTGCAAGTCTAAAAGGGCTCAACAGGGTTAGAATCCTGATTCGAACATTTTAAATTCAGTTTCTCAAGCATCACTTTGGTCTAAAGGCGAGGAGGCAGGCAGGAAAGGGACAAATAGAGGGAGATAATTGAATTACTTAATAAAAGAGGCTACTTACCATCCCAACCCATTGTAAGACATACACTTCTGACATAAGAGAACTCCTGAGAGGTCGAATAAAGCGTGTAAGCACCTTTGGGTACTACACCTGCCCCCCAAGGGGGGGCCCCGGAAGCCCAACGTGGGCTTAGCAGAGCAGACCTTTGCTAATCTGTTTATTTCCTTGAACTGGAGTCAGGCTGCCATGGGCTGCGATTCCCAAGACGATACATTTAATTAGAACAAAACAGAACAGAACAAAACAAAAAATTTTGTAAAAGCTCACCAAACTGCTGCACTTGTGTCTCTGAATGTGGGTGGCATTTCTTTTAAAAGGCAAAGTATGGTCTGTGGAGGAGAAAGGGAAAAGGGGAGGTGGGAGTGGGGAGAAGGGGCCGCTGTGCCTGGCAGGGAAACCCTTGCCTGGGACCCGCGACTAGAAGAGGGTCCCCAGCGGCTCCCCAGCCCGGGATGCGACGGGGCAGCCATCTGTCCAGCGCGTTCCCTCCCCCCACCCCCCGCCCCACTCCAAGACTTGCTTTCCTGCCGGCTGGAACCCTCCTTCCATTCCCAGACCCCCTCGACAGCCACCTCGTCCCCTGCCCCAGTAAGGAAGAGTAGGCGAACCCTGCACCCCATCCCCTTCTGCTCGAGCAAGGTAAACGGGAGGCCCCAAACTCACCCTAAAACGCGCCGGGCTGGCCCCATTATCAACCCCCCAGAGAAGGGCGTGGGGAGGGACCCATTTCGCACTTACTAAAGGGGAGGGGGACGCTCTCTTTCACCCCGTGCCAAAGCACGAGGAAACCTCATTTCTTCCGGAAAGGATAGAGACCCATTTTACCCCGAAATGGGGGGAGAACCTCCCAAGAAAGCTGGGACCAACGTCCCCTCCCCTCCAAGGATGAGAAACCAAACTTCATCCCCCCACCAAAAAAAAAAAAAAAAAAAAAAAGCTGGGGACCCTTCCCCACGTCACCTACCTACGAAAAGCGAGGGGAACTTTGCCCCTAAGGAAAAACATGGGGAAAGGTTTTCCCTCAACCCCCCAAAAAAGGAAGCAGGAGCTTTCATCAAAAGGGATAGGAGATCCCAATTTAGCCCCCTAGGGAATAGCTGAGCAACACCTCCCGCCAAAAAAAAACTAAAGTGCAAGAAAGGTCCCCACCCAAAAGACCCCCCCCCATTGGAAGGATGGAAGGAGGACTGAGCAAACCCCCACTTCCTGCCTAAAAAATATACGGTACCTCTCCATGTAGGGTAGGGCACACCTCGCCCCAGGAGAAAGGATACTGCCGGGGCTGGGAGACCCACCCCCAACTCCAAGCCCCTAAAAGCGGGACTGTTCTGTTGCTCGAGATTCCCCCAAAAAGGGTCCGGGAGCCCCTCCCCCAGTCCCTTCCCCGAAGCCAGGCTACGGGCAGGCGGGCCCGTGGCTGCCAGCTCGGGGCGCAGGGGCAGCCAGGACCCCCGTGGGCCTCCGCAGCCGCCCCCAGCGCCCCCTCCCCAGGGCGAGCGGGCGGGCGCGGGGGGCCCGGGGGGCGCCTCCTCACCTTCCCCTCAGCATGGCGCCCAAAAAAGACAGAGCAAGAGCGAGGGAGAGCGGGCGAGCGCCGCGAGGGGGGGGAAACGCATGAGGCCGGGAGAGAAAGCAAGCGAGAAAGAGCGAGCGAGCGAGAGACACCCACCGACCCCGCCCTTCCTCCTCCTCCTCCTCCTCCTCCGCGGCCCGGCCCAACATGGCGGCCGCCCCCCTTCCTCCTCCTCCTCTTCCTCCCCCCGGGGACGCTGCCCCGGCCCGGCCGGGGGCCTGACCTGTCGTCAGGGAGCGGGAGGCGGTGGTGGAGGAGGTGCGGGGTGGCCGGGCGGGCGTCGGGGGAACACGGAGGAGGCGAAGGCGTTGATGGCGGCGGCGGCGATGGCGGCGGCGGCGACTCTGATGGCGGCGGGGGGGGTCCCGGGCGCGGACTCCATAGTTCCTTTTTTGGGGGGGGGTGGTTAATGCACGAAAAAGGACTGCTTGGGCGTGGCGGGAGGGGCACACTTTATCTCTGAGGGCTCCTGATGGGAATGGGTATATATTTTTTCGGTTTCGGAATCACCTCTGCGCCGACCTCCGCGCAGGCCCCGCGGCCTAGGCCTCGGCGGGCCACTCGCCGCCTGCTTTCTCCGCAGCCCGCCCCTGCGGTCACTCGCTCACGGGCGCGGGGCCCTCATCGGGGCGAGAGCCACCCCCCCGCCCACACACACACACACACACCCGCGGCCCGGGGGTGGGAGACCCAGGGGACACGGACACTAGTGGGTGGTTGGGTGTAATTAGCTCGGGCCGCGCGCGGTGGAGCAAGCGAGGGGGAGCGGGGAGAGGAGAGCGAGCAGGGGGGTAAAAAAAAGGATTTTAGAGGGAGAGGAAATGGGCCGCGGAAACGGGCCGTCTGTCTGACTGCCCGCCCTAGGTGTCCCGGCTGCCCGGCCCCCGCCGCAGTCAGAAATTCACACAAAATGGCGGCTCGGCCGGGACGAGCCGAGAGGCAAAGGCGATAGCAGAGGCAAGGTGGGAGGGGGAACTGGGCGGCGAAGGCGGAGGCCGCGTCACGTGGAGGACTGGGGTAGAGGCCGCTCTCCCGAAGGGTGGCGGAAAGACCCGAAGGAAGCTGAGCGGGACACGGGGCGGGGAGCCAGAAAGAACCGAAGGTGGCCTGGGCCGGTGAAGACCGTGAAGCCGAAGGGAGACGGAAAGAGCCGAAGATGATGATACGGGCGGGGCGGGGCAGTAAGAATGCGAAGCCCAGGGAGCCGGAAATGACCGAGGTGGGTCGGGACTGGGGGGGAGGGGGAAACGTAAAACTGACGGGATCCGGAAAGAGCCGAAAGCGGTATCGGGGTTAGTGATAAGAGGCGGAAACAGCCGAAAGAGGCTGATTAGGAAATAAAGGAATTAAAACACGAGCCGAGCGGGCGGGACTAGAGGGGCGGTTAAATAAGTAAACGACTCTGAGGAATCAACCCAAGGACTAATAGGAAGAGCCGAAAGTTTTAGATGGGAGAATGGAAGGGAAGAAATTCAGACTACAGAGAGAAACTATAACCACAAGAGAAGTTGGAGGTTCCCGGAGAGTAGTGGATGGGACCAAACCCGGCTCTCGAGAGGCGCGGAAGGGGTGGGGCTTGGCAGTGAATTGGGAGAGCTTAAGAATCCGGTCCTGGCACGCGGAAGGCATTCAGTAAATACACCATTTGGCAGCTTTGGGAGTTTAAATAGTGTACGAGTGTGAAATCATTTGACCCTTAGAACCATTCTAAGGGAAGCTGCTATTATTCCCATTTTATAGATGCAGAGGAAGAACCTCCATGTTTAAAAGGTCGTAGGATAAACCGAAAGGAGTCCAGCAAGATCTGTAATCAGAGCTGGCATTCCATTGCCTCAAGCAAAAAATTTTTTCACCCCCCCCCCCCCCGTTTGCATCCAGAGCTATACAGTGCTTTTATGAGCGCCTTCTATAGTGCCAGGTTCTGTGATGGGAGTTTAAACACCAATAAACTACGGTGGAAATCAATATGGCAATTCCTCAGAAAGTTACAGAATTGCCATTTGACGTGCAATCCCACTTCTAGGTATTCACGCAGAGAGAGTGAAAACAGGACAGCAAACAGATACATATACACCAAATGTTCATAGTATTATTTACAGTAGCCGAAAGTTGGAAACAATTTAAGCATCCATCAACAAATGAATGGATAAACAAAATGTGGTATATACACAGTGGAATATTATTCGGCCATAAGAAGAAAATGAAGTCATGAGACATGCTGCAACATGAAAGAACCTTAGAAACATTATGCTTGGTGAAATAAACCAGACACATAAGGACAAAAATTGTATGTTACCACTTATAAGAGAGGACTAGAAATAGCAAACTCACAGAAATAGAAAGCAGATTAGAAGTTATGGCAGAGAGGGGGAGTATTTGTAAAAATAAAAATAAATACATATATACATGATCAAATTACTGCTGCACAAAACAGAGTGCTAAATAAATGCTTGTTAATTAAAAAAAAAAAAAAAAAAAAAGAATGTCCCAGAGAAGAAACTGGGAAACTGGGGGTTAAGGAATAAAGCGGGGGTGGGGGTGGGTGATAGAAAACTGAGGAATTGCGGTACAGAAGAGAAAATAGCTTATTTCAGGTTCTGACAAGGCAAAGAGCGCTAGTTTCTAGGAACTGAGGAAACCTGTGTGACAAGAGTGGTAACTAGAAGCGGGATGACAGAAGTTGCCAGGTGACCCACTGGGATAGTGATCTGGCTGTAAAAGTAAACCAAAAGGTTCCAGAACTGCTTGGGGACACAAGTTTTGGGAGGCTGTAATTTACAGTCTCCTTTAGGGAAGAAATTAGCCTTCCTGATAACATGCTTAAGCCATTTTCCGATTAACTTTTATGGGATGAAACTTGTTCTGGGAAATGTGTGGCCCACCCATTTGGCAGTCAGCTGAATGCCAGTCAAGAATCTCATGACTTTTAACCATACTGTCTGTTCTTTCTTGATCTAATCTCCAGTCAAGGATGATTATCTCTTTTCCTACAAAATGTGCCTGCAAAGATGATTATCTCTTTTTCTATAAAATGTATCTGCGAAGAGGGAATCCTTAAAAACTAAAAAAAAAGACAGAAAAAAAGAAAAAACATCCAACTATACAACACAGTGAACCCTAATGTAAATGAGGGACTATAGCTAATACTACAATTATAAAAATATTCTCTCATGAATTATACCAAATGTACCACACTAATGGAAGTTGTTAACAATAGGGTTGTATATGGGAACTCTGTATCTTATACATGATTTTTCTGTAAACCTACAACTTCTCTACTAAAAAAAGAGTGAATCCTTCAACTGGCCTACAAAAGACCTTTTTCACTTGCATGCAAGTTTGTAGTGAAATAATCTCCTGTGATCATAAATAGAGTGTCCAAAAAGTTGTCTTTAACATACCAAGAGCTAGTACAAGGTTGTGAGGATGGAAAGAAAAAATATTATGAATGGGTCACTATGTATGACTGTGAAATGTGCCATTCCCACCTCCAGAACCCATATGGTCTAGTTATGGAAGAAACAACACTGGTTGCTGGGAATGGAGGGAAACTTCCTCAAAATGACAAAGGACACATATGAAGGACCCACAGCCAATATACTCCATGGTGAAAGACTGAAAGCTTTCCCCCTTAATATTCAGCAGCAAGACAGACATGCCCACTGTCACCACTGTTCAGCATTGTACTGGAAGTTCTAGCTAATTAGGCAAAAGAAAGAAGTGAAAGGCATCAAAATTAGAAAGGAAGAGGTGGAGCTTTCTCTATTTGCAGATGACATGCTCCTGTATACAGAAAACCCTGAAAAATCCACAACAAAGCTGCTGGAACTAATAGACAAATTCAGCAAAGTGGCAGGGTATAGGATCAACATGCAAAAATCAGTGATGTTTCTATATACTGGTAGTGAACAATCTGACAAAGAGATAGGGAAGAAAATTCCATTTGCAATAGCAACTAGCAGAATCAAATGAATCTAACCAAGGATGTAGAGGACTCGTACACAGAAGACTACAGAATATTGCTGGAAGAGATCAAAGAAGACCTAAATAAATGAATGGACATTCTGCGTTCATGGATTGGAAGATGAGATAATAAAATGTTGATTTTACCCAAGGTGTTCTGCAAAGTCAATGCAATCCCAGATATTCCAGCTGCCTTCTTTGCAGATATGGAGGAGCCAATCACTGGATTTAAATGGGAGGGTAAAGAGCCCCAAATAGCCAAAGCCATCTTGGGGTGGAAGAATGAGTTTGGAAGACTCACACTTCCTGATCTTAAAACTTGTTATGAAGCCACAGTAATCAGAGCAGCATAGTACTGGTACAAGGACAGATATGTGGACCAATGAAATCAAGTTGAGAGTTCAGAAATCAACCCTCTCATTTATGGCCAGCTGATTTTTGACAGGGGTGCCAGGTCTACTCAACTGGGAAATAGTTGTCTCTTCAACAAGTGGTGCTAGGAAAACTGCATGTCCATATACAGAAAACAACTCGAAATGGATCAGGAACCTAAGTGTAGGAACCAAAGCTGTGAAACTCCTGGAAGAGGCCATGGGGAGTCTTCCTCGGGACCTTGTTAGGCAATGGTTTCTCGGACCTTGAACCGAAACCACAAGCAACAAGGGAAAAAAATGGATGGATGGGACCTTATCAAAATGGAAAACTTTTGTGCATCTAAGGACTTTATTACAGAAGTAAAGGACAACTTACTCAATGGAAGAAAATATTTGGAAACCATGCATCTGATGGGGGTTTAGTATCCAGAGTATATAAAGAAATCCTGGAACGCAACAATTAAGATAAAAACCAACCAAACAAACAAACAAAGCACTGGTTGAGAGCAGCTCTGACCTCTTAAAGTGTGGTCTGCAGCTGACACTATCCCTAAGGCTTCAATAAGCCATTCCACAGTTCTAGAAGGCCAGCTGCTTCCGGCTGATAGGGAACACGAAAAGACCGGCGGATCCCATCAGGCGAGAACATTTCTACGTGCTCTTTCATGTCATTCTAGGGCATCATGTAACATTGTCTACCAGGGCCATCTGACATTCTAGCAAGATGTTCCTTTCTCTGACTTATGATTTAATATTGATTATGGTCCGGACTCTAAAGTTAGATGGTTACTTGTAGAAGATTAATAAGTTTTCAAAGATTTCTGCAGAAAAGTTAATCCTGAAGGACATTAACCAGATTTGTGTCTAACTTGGCAGTCTAATTCCAGCATTCTTTTGTCCACTGTCTATACTGATCAGTTTGTCAGATCCTCCCTTGAACCAGCCTTCTCTTCTTGATGGTTTCCTCATTAATGAGCTAAATAGAATCTTCAATGATTACTCTCTATGTATTTGTGTGAACCTGATGTTCTAAACTTTTTTAAAATTATACTTTGATAATAGTATGTTCCTGGATAGTAATGCCAACAGGAAAAAGACAGGTGGGGTTGGGGATACTAGTTCTCAACAAATTAGTATTCCAATGAAGGCAAATTGTTGATCCATCTCACCGGAAAGGGTCCAGTGTAATCAACCTGACACCAGTGGCTGGGCCTTACACAAGGTCTGCAGCCTTGAGGACCTGCTTGAACTCATTCCCCTATACCTCATTTCCACTTGATGTTGGAGTGCTGCTGGGCCTGCCCAGTGTGTGAATTAGTGCATCAGATAATGCACCATCACCTGGGATTCTGTGGTCAGGCATTAGGTCTCTGTAGAACCCACTAAAAAGTCAAGAGCAAATTCTTGGAACAAGAGGCTTTGCATACCAAAGAGGTCATGACTTTGCTATAAAACCTCAGGGCATATAGACGTCCCTGAAGATCGGGAAAGTGACTAAACTAAAGGAAGGGGTAGCAACAGACAAGAAGGAATGTAACAAAGGATTATGAATACTGAATATGTAGTTTTCATTTTCTTAGTTGCTAGGGTATTAGAAGAGCTAATGGTGGAACTGTAACCATAGCATCCTTTGAAATTTGTTCTATAGCTACTTGTTACATTGTAATTTGAAAGTTATCATCTTTTTGTATGTATGTTATATTTCACAATAAGGAAATAATTGAAACTATGGTACTGTGACTCATAACAACTTTGGAAATTTCATACATAACTACTTGTTAAATCATACTTTGAAAGTTATTACTTTTTTGCATATGTGTTATATTTCACAATAAGGAAAGAACTGAAACTGTGGAAATGTAACCCATACCATTCTTTGAAATTAGCTCTCTAACTACTTGTTAACTTGCGCTTGAAAAGCTATCACTCTTTGTATATATGTTACATTCCACAATAAAACATATGATTAAAAAAAAAACAAAAAACCTTAGGGCATGGACTTCCTATTGAGTCCTACCAGGGGTCCCTATGCTATCTCTATTTTTATTTTCTTTTACTATTTTTATTAAAGAATAATAAAGAAGCATATAATCATAGGTATACAACTCAATGAACCCACACAAAGTGACCACACCATGTAACCAGCACCGAGATCAAGAAACAGAACATTAGAAGCCACCCAGTTTCCCCCCGCTTGTCTCCTTCCGGTCACTGCCTCCAGCCAGGGTAACCACCATTCTGACTTTTAACAGCATAAGTTAATTTTGCATCTTATAGAACCTCTTACGACTGGAATTTAGCAGGTGTACTCCCCAGTGCATAGCTTCTGTCATTGAACATGTTTGTGCGATTCATCCGTGTTGTTGTGGGAAGCGGTAGTCCATTCATTCTCGTTTCTGTACAGTATATTCAGAATATATAGTTAGCAGTGGAACTTTCCTCCATGACTGGTGGGACTATAACTGAGCATAACCACTTTGCAAAATGGTTTGGCAGTATCTCCTACAGCTAAACCTATGCCTGCACTGATTGAAGCAGTTCCCCCCCAAAGTAATAACCAACAGGAATGCGTTCATACAGTCACCAAAAGACATGAACAAGACTGTTCATTGCAGCACTATTCGAAATAGTCCCTAACTTGAAACTACCTAAATACCCATCGGTAGAACAAACAAATACATTACATAATGTATCACTGTCCCTATTTGCCACACACATTTCGAGAACCCCTGGATCTGCTGAGTTATAATACCTGAATAAGCAGAGCTATTTGCTCACTTCTTGGACCAGCTAGAGAACCTCCTCCAGCACTGGGCCCCTGCAGCCTTTCTTTGTTGATGAGTTAGAGCAACTCTCCCAAACATGGTGCAAGTTACTTCTAAAATCGCAAGAGGTCCACTGAATATTGTGACTTCTTTCTTGGAGATGGGGGGCAAGTTTCAATAACTTGCTCTTTGTTCTGCACAAAATTCCAATATTCCCCTCCTCCTAGACCCCCCAAATATCGTGGACTGTGAGGTCCCCAAATTTTTCTGAGATTGGACCTCTGTGATGCTGATAGGGCGACTGGCCAAGACTTCCAGGATTCCTGTCTCTTCCTGTTCTCCATATATTATTCTTCTGGTAAAGGACTTTTTTTCTAGTTCCTGGGGTGAGTCTAGAGTGGATGAGGAGGCTTTCACACAGAAAATAGCTCATAGATTGTGGAAGAGAACTTGGCATACTTCCATGCTGGCTCCAACCTCCGGAGATAACCTAGGGAAGAAAGAAGGAGACCCTTGACCGAAGAGAGACGGGGCGCATCCTGCCAACTGCCAGTCAAAGAGTGACTTCCTCCTTGTCCCCTGCTAGCAGGACCCTGGGTCTACTGGAGAGATGGAGGATAATGATGCCCAGACTAGACATTGGTAGACATGGTAGACATGGTAGACATGGTAGACATTGATCTACCATTGTCCACCACTGACTCTCAAGGGACTGATGTCACTCCCTAGGGGACACTTTGGAAATCATCGGAGGACATCAATGAGTGTCTTTTGGTTGTCAACTGGCTCATGGGATCCATGTTGCTCCTTTGGGGGTGTTTTGGAAATTTGCGGGGATTTTTGTGGTTGTCACAATGATGAGGGGGTTGTTACTGGCATCTGGAGGACAGAGATCAGGGATGCTGAGACATCTTGCAGTGTGGGATAGGTGATTGATTACAAAGTGGCATGAGGCAACGTTTTGTCGTTGAAATATTTTATATCTTGATTGTAATGGTAATAATTACGTGGAAATACGCATTCACTAAAATCACCAGATTGCACAATTAAAATGTATGCAAGTTTGCTTGCTGTAAATTATACCTCAATAAAGTTGAATTTTCAAAAGTGGAATCTGAAAAAAAAAAATAAGATTTTAGCCACATTAAAAGGAAAAATTTAAATACATATAACTTAAAAAACTGTTTAGTATTGTAAAAAGTTTCAAACTAAGTTTGTGAAGTGAGTTTAACAACGTTAAAATATGTTGTTAACCTACAAAAAGAAATAAAATGAGTTTCTTATAGACAGAAAAAAAATAATAAATGATGACTTAACAAAGTTAATGATATTTCAAATAATGGAAAGGACGATATATATTAAGTTACATAAAGCTGTAACACTGAGCTGTTCCAGTTCTTTTGGAATTGAGTACATAACAAAGTCCTTGTAGATTCTTGACCATTTACAAGATGCATACCTTCAAATTTGAGAACATACTGTTACATTAACTTTTTCCTCCACAAAATATAGAAAAGTATAATGGGGGTAGTTTAATGAGTCTAGAAGTATAGGAGAAAATTTATAGAGCAGTTTAATTTTCAAGGCTCTTTTTACAAAGAAAGAAAGCGATCATTTTACAAGAGTTACTGCACACTCACAGATAACAACTCGTGTCACTGCCTAACCAATTACAAATTACTACATGCCATGGATCTTTCAAAGTTGATATATTAACTAATAAAATGTTTAATGCCAATGATCTGTTTTAGCTCTTTAAAAAAGCTGGACTCCCTTTTTCTCTCTTTCTATAATTCTTGCCCATTTCAATTTAATAATATAAGACAACTATGCAGAAGTGTTTATTTCCAGAGGCTTATCCAAAAGATACTGGCCCTCTGCTGCCAGATCATTCCATGAGTACTACACTTCTTTACTGCTCAACAAGATTATTTGATCCTGCAATTGACATTTTTTTCCCTGAGATTGGAAAGTAGGACACCATAGTGGGAAAGCTTTGGATTCAGAAATTTAAAGTGAGATTTAAAAAAGGGGAGAATATCCAATGCATACAGAAATAGAACGGTAAAATGAATCTCCGCATACCCATTGCTCAGCTTAAACAATTATAAACTCATTGCCAAGCCCATTTCTTCCTTATTCTCACCCACTAACCACTCCCCAACCCTGCTGGATTGTTTTATAACCAAATCCTAGACTTGTCATTCTCTCTTTCACTCTCTTTCTATATATGTGAGTGTGTGTGTATACACTTATACATCTATAGCTATATCTGCACCTGTCATCGTATATTTTAAAACATGCATTCATAACCATGCCTCTAATTCCATCCAACACCACTGGGTTCATTCCAGCTTTCACCTTTGCCACATTTGTACCAGCTCTGACTTCGGGACACCTGACTTCTATTATCCTTGATATATTTATTTATTTGTTCTTTGCCTGTATATAACCCACCTCCTGACATTGACAGCCTGTCCTCGGCTCCAGCCTCACAGGCCCTGCCAGTCACAGATATCTCATGGGAAGGCAAATATAATCAATAAATATTTCTTAAAGAAAAGGAAAGGAAAGGAAAGAGAATAGGAAGAGAAACAGGAAGGCAAACAGGAAAAGGAGGACCACGGAGTTTTGGAGGAGTTTGTTATGTGCATTTTGAGGCAATAGCTAACTGATACAAATAATGAAGCATCTTCGTTGCATGAAACAACATTCAGTTGACAGCTCTGTCACATGCAACCAAATGAATTCTGCCTGATCCAGAGTGCATTCCTAGCCTAAGAGCAGAGGTAAAGATACTGGTTCTTTCCACTCCAGCTAGGACTTGGCACATACCAATGGCTGGGAATAGAATCTAATATCAACCCACAGATGGAGTCTCGAAGAAAGCTGGGCTATTTCTCGTCTGCTCAAAGGAAAGCTATCAGTACCATCAGTGGCGTCTCAAGGTGTAAACTCCCCCTTGACTTAGGCTGTCATTGAGCTCTCTTCTGGAGCCAGCTACAAGTGGTCTAGACTCTTATTAAGAGAGGACAGGACAGTGGGATTGGGAATGCCATAAGGACCAAACTCCACTTTGTCTAGTTTATGGATGGATGTGTAGAAAAGTAGGGGAAGCAAACAAACAGACAAAGGTACCTAGTGTTCTTTTTTACTTCAATTGCTCTTTTTCACTCTAATTATTATTCTTGTTATTTTTGTGTGTGTGCTAATGAAGGTGTCAGGGATTGATTTAGGTGATGAATGTACAACTATGTAATGGTACTGTAAACAATCGAAAGCACAATTTGTTTTGTATGACTGCGTGGTATGTGAATATATCTCAATAAAATGATGATAAAAAAAAAAAAAAAAAAAGAGAGAGAGAGGACAGGAGGCAGGAACCCAGAATTATCCGGGCAAAAATAATCTACCCATCTTTTCTTTTTTTTTTTTAATCGAGGTAAAATGCACATGGCATACCATTAACCATTTTAAAGAGTACAATTTAAACTTGTATTTAATAAATATTTATTTAAATAAAATGTTAATTTAAATATGTTTAAATGTTAATTTAAATATTTATTTTTAAGTATTTAATAAAAGTTTAAAGTGTACAATTTAAACTTGTATTTAATAAATACAAGTGGTATTTAGTACATTCACAATGTTGTACAGCCATAACCCTATCTAGTTCCAAAACATTTTCATCACTCCAAAAATGAAACCCTGTAAGCATTAAGCAGGCACTCCCCATTCCCCTCCCTCCACCCCATCCCTGGGCAACTGCTAATCTACTTTGTGTCTCTATGGATTTGTCTATTCTGGATGTTTCACATAAATAGAATCATAAAACCTGTGACCTTTTGTGTCTGGCTCCTTTCACTCAGAGGTTCAGCCATATTGTAGCATGTCTCAGTACTTCACTCCTTTTAATGGCTGAATAATGTTCCATTGTATGGCTGGACCACATTTTGTTTATCATCCATCCGTTGATGGACATTTGAGTTGTTTCCACATTTTGGCTATTGTGAATAAAGCTTCCATAAACATTACTACACATCTGTTTTGAACATATAGCTGAAAGCCAAGCACACATTTTACCTTTATTTCTTAAGATTTGTTAATGGGTAACATGGCCACTTGATTAAAAATTCAGAAAGGTGAAAGACTCTACAGTGAAACACCCTCCTCTCGACCCCATATCCCAGCCATGCAGTTCCTCTACCTAAAAGCAACCATGGTTACCAGATGATTGGACATGCTGCCAGAGATATTTCATATATAAAGAAAACAATATGCATGTATATGTATATGTATGTATATCTGTAACTGAGACATTAAGAATTTGCAAATAATTAGGATGGCCGAATCATTACATGGATGCCTTTTTCTTACTTTCTAGTATACTGTAAAATAGCTAAAAGGAAATACCTGAAATTACTGAAACATGCTGAGTTGTAACCCAGATACCTCGATCTTTGATAATGATTGTACAAAGATATAACCTTTATCTTGCGAGTGTAAAAACCTCCTGGCTGGCCCCCCTTGTACTCCTTTGTCCTGTGTTACAACTTTAGAGTCTGATGATTTGACAACCCCCTAATGTTTATTAATGAAGGAACTTGAGTCAGCCAGGGCTAAGAGCTAAGGCCAGTATTCATACTTGCTATTGTAATGGTTATTTTCACTTAGTTCTATCTTAGTTCCACCCCTTTATATTTGTTGTTGTGTTAGTTACTTTAGCTTAGCTCCACTCCTTTACATTTTGTAAATTGTAATTGTTTATACTTGTTATTGTAATGATAATAACTCCACCTCCCCTGTTTGAGTCCATAAAAACCCTAAACCCCTTAGAGGGAGGACAGACAGATTTTAAGCCCCCAGGCCATATCTGTTGTCCTTGCTTCTCATAGCAATAAAACTCTTTTTCTCTTTGAACCCCACTCTCTCACCATGTCATAGATTGGCTATTATATACATCGGGCAGAGAACCCATTTGCTCAGTATCATACCTTGTACTTTAATGATACCTTAGCAAAGCACTACTGTACGTCTCGCTCTTTTTACTCACTATATCATCCCTGTCAATGAGTGAAGGATTTCCTCATTTTCTTTGAGGGCTGAGTGGCGTTTTCATCGCATGACTATATTATAAAATAATTTCCAGTTCCCTACTGATGGCCAAATGGACTGTTTCCATTATTTTGCTATTAAAACGTTGCAGGGAGTAATAGCCTCCTACATAGGTCATTTAACCTGCATGCTATATAATATCTGCAGACTCAATTCCTAGAAGGGTGATTGCCAGATCAAATGGTATTGGCAGTAATAATTTTGATAAGGATTGTCAGAACGTACCCCACCTCCCACCAGAGGTTCTACCAAGTCACAGTCTGTTAAATAACATAAAATGGCCCCCTGCATCGGCTGTTGCCCTGGAGGGACCCTTTTCCTAGAAGGCTTTGCCAGAAGACAATAAGTGATGGACCTGCAGGGACTTTCTGAGAAAATGGAACACACTCTACTGGGTTGCAGAGAAGCAACACCTAGTGATAAACCAGTTTGGGCCTAGTAGAGATTTTTAGGCATTTTAGAATGGACAAGTATACCATATTAATCAATGTATACCTGCTACCCACTTAGTAAGACCCCTCCTCATGTTAAATGAAACTTCATGTCAGCCAATCAGAACGTTTGTCACTTCCGTATGCTTTTACCCTGCAGAGTTTCCCCTTTCAACCCCCAAGGTGGAGCTCCCTTCTCTTTCTCAATGGGCTGCTGCCCGATTCATAAACACCTCCACAAAACTGTGAGATCCTAAATTACATAAAAAGTTTTTCTTTTAACACCAGACAAAATTTTTTTTTAATTAAAAAGTTGGTCTGAGCCGTGAGAGATATCTAGAGCTCAATCTGCCATCTTTTAAACGGCCCTAAGAAGAAGGTAGTCCTAAGAGATGGAAAAAAATAGGAAATAAATTCAAACTAGAATGAATCTGTTCAGAGACCTTTGTTACAAGGTTCTCCACACTGACTGCATTTTAGAATCAACTGGGGAGCATTTTGTAAAAACCCCAAGGTCTCAGCTCCACTTCATGCCAATTAGCCAGAGTCTCCAAAGGGGGGGCCTGGCATTCTATTAGCCCAAAATCTCCCCAGGTGATGCTAATGTGCAGGTGGGATTCAGAACCACTGGCTTGGTTAATAGTAACAGTCACCTGGGAGAAGGTAATCATGTAATCCTTAAACCAAAGGGCCTGAACTACTAAAGAACTGCTCTCCACGTCTTTTAAGTTCTGGAGTCTCGGTTATTGGCAACCGTTCTGATGAGTGATTGCTGAACAATACATCGCCCCAAGACTTAGTTTGAAACAACAAGGATCATTGTATTATCTCCCACAGTGTCAGTGGGTCAAGAATTTGGGAAAGGCTCAGCTGGCTGGTTCTGCACTGAGATTGCTCCAGTAGCTGACCACGTGGCTAGCAGTGGCGTGGTGATTGATGGGGGAGTTAGGGACGAGGGGCAGGCATCTCTGTCTTCATGCAGTTCCTCGGCTTCTCCAGGTGGTTGCTCTTCATGGGCTGGTTTGGTTTCCTCGCAGCACAGTGGCTTCCAGGATCTGATGGCTCAGGGTTCCAGCTCCACTATTCCCATATGAATATACAGGGGACGCAGACTCCCCTTTTTTGACTTGGCCGAGAAGTCAAGAGTGTCACTTCTGCCACATTCTCTTGGTGAAAACAGTCACAGAAGTCAGCCCAGTTATAAGGGAAAGGGACATAGACCCCTACCTCTCAATGGGAGTAGTGTCAAAGCCACACTGGAATGTACCTAATGCCACTGAACTGTACACTTGGAAATGGTTCGAATGATAAAATGTACGTTATGTAAGTATGATTTACCACAACAGTTTTTTTTTTAAGTCACATTGCAAGAGGAGCATGTGGGTTGGAGATATTGTTAAACGCAATCAGCCACAGCGATAATCAGGAGAATTCAGTGAATTCCCCTTTGTGGCCATAATTATTTCCTCGGTGGGTATCATTTAACCCTGGGGATATTTAGAGCTAAATATAGAACAGTTTAAGAGACTTTACCCTCTGGAATGAATATTTTGGGTTAAGGAATTTGTGCATATTTGGCCTTTTACATACTGGAAAGTTTTAAGGGTTTCTATGTGAGTTTTGTGATTTTTATTTGAATTGTGCATTTGGATTTATATTTGAGATTTTAGGTCACAGCCTTGCCAGTATAATGCACAGACATTAGAATATTTGGGAGAATTTCAGACTCACCATATTTAATATTTAATTTATTAGATCAACAGGAAAACCTTAACTGTTTGGGAAGATTTGCTAGTCAGAAAGATTGAAGAACTGAAGGAGAAAATCTAATAGATTTAGTTATCTAAAATTAGGTGATAAGATTGATAGATTGTAGGTCCCGATGGGGAGAGGGATGGTGTGGGAGTGGGGGCTCTAGGGTCTGAATTTGGAAGATGGGAGATGGTAGTTGGAAATTACAATAATAGTAGCAGTTACTCTCTGGCACTCATGATAAACCAATCACTTTATAGATGCATGAATTAAGGATAGGCATTATTAGCCCTGTCTCAAAGATGTGGAAGCTGAGGCCAAGGTCAAGTAACTTGTCCAAGGTCAAAGTGCTAGTAAGAACTCCCAAATGATTTTTTGGGTTGTACTGTCTTCCAACCAAACCCTCAAGCAACCCTGCGTAAGACCCTTTCAAATACAGTAATTTAGAGACTAATCGATACTCATGACTTGTGTATACCCACTTAAAAAATATAGGACAATGAAAGCGCAGTCTCTAAAAGGCAGCCTCGGGGCATCCCCATGTGGTCCCTCCTCATGGGCTGGTTTGGATTTTCTCTCAGCACAGTGGCCTCGATGCAGTGGCACCACTTCACTGGCACTCAGGGCTCCAGCTCAAGGGAAGCATCAGTTGAAAGTGTCATGAGAGAAAGCAGCAGACGAATCTGTTTTGGTGGAAGGCAGCCTCCATTATGGAATAAGTGAAGTCTAGTTACCCTGGGTGGCAGACTGTGTTTTCCAATGGGAAAAACAAACAAACATGTATGTGTATATGTGTGTGTGCATGTGTATGTATATAGACCCATGTGTCTATATCTATATACTGTTTATTACATATGTGCCTGTTTGAATGTATTATGTCCCCCAAAACGCCATTATCTTTGATGTAATCTTGTGTGGGCAGACCTATCAGTGTTGATTAGATTGTAATTCTTTGAGTGTTTCCATGGAGATGCGCCTCACCCAACTGTGGGTGATGACTCTGATTGGATAATTTCCATGGAAATGTTACCCCACCCATGGTGGTTCTAAATTAAATCACTGGAGCCATATAAATGAGCTGACAGACAGAAGAAACTCAATGCAGCTGAGGTGACATTTTGAAGAGGAGCTACAGCCAAGAGGGACACTTTGAAGATTGCACAGAAGCTGAGAGAGAAGCTGCAGATGAGAGACAGTTTGAAGACAGCTGTCGAAAGCAGACTCTTGCTCCGGAGAAGCTAAGAGAGGACAAACACCCCAAGAGCAACTGAGAGTGACATTTTTGAGGAACTGCAGCCTAGAGAGGAACATCCTTGGAGAAAGCCATTTTTAACCAAGAACTTTGGAGCAGATGCCAGCCACGTGCCTTCCCAGCTAACAGAGGTTTTCTGGACACCATTGGCCATCCTCCAGTGAAGGTACCCAATTGTTAATGCGTTACCTTGGACACTTTATGACCTTAAGACTGTAACTCTGTAACCAAATAAACCCCCTTTTATAAAAGCCAATCCATTTCTGATGTTTTGCATTCCGGCAGCATTAGCAAATAAGAACAACATATATATTTATATAAGTGCTCCCATATTTCCCACCCCACATGCTCTTTACCTGTGACACTATCAGCCCTCTATCAAGAGGAGTGTACACTCTCTCCCCTGAATCTGGGAAGGCCAGTGAGTATGGCAAAAGTAATGCTGCTTGACTTCCAAGACTGGATTATAAATGATGATACAGCTTCCACCTGGCTCTCTCACTTGGGACACATGCCTAGGGAGTCCTAGGTGACAATAAGAATTTTAGCTATGCTGAAGCCTATGTGCTGGAGAGACCACTAGAGAAACACCTAGAGATAGAGAAAGATGCCCAAGGAGCCCCAGCTGTGCAGCCCCAACTCTGAACTTTCCCAACATATGAATGAGCCAGACATAAGGGCTAGAGAAACTTCCAATGAGTCCAGCCCCCAGCTTTCTGGTTGTTCCAGTGGACACCAAGGGAGACACAGATGAGCCGACCCTGCTGAGCCCTGGCCAGATTACAGATTCATGAGCAAAATAAATGTTGCCATTGGTTTGAGTCATGAGCTTGCAATATTTTGTCACATAGCCATAGGAACTGGAACACATCATCTGCAATCACTGATAATACTTTGGCACTGAGTTACATACCAGGTTCTTGCTTTACCCTTCTTGTTTTCTCCCTTCTACAATTATTCTTCAGGTTTTAATGCTATTTCTCTGCCTCTGGTTTGGAAGAATCTGGCCTATGTTTTCTTAATTCCCTGGAAAAACCTTAGGGGCTTGACTTGGCCTCAGAATTATAAAGCCTTTACTGTGGACAGGAGGGGCCACCCAGCAGCAAGAACTTTTTCTAAGACTCTAGGTCTTGACAACCTTCCTAAATAGGGCAACCAAAAGAAGCTACAGCTCAGTTTGACTAGCTCTTTTAAGCACTAAGCATTGACTTTCAATCTCCTTAGAGCATGGCACCAAGGAAGTCAATAAGGCACCACACAACTCCCCCTTTCTGTATTAGTTACCCGTCGCTGTGCAACAAACAGCCACAAACTCAGCAGCTTAAAACCACACCCATTTATTGTTTTGCAATTTCCGTAGAGCAGGAGTCTGACCGGGGGTAGCTGGGTCTTCTGTTTGGGGTATCACAGGCTGAAATCAAAGTTCTCGGCTGAGATGCTCTTTTCACCTGGAGCTTGGACTCCTCTTCCAAGCGCCCTGGGGTTGTTGGCACAATTCAGCTCCTTAGGGTTGTAGAACCGAGGTCTCAGTTTTCTTGCTGGCTGTCAGCTGGGGGTTTCTCTCATCTCCAAGAGATGGCCTCAGGTCCTAGCTGTGTGGCTGTCTCACAACATGGGAATTTGCTAGTTCAAGAGGAAGCAGAAGAATTTCTCTCCAGATAATTACTATGGACTATCATATAACATAACGTAATTGTGGGAGTGACTCTCCCATCACTTTTCCTGTGAATGTAAGCTAACCAAGGAAGACACGTACCACCATGTTCAAGGAGAGAGGTTATATACCAGCCATGAACACCAGGGGGCAGAAATCTTGGAGGTCCTCTTAGAATTCTGCCCATACCCTGTCTCTCCCCTAGGGCCAGGTTTATGACAACAGTGACAACTAATCATCAAAAAGTAGGTGAGTTTGTCGAAGATTTACTATTTACTACACCTCTGGTTATTAAAATGTACTCAAGAAAAGACTCACTTTCAAGATATTAATCTATTCTTATCAGCAACATAGAAATGTTATAAATTATTGATAGTTTTTCCAAGCTCTACTCTACTGATTTTATATAAATTAGAGCATTATTATTAACTAGATATAAATTGAGGAAATGTGTTTGAAATGATAAAAATGAAATATTGTATATGGTATTACAGTGGGTTTTTTTAAAAATTCAGTTTTATTGAGATATATTCACATACCATACAGTCATCCATGGTGTACAATCAACTGTTCATAGTATCTTCATACAATTGTGCATTCATCACCCCAATCTATTTTTGAACAGTTTCCTTATACGAGAAAGAATAAGAATAAGAATAAAAAATAAAAATAAAAAAGAACTCCCAAATCATCCCCTGATCCCACCCTAGTTTTCATTTAGTTTTTGTCCCCATTCTTCTACTCATCCATCCATACACTGGCTAAAGGGAGTATGATCCACAAGGTTTTGATAATCACATTGTCACCTATACAATGGTTTTTTTAAACTAAAAATTTTTTCCTATTAAAATAGTGATACATGATCAGTTTAGAAAATGTGGAAAATACAAAAGCACATACATGAAATTCTACCTACAATCCTGCCATTCAGAGATCACCACTGTGAAGGTTTCCATGTATTTCCTTCTGGTCATTTTTCCTTACTCATGCATGTATTGGAATATTAATATATAAACATGAAAAAAAAAAAAGTTAGGTGAGGCCAACATCTGCAAGGCTTAGTGGATGATTAAGAAAACAATTTGTTAACAGTGTGCCTGCTTTTATATCCTTTCATCGATCCTTTGATTTTAAGGATGAATTATTTAAAAAAACAAGGAGCTACATAATCCAGTTTTTCCTAAAGTACTCTTAGTGCCTTTTTTTCCCAATGCAGTCGCAACTTGGTTTCCATTTGAGGCGTGTTGCGGTTTGAATTGGGCACCCAGTTTGGACACTTTCTTGGTCCTGCTCCACATTCAGGTGGGTGTGGACCCATTTGTTAACAGGATCTCTTCAAGATGTTACTTCAGGTTGGGCTTTAGCCCAATTACTGGAGGACTTTATAGATAGAGTGAAAGTCACATGGAGAGAGGCCGCCATGTGCATTGCCACGTGTCAGAAGAGCCAAGGACCAAGGCCTACAGGCAGCCCCAGAACTCCCCAGTCTTTGGGGACAAAGCGTAGCTCCGCTGACACCTCGATTTTGGATTTCTCCTGGCCTCAACCCGTGAGCCAACATGTTCCTTCTGTTTAAGCTGACCTGTTGTATGATATTTGTTTCAGCAGCTAGGAAACTAAAAAAAGGGACATATTATTATCAGCGTACTGCCAATCTAAATGTGGATAAGAATTTCAACTCATGTTGGCCCAATGTATTTAAACAGCTTTAAAATTGGCTTGTGCATTGCTTATTGGAGATGCTTCCTTCTTCCCACCATTGATATGCCATTATTAGGTGTCATAGCTTCCCAGAGCTGTTGTGACAAAGTACTACAAACTGGCTGGCTTACTAAAACAGAAATTTATTGGCTCAGTTCTGGGGGTGGGATTCTGAAATCAAGGTATTGGCAGAGCCGTACGTCCTCTTAAATCTGTAGGGGAGAATCCTTCCAAGCTTCTGCTAGTTTGCCAGCAATACCTGACTCTCTCTGCTTCATTTATCATATGGTATTCTCTCTTTATCTGCGTAGGTTCAAATTTCCCCTTCTTACAAGAACTCAAGCAATCTTGGATTAAGGGCCCACTCTACTCCAGTGTGCCCTCATTTTAATTTGCCTAATTCTATTTGTAACGACCCTCTTTCCAAATAAAGTTATGTTCTGAGGTCTTTGGGATTGGGACTTTAACATATCTTTTGGGGGGAACACAATTCAATCCATAGCATTAGGAATATTCAGTAAGTACAAGTATCTTTTCATTTATTCAAAAGTTTGTTGAAAACTTGCCTTGTGGGGAGGAACTGTCCTAGATGCTGAGAATATAGCAGAGACTAAAACAAAGAATTCCTTGTGGGGCCGACATCCTATTGGAGTATATGCTGTAGCCACAGTGTCCTTCAAATATGAATTCACTTACGGACTCAAGGATGAATGGATTGGAACTGATTGGGACTGATTAGAACTGTTCCACAAATAATTCTAGACTGTCACCACTTTATAATCTCTTCAAATATCCTGAGTGTATTCTGCCCTTACTTTCTTTTTTTTTTGGGGGGGGGATAACTACTTTATTGAGATATAATTTACGTGCAATAAACTGTACATATTTAAAGTGTTCACCTTGATGAGTTATAATATATGTATATGCTCATTAAACTATCACTGCAATCAAGATAAAGGACATTCCTATCACTTCGAAAAGTTTCCTTGTGCTCCCTCCATCCCCGATCCCAGGTGACCACTGACCTGTTTTCTGCCGCTGTAGGTTAGATAGCATTTTCTAGAATTTCACATGAATGGGATCATATATGAGCTACTCTTTTTTTTTTTTTTTTTTAACAGGGGCATTTTAATTCATTGCATGCATATTAAGTACACAGTTAAAAAGGAATAAAATTCCTATTCTCTAGAACAAAAATAACAAGTTATAGAACAAAGTTAACTGCTATTACACAAATGGAATGAATGAACATAAATAAAAGATGAAAATGTGATCTTCTATCACATTCATTTGTTTTAAAACTAATCTATTACAGTGAAAAATCACTTACTTGAAACTGTGTAGAGCTGGTAGATTACTTATGTATCTACCAACTGTAAGTATTACTTCAGGACTTTACAAAATAATTTTATTTGTGATATTTATATGGGAAGAGAAGAGAAATGTTTACAGTACATAACAGCCATATTTCAGGGGATGTGATTTAACAGTAAATTTTTTATATCATGCAGAAGAAAACAAGTTTAACTATTAATTATTTCAGAAATGCTACCTAAACTAGAAAGACATTTATTAAATATTATATATTCCATCCCTAACTCCATTTTAATAGTCTATTAACATCAAATGAAGCTATGAAAGTTGAAATTTTAACTAAGAAAGGAACTCAGGCTATTTAAAGTTTCTAATATCCACTAAGTTTAGCACCTTTTCCTTGTGGCAGCCCAAGAGGGCCATGCCAGTCCAAAGGCCAAAGAAGACAGCGAGCATTTCTGATACATGAACTTTTATTCAGGGCTTACTTACAGGGTGAGAAGTTGTGGAGAGATCATGACGGCTCTCTCAGGCCAGGCAGGCAGCGCGTTCACAGGGAAGACAACCGAGCCATGCAAAACGGGCAGAGAGCCTTTTATAAGGGTTTAAGACAAAGGCCTTCCTAAGGATGGGGGGTGCATAGATGCAGGAATAGGTCATTTTGACCGGGGGTGGGGGGTGGGGGGGGCTGGTGGTTGTGGTGCAGGAAGGACTAGAATAACACTTGAACAATTACATTTTGCTCTTTTTGTGAGACTAAGACCCTCTCACTTCCTGCCTGCTTGCATAAACTTACATTTTAAGGTCAATTTACCCTTTTCCTCTTTACTGGCTTAGAAAGACAATAGGTTAACTATTTAGCTGCCCAGGTCACCCAGACTGCTGTGCACCAAAGATCTGCAGGCTTGTTTTGCTCTGGCCAAGGGTTGCCACGTGCCTTCTTTTATATAAATATACATTTTACCTAGAAATCTCATTTTCTGCTGGATGCAGCATTACCGTATTTATATTAAAACCCCATTCCTTATCAGAGCTTTATTTCTCTTCTGCTGTCTCACCCTCAAAGTGCATCTGTCAGAGTGCCGCATTAGGATGGCAGACAAAAGTATCTGTTTTGCTTCCCAATTCTGCTAACTGTTCCAATGAAGACACCCAAGGATGATGGTCTTTTAACATATCCTGCAATTTGGAGTTATTCTATTGAAGACACAGAGAAAGTCTCACTTGGATTAGAAACTTCAACTCTTTAAATGCAGAATTTGTTTCATCAAACTGCATCTTTTTTACACGTTGCAAATATGGCATAGTAGAAACATTGTGTTTAATTAAGGAACTCACTCCAGTTTCTTTATTGGGGGTTTTAGCACCACTGGTGAGCTCTTTTGTTTTGTCCCCTTCCTCTATTTCACAATCTTGAAATACTGTATCTCATGTCTAGGTTGTTTATTTTCCACTTTCAGTTTTCCTGGCTCTGGGTGTGAGAATTAGATTAAGTTTAGCTTTCACACAGGGTGGGGGCAGCTCAGGGGAATGGCAGAGGGTCAAGAAGCCAAGCTGTAATCAGTGGCCTGTCCTCCTGTTTATCTGCCCACTATCCTTGCAATGTGGAGACTTGGGGGTAGAGGTTCCTAAAATAGCTTCATAACTTGTTACCAAAATAGCTCAGACTGGCTCTGCAGTTAAAGAAGATAGGAAAGAGGCCACATAAGCATAGAAGTGGTGTCAGTGCCTTATATGGACATGACAGTTATAGTCAGGGGTGGAGATTTGTTTCAAATGTTTCAAAATCACCTGGGAGACTTATTTTGACAGTTTCAATTTTGCACAGGCTGAAAGTTTCAAACTTGAGCAGGTTAGTTAGGCCTGTCAAATAGGCTGTAACCTCTGGAGTATCTAGACAATGGAGAAACAAGGGAGGGACTTGCCTGTTAGGCTTAGGGCATAAATAGTGCTGTGTTCTATTGTTCTGCCTGCCAACCCCCCACATTTTGGTTGTGCACTGTTCTTGCAAGATCATGAATAAATTATTTTCTTCTCCACAAGTGTTTATTTCTTTTTAGGTATAGTGCTGTTTCTCACATAGGTTAATATCTATATTGTCAGTGTTGACTTATTGGATTTGTTCCATAGCTGCACAAGCCTCAGATTTTCTCCAAAATTAACTTCTTGACTCTTCAGTATTAGAATATCTATAATTGCACATTGCATCGCTTCAATTAACTGAGCCTCTGCCAGAATGGCTTTCTCATAGATTGTGATAATATTTTCAATAGGACTTGTAATTGGTTCAAGATGTGCAAGGCATATCCAATATTTAACAAGTTCTTTGGCACCTGGAATATTTTTAATCAGGTCATTCAGTATGGTCAATATGTCCCCTTTTGGGCATCCCTCATTAATCAGGTTCAGGCATCCAGAAAATGTCTTGTTTACTTTTTCAGTAAATACCTTCTGCTCGTCTTCTTCTGCCATGGTAGTTCAGAAAGACCCAACAGGGTTTTCATTTTGTCCTTCAGGTTCTAGCTGAGTAAGTACAGAGCTAGAGGCCTTTTCAGACTTTGTCAGCTTTCTACAAAGTCAGCCAGATTTTCCTCTCCTCTGCAGTTTCTACAAAGTCAACCGGATTTTTCTCTCCTCTGCAGTTTCTATCAAAGGTTTCTTGGGCTGTCTTTGCTGGTCAATGGTTTTGGACTTTTCTATCAGTTTGGTATTAGAAGATGAAGCAGGCCTGGTTATAATTTCAGAAGCCAGTTTTCTTGATGATGTCTCATTTCTTCTTGTGTCTTGAGAAGAACTGATATTGACAGTAAATAAATCTGTTTTTACCTGTAATGTCCCTTTCCAGTAGGCCCTTTCTGCATTGTAAAACTAGCAGAAGTTCTACAGATGCCTTGTTTCACCTTGTCCTGGCTATTATTGTGGTGACTTCTAATAGGTCACACAATCCGTCTGTCCTGACATGTAGTGCTCACAAATTTTCTGGTAGTTATATCTGAGACTCAATTACTTTTCACTGTTACACTGCTGGTGTTTACAGGCTGAGGTGCTGTGGCTTCAGAGATACTAGCTGAGAGTTTCTGGGTTGTGGCAGAACTCGTATCTTTGATTTGAAGAGGTTTTCTAAATGAATTAACCTTAGACTGAACAATTTGGCCATGATAACATATCAGCAGCACAGGTTTCTTAGGAATGTTGGCAGCATCTTGCTTTGATTTTTCAGTGTCATTTGGTTTCTTTTACCATTTTTTTTTTAAAGCGGAATACCTGGGTAAAGGTCACATGCTAATTTTGGGGATCCCCTTTAATTGGCAACAACTGAAGAGTTTGATTATTATCCTCAAAATTTTATGTATCAACTGCTATAGTTGAATTGGTTAAGTCATCAGAAAGTTTTAAAGGAATACAATTTTTTCCCATCCTTATATTATTTTTGCTCTCTGTAGGTCTATTGACATTTTCTTTATCAGCCATTTTTGTTTTAAGTTTCAGAACTTCTGCCCTTTCTTGGACCCAGAGTTTAGATGTCATCATTCTCCAATCTCTACTGGGATAATACCTGATCTTCCTCTTTGTATATAAAACATTTTTTTCTTTCTAAAAGAAACTTCCTGAGGTTTTGTCTTCTTTGCCGGGCCCCCTGACTGGGCAGCAGCTGTGGGTCACTGGGCATGGCCAGGAGGCTCATGGCAGCCCCAGGTTGGAGTCGGATCCACCTGCAGCCTGCAGCCCACGCCCACGACGGCCTCAAATGAGTGAAGGTTGCCTCTTCTACTTTCCTTCTTTCTTTTATTTATTATTATTTTTTTTTAAACACTTTTGAGTCCAACATTATTCTTAGGATGAGATATCATTTCAGATAGGGTGAAGGTCCGAAAGTTGGGAGAAAGTTCCTAAAGTGGAAATACAACTGATAATGCTGCACAGCTCATTTTGATGGGAGCAGAGAGGTTTCACATGGGGCAGATGTACTGAGGTTGGTGATGGCTTTTGATTCAGGAAAAGAAAAGATACAGTCTGTGAGCAAGACATATGTTTGCTAATGCTGCTGTTATGCAAAATACCAGAAATGGATTGGCTGTTATAAAGGGGGTTTATTTGTGTTACCGTTAGCTAATGCTGCCATTTGCAAAACACCAGTGATGAATTGGCTTTCATAAAGGGGATTTATTTGGTTAAACAGTTACAGTCTTAAGGCCATAAAGTGTCCAAGGTAAGGCATAGGCAATAGGGTACCTTCACTCGAGAAAGGCCATTGGCATCTGGAAAACCTCCGTTAGCTGGGAAGGCACGTGCTGGCAACTGCTTGTTCCTAGGTTGCATTTCAAAATGGTGTTCTCCAAAATGTCTTTCTAAGCTGCAGCTGCTCTGAGTTCCTTCTGTCTGAGCTCCTATAGGGGCTCAGGTAAACTAATCAAGATCCACGCTGAAGGGGCAGCACCACACCACCATGGAAATAATCTGATCAGAGTTTTCACACACAGTTGTGTGGGTCACATCTCCATGGAAAAAAACTAATCCAAAGATTCCAACCTAATCAACACTAATACATCTGCTCCCACAAGATTGCATTAAAGAACATGTTGCTCGGGGGTACATAATACATCCAAATTAGCACAACGTATCTCTTAATTTGCCAGGCTGCTATGGCAACTGCCACACAATGGGTTGGCTTAAACCACAAGCATCTGTGGTCCAAAATCAAGGCATCAGCAAGACTGTACTTTCTCCCCAAAATTGGTAGCCTTTTGGGTGCTGGATTGCTGCAATCCTTGGGGTCCTTGGCTTGCCTCTCTGCCTCCCACCACATGGCCTTGTGTCCTCTCTCCTGGCTTCGGCTGACTTCTGCCTCCTGGCTCCTCCCTGTAGCCCTCTCTGACTTCTGGCTTCTGGTTTCTTCTCTTTATAAGGCCTCCAGTGATGTTACCAGAACAAGGTGGTGGATTCTTTGCCCAATATGCTCAAATGATCAGTTCTTGAGACACTGGAGTTTCAAACAATCCACTGCCTTGGTCCGGTAACAATTTGGTGACCCAGATGGGACCATGCTGGAGGCTCTGGAGCCTGGTGGGACAGGTAAGCGCAGTAACTGAGCCTTTTGTGGCACCTGAACTGTGTTTAGTCTAGAGGCTCGGGAACCGGGTTTGTCCCCGTCCTGCTGGCATTCCTGACCCTTGGCACCTTAAAAAGCTTCAAAGAGAGAAACCATTTCCAGTTTCAAGTCCGGACATCGGCTGGGTGAGTGAGGTACCAGGGTAAAAGTGGATAGGGGAGTTAATACGGCTATTTGAGTCCCCCTGGACCTGGCTTTGAGGCATGGCACGGTCCCGCTTCCAGAACGATCTCTTTACTTTGACATTGACACCTTTCTGTTTTCTGGGTACCATTCTGTCTATGGTCCAAGACCCTGACCTAAGTTTGTTGAATATACTCCTGGAAAATAAGTAATCCAAAAATAATTGATATGAAATGAAATGAAGTAGGTCTGTTTAACTGTTAACCAATGTGTTACCTAGGTAAAGTAAGTGTTTAATGTTTGTTTAATTGTTAATTGGTGTGTTACTTAGATATCATGATGCCTGTTTAATTGTTAATTGTTGTGCTTGTTCTAGTTATTAACTGGTAAAGTTGCTTAAATATATAGTAAGCGTTAAGTGTCTTTACATTTGTTAGTTGGCATCTTATTGCATTTGTATTGGTTGAGTATTCCTAACTGGTTACTGATTATGGAAATCCTTTAAAAGGGGAACCATTGGGCTGTATTGAAAAACAAGAAAGATTTTAATTATGAGCCTATGAGATAAAGGTTTATTTCTGTAATACAATCTGGCCTTAATATGATTTAAGATCAGGGGAGAAATGGCCTGAGACTGGCTCTATAACTGTTCTGCAAAAGGGCATAAATGTGATAAGATAATGTATACTCAATCTTTTATTTGTCCTTCTCAAAAATATTTCTGTGTTTCTGTTTCTTGTGACTAACTTTCTTTTTTTTTTTTGCATTTTTTTTTGCATTTTTTTTAATCTTCATTTTATTGAGATATATTCACATACCACGCAGTCATACAAAACAAATCGTACTTTCGATTGTTTACAGTACCATTACATAGTGGTACATTCATCACCCAAATCAATCCCTGACACCTTCATTAGCACACACACAAAAATAACAAGAATAATAATTAGAGTGAAAAAGAGCAATTGAGGTAAAAAAGAACACTGGGTACCTTTGTATCTTGTGACTAACTTTCTATTTGAGTCTTGTCTGCCTGTTCAATGTATATTCTCAAACCTCCTGATGGTAATAGCAAATTAACAAAAATTCTTAAAGAGCTCTATTTGAATGCTTAAAAGTGAATAAGGGTGGGTCTTGATTGATTTACTGGAGTGCTTTAAAAAGAGCCACAAAGCCCAGGCAGCGCTGCAGCCAAGACAGACATTTTTGGAGACAGCCATTGAAAGCTGACACTGACATTTTGAAGAATGCACAGGAGCCAAGAGAGGAGCTGGAACACAACCTGGGGTCAGCAGACACCAGCTAAGTGCCTTCCCAGCTAACAGAGGTTTTCCGGACGCTATTGGCCTTTCTTCGGTGAGGATATACTTGTGTTGATGCCTAAATTTGGACATCTTCATGGTCTTCAGATTGTAGCTTTGTAACCAAATAAACACCCTTTATAAAAACCAATCCATTTCTGGTATTTTGCATAATTGGCAGCATTAGCAAACCGGAATGCCATTTATCCCATCTTTTGACTTTAAGTCTTATGATCACTAAAGACAGCCCTTAATTGTTTATTAATGAAAGGTCTTGGGTCAGCCCAGAATTTATCCACCCCAAGTCCAAAGTTATCTTGATAACCGAAACTGGATCTAACCAAAATGGGTCTGCCTGACATGCACAGTAGCTTAGACTTTAACCTACAGGTCACCTATATCTTGTTATAATACTAAAAATCATGCCCATCATCATTTTAAAGCTGCCGTTTTCTTACATACCTACTGTGACTAAGCATGTAGTCAATCTGCATGTGTTCAATAATGAAATGACCTCTAATTATATCATCTGGGGCCATTGTGCTCATTATGCTAAAACCTGCCCATCTTTTGATATTGTAAAACTATCAGAATTACTGCAGTTTGGCGAGACAGATTTTAGACCAATAGGCCATCTGTTCTCCTGCTTCCTGCCTAGCAATAAAACTCTTTCTTTCTTTGAAACCCCAGTGTCTCAGGAATTGGTCGTTTGAGCACATTGGGCAAAGAATCCACTGCCTTGGTCCAGTAACAGTGATATGGATTCAGACTCACTCTGATTCAGTTGGGCACACCTAAACTAAAAATAATATCTTCAAAAGGTCCTGTTTACATGAGTTCACACCCATAGGAACATGGATTAAGATTAAGAACATTCCTTTGCTGGGTTATGTCATTAAATCCACCGCAACATTTGAGCAAGAGGGGCATGTGCATAGTCCAGTTTTAGGCGTGGCAATGTGGCAACAGCATGTGTAAACTGGATGACTGTGGAGAACGCCTGTTGGCGGTAACAGTCCAGGTGTGCAGTGGTTCAGTTCTGGTGTCTTGGCAATGGGAATGCCAGTGTAGGGACAATTTGAAAGACATACAAAAAGAATCACTGTGACCTGAAAACTAACTGAATGTACAGGGAGAGGACTCATAATGGCAATAGAATTGCTGACAATAACAACTAACATTTATTGAGCACCTACTGAATTCTAGGTGCCATGATGAATATTTTACATGCAACCATCCTCATAATTACCATTACATCCATAGGGATTAACTCCGCCATCTTAGCTTAGAGGGGTTAAGAAACCTACTCAAGTTCATGGTTTGACAGAGACCACAAACTTAGTAAGCTTCAGCTCTGGGTCTAGCTTACTTCAGAGCTTCCAATCTCAGTCATAATGTTCTATGTCCTCTGTGTATGAGAGCTTGGAGAATTTGGGTCATGTTTGACAAAAATACAAAAGTTTAGATCTAATTTTAGATCTAATAGTTTAGAACTGTAAGATATCTTTCAGTAATGATGTGCTCATTTGAGTTTGGTTTCTTTCATTCATGGTAATGATTTTGAGATTCATCTGTGTCACTGCATATATCATTATTTCATTTACTTTTATTCCTGAGTAGCATTCCTTTCTATGGTTATACCACATTTTATACATTCATTCACTTGTTGATAAACATTTGGGTCTTTTCTTCTTTTTGATTATCAGTAGTTGAGTAGTATTTCAGTTTGCTAATGCTGCCAGAATGCAAAACACCAGAAATGGATTGGCTTTTATAAAAGGGGGTTTATTTAGTTATACAGTTACAGTCTTAAGGCCAAAAAGTGTCCAAGATAACGCATTGACAATCGGGTGCCTTCACTGGAGGGTACCAATGGCGTCTGGAATACCTGTTAGCTGGGAAGGCACGTGGCTGGCGTCTGCTTGCTCCCAGGTTGTATTTCAAAATGGTGTTCTCCAAAATGTCTGCATTAGCTTCCAACAGCCATCTTCAGAATGTCTGTCTCAGCTACAGCTAACTGTGAGCTCCTTCTGTCTGAGCTTTATAGGGCTCCAGTGAAATAATAAATGCCTATGCAGAGTGGGCGGGGCCACATCTCCATGGAAACATTCAATCAAAGGTCACGCCCTAAACAAAGGTATCACTCACAGTTGGGTGGGTCACATCTCCATGGAAACAACCTAATCCCAATATCCCACAAGATTGGATTAAAGAATATGGCTTTTTCTGGGGGACGTAATATATACAAACCAGCACAGATAGTTAGGAAAAAAATAATATAATCCTTTCGCTGGAAAATGCTTAGTATAGTCTTCAGTAGCTATAAAAATGTTTATTATAATCACTTCACTCAAGCAACCTTGAGCTATTTTAAGCCTAAAAGCCCTACTAGTATAGCTTGCTATGATCTAATCTCAAAAGTTTACTCTCTGTTACATTAATGAGACTCTCCCTGGCTCTGCTTGCAGGAATAAGATAACACTAGAAACAGAATGAAACACCATATGGGCTGATATCAGCATCTTCCTCCCTTTGAAGGACAAGATAAAAAACCTGAATGGTCAACCAAGAGAGAAGGGCCTGCAAGATAACAGGATATGCTGACCAAACAAAATTAAGCAGGTGACCATTACTCAATTTTTATGAATCCTGTGACTTTTACTTAGTTTTTTCTTTCTTTTTTTTTCACTGCTTTCTTCTGGACCTTGGCCATTCCTTTGTCTGTTTAGACTATAAAAGTGCAAATCACCTTTCTCACTTTGAACTTGTCTTGGAAAATTATCTCCTCCAGTTCCTTACATGTGCGCCTATAATAAAACTCACCCACACAGCCAAACAAAGACACTTGTTTCTCTGATGCGAAATTAGGTGGGCGTCGCTATTGAAGACCATGTTTTCTGACAGTAACACTATAAATATTTGGGTACAAGTCTTTGTGCGGACATGTGTTTTTGTTTCTTTTGGGGAAACACAGGAGTAAATGGCTAGTTCATAAGGTAACTCTATGTTTAACTTCTTAAGAAACTGCCAAATTGTTTACAAATTATTTGTAAGATTTTACATTCCTATAGTACTGTAGGAGAGTTCCAGTGGCTCCATATCCTCACCAACACTTGGCATGGTCAGTCTTTTTAATTTTAGCCATTCTAATGGATATGCAGTAATATCTCATTGTGGTTTTAATTTGCATTTCCCTAGTGACTGATGTTGAAAATTTCTGCAAATGTTCCCTTACATTAAATGAAAATTAGAATTTAGATCAAAGCAATCAAATTAAAAATTGATTTCCTCAGGTATCATAAACAGATTTTTAAAATTGTGGAATATAACATATTTACATAGAAGTGATAACTTTCCAACGTGCAATTTAACAAGTAGTTAGAGAAAATTTAAAAGAATATTATCAGGTTACAGTTCACAGTTTTGGTTATTTCCTTATTGTGGAATATCATAATCACATTTTGTCATAAGATTTCATCTACTTGTACCCCTACTAACTAATATTCTTCATTAAAATTTCTTACAGTTGGGGAGAGCAAGATATCTTAGATACTTGAATTCTAAAAAGAAATTCCTTAGGCAATAGAAAGAAAAAATAGGTATCTCCAAATTGGAAAGGAAGAAATAAAACTATCCCTATTCACAGATGATATGATCCCATATGTAGGAAGTCCCCAGGAATCCACAAGAAAACTACTAGAGCTAATATATGAATTAAGCAAAGTATTGGGGAGATAAAGAGTGTATCATGGTCTATTGATTAAGCAGTCATAGAACACAGATTCAAGGGCAGGGAACAAAGATCCCACCTCTCAATGAGAGAAATATCAAAGAATTTCATGGGCATGACATTCCATGTCCATGTAGGGTCAAGAGCAGGAAGAGAACCTCAGGGAGGCAGAATCAGATAGAAAGAATGAACTCTGGTCTTGGGTAGGTGAAGCTATCCCCTCTTCCTAGACTTCTTCCCCTGCTATGTTAGTTTTAACCCTTGCTTGCCTTGAAGAGTTCAGGAAAAAGTTTATATTCTCAGTATATCCTTCCCTGACCCTTACAGTAAGTCAGACACTGTCTTCACTCTCTCTTCTTTTCCTGCACAGCACTTCTCAAAGTGTCTCACTGTTTATAGTTGTGATGTTTAATTGGTACACCTCTTTCCCATTGAGCTATCACTGCCTGTTCTGGTTTGCTAATGCTGCCAGAATGCAAAATACTAGAAATGGATTGACTTTTACAAAGGGGGTTTATTTGGTTGCACAGTTACAATCTCAAGGCCATAAAGTGTCTGAGGTAAGGCATCACCATCAGGTACCTTCACTGAAGGATGGCCATTGGCATCCGGAAAACCTCTGTTAGCTTGGAAGGCATGTGGCTGGTGTCTCCTTGCTCCCAGGTTGTGTTTCAAAATGGCATTCTACAAAATGTTGCTCTTGGGGTGTTTTGTCCTCTCTCAGCTGCAGCTCTTCTTCAAAATATCATTCTCAGTTGCTCTGCATCTAGGCCTGTGTGGCTCTTTTTAAAGTACTCCAGTGATCCAATAAAGACTCATCCCAAATGGGTGGGGCAACTCGTCCATAGAAATAATCCAATGAAAGGTTTTGCCCAGAGTTGATTGAGTCACATCTCCATGGAAACACTGAACCAATGGGTTCCAACCTAATCAACACTAAAACATCTGCCCCCTCAAGATTGCATCACAATGGTGTTTTGGGGGACATAATACATCCAAACCGGCACACTACCTTTTTTTTTTAATTAAATTCAGTTTTATTGAGATATATTCACATACCATACAATGATCCATGGTACACAATCAACTGTGTTCATAGTACCATCATATAGTTATGCATTCACCACCCCAATCTATCCTGAACACCTTCCCTACACCAGAAAGAACAAGAACAAGAATAAAAAATAAAAGTAAAAAAGAACACCCAAATCATCCCCCCCATCCCACCCTATTTTCCATTCAGTTTCTGTCCCCATTTTTCTACTCATCCATCCACACACTGGACAAAGGGAGTGCGATCCACAAGGTCCCCACAATCACACTGTCACCCTTTGTAAGCTACACTTTCATACAATCATCTTCAAGATTCAAGGCTACTGGGCTGGAGACTGACAGTTCTAGGCATTCACCTCCAGCCTGTGGAGAGCCGTCTCCCGGGACGGGCATAGCGCATGCGCTGTAAACCTGCTCCAAAGTCCCCCCGCCCATCGAGTGGTGCCAAGATGGCGCCCACATCCTGCTTCCGGCTTCTGATGTATGTAACCACCCGCTGTATTCACCAATCATGCTTGTGTGCGTGGCGTTAGCCCATCGGATACACGCAAGGTTTATAAGAAAGTTCCCGGGCAAAGCTCGGGGAGACAGCCCACAAGGAGCCGTACCTGACGGCCGCATCGAGGTTGTTCTCCCCCGAGGTGTCTCGCCCCGGGTGGAACCTGTAAAGATGATGATTGCCTAGTCCCATTAAAAGTTTATCTGCTTTACCACCGCGAGTCCTGAGTGATCACAAGTGCTCCGGGTAAGACGTTGTCCGCACCCTCTCTCCCCTTATCTCTCTGGTCCCCATCGCCGGCCGACCGAGGACTCGAGGCGGGGCGGAGAGGCGCCGGACACCAGCCATTCCAACACATCAAAACCTAAAAAGGGTTATCTACATAGTACGAAAGAAGTTCACCAGAGTGACCTCTCGATTCCATGTGAAATCTCTCAGCCAGTGAAACTTTATTCCTTTTTATTTTGCATCCCCCTTTTGGTCAAGAAGATGTTCTCAATCACACGATGTTGGTCCAGATTCATCCCTGGGAGTCATATCCTGTGTCGCCAGGGAGATTTACACTCTTGGGTGTCAGGTCCCACCTAGGGTGGAGAGCAGTGAGTTCATCTGCCGAGTTGGCTTAGCTAGAGAGAAAGAGGGCCACATATGAGCAACAAACAGGTACTCAGGAGGAGACTCTTAGGCATAATTATAAGCAGGTTTAGTTGCTCCTTTGCAGTAACATGCTCCCTAAGGGCCAGCTCCAAGATAGAGGGCTTGGCAAACCAAACCGCCAGTCCTCAATGTTTGTGAGAACATCAGCAACAATACAGGTGGGGAAGTCCAGCACTTCCTCATTCCCCCCCCCCAGCTCCTCAGGGGGGCCCTGCATATATATTTTAATTCTCTGCCCAAATTACTTTGGGATGTATCACTGCCTTTTTTTTTTTTTTAATTAAATTCAGTTTTACTGAGATATATTCACATACCATACAGTCATCCATGGTGTACAATCAACTGTTCATAGTACCATCATATAGTTATGCATTCATCACCCCAATCTATTTTTGAACATTTTCCTTACACCAGAAAGAATCAGAATAAAAAATAAAAGTAAAAAAGAAAACCAAAATCATCCTCCCCACCCTATTTTTCATTTAGTATTTGTCCCCATTTTTCTACTCAGCCAACCATACACTGGATAAAGGGAGTGAAATCCACAAGGTTTTCACAATCCCACTGTCACTCATTGTAAGCTATATTTTTACAGAATCGTCTGCAAGAGACAAGGCTACTGGGTTGGAGTTTCATAATTTCAGGTATTTACTTCTAGCTATTCCAAAACATTAAAATCTAAAAAGGGTTATCTATATAGTGCGTAAAAGTGCCCACTAGAGTGACATCTCAACTCCATTTGGAATCTCTCAGCCAGGTATCACTGCCTTTTAAAGCAAGGGTGTATCTGTTTGTTTGGTTTTTTTTAATCATCATTTTATCTCCAGGGACTGGCACAAAGTTGAACATGTGGTAGTGATGTGGTTAATATCTGTTGAATAATTGAATTAGTGAAAAATTCTTTGACTGCTGAAGAACTGCCTGTCTCCCCCACTAGACCGTTAGCTCCACTCACAGGGCAGATCCATATTTCTTCTGTTTGCCTTATTTTCACAGGTACGGTGCATGGTAGATATTGTAACCAGCCTCCAAGATGGTCCCCAAATGATCCTTGCTCTCTCTTTGGCATTCATGCCCGGTGTAGTCCCCTCACATCAGTAAATACGGCTGGCCAGTGTGACTGACAGGGCTTTGCAGAAGTGACTGTGTGACTTCCAAGACTGAGTTATAAAAGGCATACCTGCTTCTACCTTGCTTTTTTGGACCGTCCATTCTGGGGAAGCCAGCTGCTATGTTGTGAAGACCCTCAAGCAGCCTGGTGGAGAGGCTCACATGGAAAGGAATCGAGGCTTCCAGCCAACAGTCAACATCAACTCACCAACCATGTGAGTGATTCACCTTGGAAGGTGATATTCCAGCCCTGAGTTGTCAGATGACTGCAGCCCCAGCTGACATCTTACTGCATTCTCAGGAAAGACCCCGAACCAGAACCACTCTGCCAAGCTGCTCCTGAATTCTTGACCCAGAAACCATGAGAGACAAGGTTTATTACCATCTTAAGACCCAAAGTTTTTATATAATTTGTTCTATAGCAATAGATAACCAAGACAGTAGATATTGGGGCAAATGTTTTTTGAATGAAACTGTGATCTTGGATAAGTTGATACTCCATAGTTCTCATTTGTAAAATGGGATGAAATATCCACCTCTGAGGTTCACAGCATATTATACCTCAGTGTTCCAGTTTGCTAATGCTGCTGGGATGCAAAATACCAGAAATGGATTGACTTTTATAAAAGGGGGTTTATTTGGTTACAGAGTTACAGTCTTAAGGCCATAAACTGTCCAAGGTAAGGCATCAACAATAGGGTACCCTCACTGGAGAAAGGCCATTGGCATCTGGAAAACCTATGTGAGCTGGGAAAGCACATGGCTGGCATCTGCTTGCTCCCAGGATGTGTTTCAAAATGGTGTTCTCCAAAATGTCAGCTTTTGATGGCTGTCTTCCAAAATGTCTGTCTCAGATGCAGCTCCTCTCCAAAATGTCACTCTTAGCTGCTCTGAGGTCCTTCTGTCTGTGAACTCCTTCATACATCTCCAGTGACCTAATTAACACCCACCCTGAATGGGTTGGGTAACACCTCCATGGAAATTATCCAGTCAAATGTTTCATTCACAGTTGATTGAGTCATATCTCCATGGAAACATTCAATCCAAGAATTCCAATTGAATCAACACTAATATGTCTGCCCCTACAAGACTGCATTAAAGAATATGGCTTTTTCTGGGGGACAAAATATATACAAACCAGTACACTCAGGGAGCAAGATCAGAACATAGAGAAGGAGATTGATGTTTCACAGGCCGTATAATCTGATGAAGCATGTGGGCTCTTCAGCCACAAGGCCTGTGTTTCACTCCTGGTCAAGCTACTAATACTCAGCTTGTTTGGACCTGAGGCTCCTTGGCTATGGAGAATATTAAAGAACCTACTTTTCAATGCCCTTATATGGATTCAAGATATGACCCAGGTACAGCCCATTTAAACTCCCTGTAGGCACAGCTGATTTTCTTTCTGCTTTCTCCCTACCCCTAACACAGAGATCAGTGGCTAACACATAAGAACTCAATAAGTATTTTGTTGAATGAATGACAAAGGCATCTTGTCCATGGAAAATAAATATTAGTTGCATTAGCCTACAAGGCCCTACCTGATTCCCCATCTGCTTCACCTTGTATTTCATTTCTTACCACTCTATCACTCTGCCCCAGGCAGGCACCCTTCCCTCTTCTTAGTTCCTCAACCATGCCAGCCCAATCCAGTTGCAGGCCTTTGCACGCCAGTGCTCCATCTCCCAGGTATTCACATGGACTGCTCCCTCGGTTTGTTCAGCTGCCTGCTCAAATGTCACCTCCTCGGACAGGCTTTCCCTGACCACCCGGCTCTCTGCAGCCCCATATCCTGCATTTTTCTTCAAAGCGTTTATCATCACCTGATTTGAATTTTTTTTTCTTTTTGCCCTCCGCAATAGGATATAAGCTCCCTGAAGGCGGGGCTCTGTCTATTATATTCACCATTCCATCTCATAACACCCCAATGCCGACATCGCAGCGGGCGCTCGGCAAATACTTGGTGAAGCACAGAATGTCGTAAATGACCACGTGGGCATCCCCAAGGGGCTATCCATGGAGCCATTTCTTGCCAGGATTGGCTGCAGTCCCTGTCACGTGACTGCTAGACGCGCGCCCGCCTTTGAGGCTGGCGTGGTCGGAATGGTTCCAGGCTCTGCGGGCGAGACGGAGTCGCGGCGGAGACACTGCGCAGGCGCGATTCTCCGGCGCAGGCGCAAACGCGAACAGGGCGCGCGGCCGGCTTGGCCGTTGGCGGCGCGCGAGTTCGGCGGCTGTTTCTCGTGAGCGCGACCCGGGGCTGAGGCAGCGAGAGCCGGCGCCATGGTGGAGAAGGAGGAGGCTGGCGGCGGCATCAGCGAGGAGGAAGCGGCGCAGTACGACCGGCAGATTCGCCTCTGGGGATTGGAGGCCCAGAAACGGTCAGGGCCGGTGCGGCCTGAGTTGCCGGGAGTCTGGAGGAGGGGGGGGAGGGGGCGTCTGGTATGAGGCGTTCGCGGCCCGGAGGGAGCGAGAGGGTCTCATTTGAAGAGAGGTGGCGGGAATTATGTGTCCGGGGATAGTCGCGCTCCTGAGGACTGCGGGGGTCGATTGGGATGTTTCTGGAAGGTATGTGAAGCGGGCCTGTCTCAGCTTGGTGGGAGGCTCATTCCTAGAGGTGGGAGACTGTGGAACCAGGTGTGGGGCGGCCCTGAGGGATCAGGGCCAGAAAGGGGTGGTGGTGGCGTTTAGGTCGGGGGTGGGCGCTTAGGGTATAAAAGGAGCCAAGAATGCAGGGAAAAGATGATGGGTGGGTGGGTGGGTGGGGTGGTTCGTTCATTCATTCATAGATAAGTGGGATCCTGGTTTGTGCTCCGCGCTGAGGAGACTGTTGAACTGGACAAGAACTTACATCCTTGTGGGTCCCTAGGGGTGGGCCAGTCCGAAAGAAAGCGGGTTTTTTGAGGAGTTTTTGGAGCCAGTTGTCTTAATTTGGAGCCTTGAAAGGCTCGGAGACTCTAGCAGAGTAGAGGTTCCTGAAGAGATTGCTTGTGTCTGTATGGGAGTGTGTCCAGGGGGAAGTGGAGGCAGGTTGGAGGTGCCTTGGGAATTGAGGAGTAGTTAACTTGGGAGAAGAGGTCTTCGAAAGTGCTAATTGACTTCAGTCACAGTTATTGAGAACTTGCTGCAGGCCCTGTTCTAGGCACTGAGTATATATCATTGAGCTAAACAGATTTCTTGCCCACATGGAGCTTACATTTTGATGGGGGGAGACAATAAACAAACATATGATGTCGGGTAGTGCCAATGCTAGGGAGAAAAATAAACCAGGTCGAGGGGATCAGTAAAGGATGGTGGAATGGGTGAGGTATTTTGATCGGGTGATTGGGGAAGACCTCTGAGGAGGTAACATTGAAGTTCAGACCAGAATGAAGGGGGAGAAAAAGCCCTTGGCCATCTGGAAGAGGAAATTCCTAGCGTAGAGAGCAGCAAGTGCAAAATCTGGAGGACAGAGCATGCTTGGCAAATTAGAAAATAGGGTGGCGGGAACTGAATGAGGGAGGAGTAGCTTTTATTCTCATTGTTCTGGGAAATGGAGAGGTTTTGGGTGGTGGGGGGCATGATCTGATTTGTGCTTTAAAAGGATCACTTGCTGTGTGGAGAGCAAGTTAAAGTGGACAGAAATGGAAATAATCTATGTGAGACGTTAACAGTGGCTTGGAACTCTAGAGAAGGAAGCAAATGTATGTCAGTATATTTCGATTGTAGGGGGACAAGATTTGCTGAAAGTTTCAGTATGGGGGTGGGCATGAGAGGCAGAAATCAAGGATAACTTCAAGGTTTTTGGTTTGAGCAGCTGGAAGGGTGAAATTACCATTTACTGAGATGCGGAAAACTGTTTAGGTTTGATGGGATGAGAGAAGAATCAGGAGTTCCCTTTTGGACTTTAATTTTAGGTGGTAAACATCTTAAATGGAAATACGTGAGTGGTTGAATTCAGAGGTGAGGTTGGGTAATGGAATTTATGATGTGGGTGAGTATAGAATACAGAATTAATTGATCCTAAGGGTTTGGGAAGGTGGACAGGTCAGGAGATTTTAATTTGAGGGGGTGGGAACTTCCAGATGTGTGCGTGCATGCATGCTCCTATCAGTTGTGGCTGCAGGGTGGAGGCACTAGACAGCATTGGTCTAAGAGTTGAAGACACCTGAAAATTTGAGAATTAACTGATGATAGTGGCCCTGAAGACAAAGATGGGGCTGACTGATTTTCAGGGCTGCTGTCTTCTGAAATGGATGGATTTACATGAGCTGGAGAAAATTTTGAGGGCTTAGAAGGACTGAGGTGGTAAGAGGTCCTATGGGGTTGGGCAGGGAGTCCTAAGTGTACCAGAAGGATTAATCCAGGGGGTTGGCGGCAGCAGGTAGTTTTGTTTATGGTGGGGCTAAGTTTGTGAGGATGAAATTGGAATGTAGTGAGAGAACTTACCAAAGGGGTAGGACTGGTTGCATCTGAGGTACAATCAACAATGGATTGGGGACTTCTGAGGGAGATTTGACCTAAGGGACAAATTAGAATCAGGGTATGGAATTTCTGGGAGGTAAGAGTTATCTGAGGGAGTGAAGTTATACTAAGTTCAGTGAAGAATCTGGAAAAGATTGGCTGAGGGTCCTGTGAAGGATAGGAAGGGTTTATCTATAATTTGTAATCTCTATCTTTGTAGACAGTTTTACAGAGTTTATCAGCATGATCTCATGTCCATTTTTTCAACCGAGTCTCATAGCAGCTCTCTGGAGTAAGAATGGCAGTTATTTAGTTCCAATGTAGGTGAGGAAACGGAGGCTCCACAAAATGAATTGATTTGCCTGTAGGGGGGACTCCAAGTGGTACAGGAGGACTGGGGGGCAGGGTTTCCATTGGAAAATGGAAGGTCTAGGAATCAGCAGACTGCATTCTAGCCATAGCTTTACCTCTGACTCTGTGTGGTAAACTTGGACCAAGTAAAATGGTCTTCAAGGGAAATTATATAGTTGAGAGGTAAAAAAAATTGGGTGTTTTACATTTTTGAAATTAGTTGCCAACATTTAAAAATCTAGAGAACTGGCCAAATTTGGGACAATTTGAGCATCAGAAAGAATAAAATCTACTTTATTTTAAAATAGTGACTATCTTAGTATTCATAAGTCCAAGGTATTATTCCAACAAAAGAGAAATAAATTCAATTTTCTCCTTTGGAGGTGACTACTATGCTAACTCCTTACTCTGGAAATTGGTAATTAAAAGGAACAAATTAAGCATTTATCCTGAAGACAAAGAGGGAGTGATCTTTTCTGCTAGTTCATGTAAAAAAAATCGTAGAATTAGAAAATCACTCTTGTGCAACTCCTAATGAAATAATTGATTCTGACAAAGATAATCAGTAGATAATAAAACCATCATATGAAAATTTGTTGGGGAACTTGATAACTCACACAGTTACAAAATATTACCTCATAGATCACTTACTAATTGTGAAGAGGAAGGCATAACTTTCCAGTAGAGGGATCTGGTGGTCATCATTTCAGTCAGGTGATCTAATTTAGGACCACTAAGGGGATAGGCTTATGTCATGTGCCTTCTGAGTGGTGAAATAAGAACTTCATTGTATCATCTATGAAGTTTTCTTGCCAAAAATGTTTTACCCTAATCATGCTTTCTAGGAACAGAGGAACAAATTGACATAACAATAAGATATCCAGAATGTTGGACATTCTACAAGACAGCTGCCCTGTTTCTCTTCCAAAAGTCAGTGTCATAGAAAAAACAAGTAAAGGGACTGTTTGAGATTAAAAGAGATTAGAGAGACATAGCTAAATGCAGAATGTAAACCTTGACTGGATCCTGGTTCCAAATAAGGAAAGAAAAGACGACTTCTAGTAAAAAACATCTTTTAGGCAATTGGGGAATTTGTAATATTCTATCCTGTTATATGATATTTGGGAATTATTTTCTAGATTTGATAATGGTCTGGCTATGAAGGAGAATGCCCTATTTGGAGAAGCATGCTAAAGGTGTAAAGTTGATGGTATAAGTATATAGGTAAAGCAAATGTGGCCAAATGTTAGCAATTCTTTCCACCTTGCTGAATGTTTGAAATTTTTTATAATGAGGTTAGAAAAAAAAGTTCTGGAGATTTCACATAGAGTTTCTGATTTGTGGCTTCTGTTGAAAAGTAAAACGGTCCACCTTGGTTGGAGCTACATAGAGGCTGCGTCTTTTACAAAGGGCGTGTGTTTTCCAGTTTCCCACATCTCCCTCCATCAGTTGAGCTTCGGTTCTTGATGTAATTGACTGTCCCCTATAAACTTGTGAGTTTATGTTTCTTACTACAATGTAGATCCCAAATCCCGTTTAAGGATGAGCTATAGGAAAGGGAGCCAGCTTTCCCAGGGTCACACTCTATAAATGGGAGAATTATAGTACTTGAATCTAAGTCTCTCACTTCATGATCACTGCCATTTCCACAGAAGCTCATTTTTCATAATAGGAGCTCATTCATTTAAACACGTTAACATGAAGATGAGTGTTTGAGCTTCCAGCAGTATATGTTCTTGGAATGTATGCTTCAACAGTTTTTGCACTTTTTTTTTTCGCAACAAAGGCATGTGTAATTTTTCTTTTTACATTCAACAGTAATTGATCCCAGATCTAAGTGAGGAAGGGAGGATGACTGGAAAGGGGGAAGTAGATTATAAGCCCCATGAGAGCAAGTACTTTATGAAAGTCCAGTAAATAAGATATGGGTTTTGACTGGTCTCTTAAATTTCCACTGCTTGCAACTGTGCAGACATTCAGATATTTGTTGAGTGAATGAGATGATGTTACAGTATAAAGACCTAGAAGTCAGGAAACCTGGGTTCAGTTTTCCTTTCTAAGTAGCTCTGTGATTTTGAGTGAGTCACACAGTTTCTTTGCCTTAGGTTTCACATCTCCTTAGGAGGAGTGAGTTTGACTAAATCTTTAAGGACTCAAAATTTCAACCCCCAAATTTTTATTTTACAAAAAAGGGACTACAGAACCTTCACTATATTTTTAAATGCTCCTTACCCAATATTGCTACTGTCCAGAAGAACTTCAGTTGGCTCTGCAGGCATGTATTTGTCACGTGAGTGAATGAGCTTTTACTGTCTACTAGGGACCAATCCTGGTTGTTTCACATAGGGGCCAATTTACCATAGTATCTAATAGGGGGGACTTCGGAGTTAGACCTTGGCTGGGATCACAGCTCCAAAACTTCTTATTTGTGTTAGCTCAGATACATTTCTTAACTTCTCTGTTTGAGTTTTCACATTTATCAAATTGGAGATAATAGAATCTACCTTATAGGATTGTTGAAAACTAAATGAGATAATGCACGTGTAGTATCTACACACAAAGTATTCAGTAAATTATAGCCATAATTATTTGACAAGTGTAAATCACCAGCAACAAAAGAAGAGAAGCTTTAGGAAGTTGGTTGAGAATATAAATAAGGCAAATGTAAAGCAGGAGTCAGTAGGGAAGTAATTGGACAGCTGAGTGCCTAAAAGCTTTTAAGAACAAGTTATAAATTTAGAAAACTGTCTGTTTTAATGAAAGCTATATTTCTGTTTTATTGCCTAAACTATTTCTCTCATTATTTAAGGTTCTTAATGGTACAGCCTAGTTTTGAGCATAATGGTTATGTGTATGGGCTCTGAAATTAGGACAGCTCTGTGACCTTGGGAACGCCATTTACCTTTTGTGTCTCGGGTTCCTCATCTGTAAATGAGATGATGAGAAGACTTACTTGCTTGACTTGATGTGAGGATTGTCTGTTTCTGTATACTCAAGGCAGCAGAAGCTGAAATATTACAAATCTATTTTTAAAGGCTTTTCAGTGATAAGCAAATTCTCTTTGAACCAAAACTCCTGGTAAGGATAGCTTGAGTGTTAGGAATTAGTAGGAAGTTCCAACAATTTGTTTTGCTTATATAATGCTTACTTAGTAGTTTCAGGCACTGGTCTAAGCTCTTTGCAAATATTGATTTGTTTAATCTTTGTAACAACCCCGAGAATTAGGTATCATTATTGTTCCCGAGGTTACTCAGTGGCAGAGCTAGGATTTGAACACTGAAGAGGAGGCAGTGGCAGTAACTGTCTCTGTCGGGTTTCTTTCAAGAGACTCAAAAGGCTCAGAACTGGCTAGAGAGGGGCCAGAAGCCCCTTTTGTCAGGATGAAAAGCCAGGAATTTTGGTTGTCTGCCTTCCCTGCAGGGGAAGGAGTGTTTATTGTAGCTTATTGTGAAGGGGATTGGCATGGTACAGTATATCCCAAATTTTTGACAGAAAGTATTATTGAACCTTTTATTGTTAAGGTAAAGAGATTGGGGAATGCATTAGGTACAGTTTTAAAAAGCAGTGCACTGAAAGATAGGGTAGCTGAGTAGTATTTTTTTTTTTCCTTTCCTGCTCTGAATAAGCCCTTTGAACCTGGGAAAATTCCTTTTCCTCTCCTAGACCTCGGTTTTTGCATCTGAAAAAGATTTTGGACTAAATGCTCTGGGTTCCCTTCTAATTCATAATATACTCTGTGGTGGGATTTATTTATTTTTTTTGTTTTTAAATAAGATATTAGGTTAGTGCCTGGCTCAAGCATTTTAAACCCTTTATGTTATTGTGATAAAACCTAGTAGCATGTAAAAACTTCTACCAACAAAACTGACCCATACGGGTCCTAATTTTGTCAGATTAACATTTGCTGGAAATACCTATTTGTAATGGTATCTGTCTTTTCTTAATAAACAAAGCAAAGAACCTTCCCTTGACCCTACTCCCCCTTGTCTCTTGCTACTGTCTTATTTCTCTGTTCCTCCATGGTAAAACTCTTAAAACAAGTGTTCTATGTTTCCGGTATTCACATCTTCACCTCTTTCTGCTCTTCAACCTATTCCATTTAGGCTTTCATGTTTACTCCACTGAAACTATCTTTTGAAGGTCAATAACAATTTCTCCCTAAATCCAATGTCTTCATCTTACCTGACCTCTCAGCAGTATTTTGCAGATTTGACTTTTTTCTCCTCCTAGAGATACTCTCTTTATTTAAATAACTGTACACTACATTTCATTTATATCTCCAACACTGCCCCATCCAAGTTTTCATTCAGTATATCTATTTAAATGTCTTGTCAGAATCCAAAATAGAACTTATGCTTCTGCACCCTACCCCTGGTCTGCTTTGGCAAATCTGCTCTTCCTATAGTCTTCTACATCTCAGATTGCTGTTTATCCACTTGCACAGACCAGAAAACCTAAGAGTTACTCTTTATTCATCTCTGTCCTTTACCCTAACATCCAATCTTATTGACAAGTCCTATTGGCTCTGCTTTCAACTTTATCGCAAATCCATCCACCTTACTTCATTTCTTAGTCCAAGACACCCACCATTATCTTTTAGACCACCTCAATAGTCTCCTCACTGGTCTCCTCTGTTCCACTTTTTTTTTTTTTAAATTTATTTTTATTAAATTCAGTTTTATTGAAATACGTTCACACACCATACAATCATCCATGATATACAGTCCACTGTCCACAGTATGATAACATAGTTATGCGTTCATCACCACAATCTATCTCTGAACATTTTCCTTACATCAGAAAGAACCAGAACAAGAATAAAAAGTAAAAGTGAAAAAAGAACACCCAAATCATCCCCCCATCCCACCCCATTTGTCCTTTAGTTTTTATCCCCATTTTTCTACTCATCCATACACTAGATAAAGGGGGTGTGATCCACAAGGTCTTCACAATCACACTGTCATCCCTTGTAATCTACATTATTATATAATTGTCTTCAGGAGTCCAGACTGCTGGGTTGGAGTTTGGTAGTTTCAGGTATTTACTTCTAGCTATTCCAATACGTTAACGCCTAAGAGGTGTTATCTGTATAGTGCATAAGAATGTCCACCAGAGTGACCTCTCGACTCCATTTGAAATCTCTCAGCCACTGAAACTATTTCGTCTCATTTTGCATCCCCCTTTTGGTCAAGAAGATACTCTCAGTCCCACGATGCCGGGTCCACATTCATCCCCGGGAGTCATACTCTGCTTTGCCAGGGAGATTTACACCCCTGGGAGTCGGGTCCCACGTAGCGGGAAGGGCAGTGAGTTCACCTGTCGAGATGGCTCAGTTAGAGAGAGAGAGGGCCACATCTGAGCAACAAAGAGGTACTCAGGGGGAGACTCTTAGGCACCATTACATACAACTTTAGACTCTCCTTTGTGGTAATGAGCTTCATAAGGGCAAGTCCCATGCTCGAGGGCTCAGCACATCAAACCGCCAGTCCCAATGTTTGTGACAACATCAACACCAGTCCAGGTGAGGATGTCCAACACATCTGCACCTTCCCCCAGATCCTCGGGGCTGGGGAGGGGGAGGCTGTAAATATATTTTTTATTATCTGCCCAAATTACTCTAGGATGTGTCACTATTTCACTCCAGCCTATACTAACCTACCGTATCTCACTTCTATTCAAAGTTCCATGCAATTGTGGTGTTTGAACAAATCGACTGTAGAGTTGTACCGTTTAGAAAATTTAGATCCTGTACTAAATAGATATCTATTCCCTTGGTCTCATATGAAAGTTTAAGTTTTAAAACACAATCAGTTTCAACCTTTATCCTTTGGCCTGGCTTGCCCTGGTCTTAACCAGACCTGCTTCATTCATATCACTAATTGAAGTCTGGGCTGTTTTTCAGCTTTTTTTTTTTTTATTAATTTTTTTATTAGAGAAGTTGTTGGTTTACAGAACATGCATAAAATACAGGATTCCCACACACCACTCCGCTACCAGCACACTGCATTGGTGTGGATTATTTGTTAAAATTGATGATAGGGCATTTTTACAACTGTATTATTAATTACAAGGTTTCACTTAGGGCTCATTGTCTGTATGCTTTAGTTCTGTGAGTTTTTTAAAAAATTTTTATTGTTACCATATGCATAACTTAATATTTCCCCTTTTAATCATATTCAGATATATATTTTAATGCTGTTGATTGCATTTGCAATGTTGTGTTACTATCACCACCATCCATTACCAAAACATTTCTGTCATTCCAAACAGGAACCCTGTACCTTTTAACCCTTAACTTCCCATTACCTATCTTACTCCATCTCCTGGTAACCTATATTCTAACTCTGAGTTTGTTTATTCTTATTGTTTCAAATCAGTGAGCTCATACACTATTTGTCCTCTTATGTCTGGCTTATTTCACTCAGCATGATGTCTTCAAGGTTCCTCCATGTTGTCACACCCGTATTCCACTCTTAACTCTTTGTAATCCACTTCCATACAGCACTCATATTGATTAAAAATAAAACAGTCAGATCACATCACTCCTCTGTTTAATACATAAATCATTAAAAAAAAAAGAGATTTTCTGTTATGCTTAGAATAACACCCAAGGCTTATACTATTGCCTTGTTTGCCTTACCTTGTCCAACCTTGCCTACATGCTCCCTTAGTTCACTCACTTTAAGCTACTTGGATCCTTTTACTCCGTAAATATGCTAGGGTTCCCTCTTGCCTTGGGGACTTTGTGGTTGCACCTTACTTGATGTGATCTTATACCAGATTTTTGTCTCTCCCAGTACTTTCTCAATAAATGTGGTTTGACTGAATTTTAATGATGAGTTAGTTGAAATTCATTGGCTTTGATTTAACTTGCGGTGTGTGTGTGAATTCAAAGATAGTGATCTTTAAAACCTCTGGTTCCTTCCTTCCCAGGAATTGTAAGAGGGATCCCTGTGGCAGCAGAAGTCAAAAAGGGGAGAGCAAATCAACAAATATATTTTTAGGACCTACTTTATACAAGGGAAGCATGGGGGGGACTCTGAGAGAGGAAAAATTGCAGATCATAGTGAGAACTGGACTCTGATTCCGTCTCTGGGCACTCATTAGCTAGGAGAGCTTCTACACCTCTTCTGAGCCCCAGTATTCACTTTTCTCAAGGCAGACATGGAAACTTTCCTTTGAAAATGTGATAGCCTATCCCGGAGTCTGTGGAGACTCTTGGGCTTTTAGGGAGAGAAATTGTATGCAGTGTTTAGGGTGTGTATGCTTTTTTCTGAGAAGGGAGAAATGATGAAGAACCATTATCTTAGTTTAAATGAGCTACTTCGTGTAAGGTACCTAGCTGATTGAGTCCTCTGTGAATGTTAATTACCATCCTTGTTATTACCAGTGTATTATATACACAATAGGTCACAATGTAATTTTACATATATTGGTGATATTGAGAGGCAGTATAATTTAGTATTTAAGAGCAGAGACTTTGGAACAAGATTGCTTGGGTTGATATCTGCTCTGTCATTTGCCAGCAGTGTAATCTTTGGCAAGTTCCTTAGCAACTCTGCCTCAGTGTATTAATTTCCTGTGGCTGCTGTAACAAATCACTACAAACTTAGTGGCTTAAAACAACACAGTTTATTTTCTTAAAGGTTATGGAGGTCAGGAGTCTGAAATCAGTTTCAGTGGGCTAAAATCAAGGTGTTGGCAGGGCTGTAATCCTTCTGGAGGCTCTGGGGGGGGGAATCCATTTCTTTGCCTTTTTTAAAAAAATTATCTTGAATTAGGGAAGTTTACAGAAAAGTCACTTAAAAAATAGTGTATTTCCTTGCTTTTTCCAGCCTTTAGAAGCTGCTTGCATTCCTTGGCTCAGTGCCCCTTCCTCCGTCTTCAAAGACAGCAGTTTAGCATCTTCAAATCTCTCTGACTACAACCTTTGCTTCTGTAGTCATGTTTCCTTCTCTGACTCTGACCCTCCTACCTCCCTCTTATGAGAACCTATGTGATTACAATGGGCCCACCAGATAATCCAGGATAATGTCCCCATCTCAAGATCCTTGGTTTAATCACATCTGCAAAGTCCCTTCTACCATATAAAGATATTCACAGGTTCCAGAGATTGGGACATTGGACATCTTGGGGAGGGGATTTGTGTATGTGCATTATTCCATCTGCCACACTCAGCTTCCTTATCTGTAAAATGGGAAAGTAGTATTTACCTTGTGGAGTTAGTACATAAAAATTGTTTAGAATGGTGCTTGGCACATGGTAATTGTTGATGTCTTATTCTTTTGAATGGTTGCCTAGTTTCCCCACAGTTTGTATATACTGCGGCAGTTGGTATCAGAGCCCAGCATCTTCATCACTCTGCTTCATTACTTTACTTTATCTTCCTCCTTTCTAACTGTAACCCTGGGTAAGCTGTTTAACCTCTTTATGCCTATTTTCTCAGTTGTAATATGGTACCAGCTTTCCAAGTGCCAACTCATAAGATCGTTGTGAGGATAAATTAGTAATATACCTAAAGTGCTTAGAACAGTGCTTGGCATATAGTAAGAGTTCAGTAAATGTTAGCTATTATCATTTTATTGTGTACCAGATTTATGTAATACTCCTGTTGATGGAAGCTTAGGTTCCTTTTGGTCCATTTATTGATTCAACAGCTATTCGAGTAATAGGATACTAAGTGCCAAGCACTGCTATACATGCTAGTGATGCAGTGGATTTCTGTTGTTTACATTCTAATGGAGGAGTCAAACAACAAACATATAAACAGATAGCATAATTTCAGATAGATGGGTGTGGACGTTGTATTAGTTAGGGTTCTCTAGGGAAACAGAATCAATGAGAGGTATCTATGACTATAAAATTTATAAAAGTGACTCTCGCAACTGTGGGTATGCACGAGTCCAAATTCTGTAGAGCAGTCAGCAAACTGGCAACTCCAAGGAAGATGTCCGATAAACTCCCCAGGAAACGAACCGGCAACTTCGACGAACTCCTCAGGAAATGAACTGGGATCTTCGACGAACATGTTGGATGAACTCCTCAGGAAATGAACCAGCAACTTCGACGAACTCCTCAGGAAACGCTTTGCTGGGCAGCCAAAGAAGTGAAGGTCCTATGTCTGTCTTGCTTATAAGTCTTCAACTGATTAATTGGATTAAATCCAGCCAATTGTATTCTCTCATTGCAGAACACATGCCGTTTGGTGTGTCATCAGTCACAGCTGCAGCCAATTGACTGATAATTTAATAAACCAGCCTGTTGGTTTATTAACCAGCCACAGACGTCCTTGCAGCAATTGTTAGGCCAGTGCTGGCTTAACCAGCCAGCTGGGTACTATCACCTGACCAAGTTGACACATGAACCTAACCGTCACAGACTTATTCTAAATTAGGTGGCCAGTGTGGACTTCTCTGAGGAGGTGATGAGTGAGCGGAGACCTGAAGACTGGGTCATGCCAGAGGTTGGGGCAAGGAGCAGAGGGAACAAGTGCCAAGGTCCTGAGGCAGGTGCAAGCTTGATGTTTTCTAGGAACAAGGTAGGCCAGTGAGGCTGTAGTCAGGTTACCAAGGGAGAGAGTAGAGAGAGATGAGGTGGGAGGAGTGGATAGGGCTTTGAAGCCGATGATGTAAGGAATTTGTATGGGGAACTATTGATGAATTTTGAGCAGAAGAGTGATTTAGTTTACATTTAACAGGATCTGTCTTGCTGAGAGGGGGCAAATAGGTTGTAGGGAACAAGGGAGGAAGCAGGGAGACCAGTAGTAAGGCTGTCGTGGCTTTGTAGGTGAGAAATGAAGTGGTGGTGACTGTGCAAGTGGAGGGAAATAGATGGATGATTCTGCTGTGAATGTATTTGTACATAATTTTTGTGCCCACTTGAGTATTTTTGTAGAATTGGATCCTGGAAGGGGAATTGGTACATCAGAGTATGAATAATAATAGCTGACTTTCATAAGTGCTGACTAGGGGTCAGTTACTGTTTTAAGCACTTTTCATGTCATTGAGTCATAAATCAGGTATAGACTCAGGGCCTCAGCATGGTTGAGAATTAAAAACATAAGCATGATATTCAATATTGATGTCAATTGGATTAAAAAAACTGAAGTGGTGAGTCAGTAGAACCATATAAGTGTAGGGACCATTGAGGCCACGTGACTAGATGTGATTTACTATCAGAGGCATTTACTGTAGAGTTCAGAGAAAGGAGTGTTCACTTGATAACTATGATAAGAAAGGACTTTTTGAGGAAGTGGCATTTTGAGTTTTGAAGCACTGAGAGGAAGAGAACACATTCCAGGCATGATTTAATTTCTGAAGGGGGAAACTGAAGCATGTTTGGAGTTAGGTAGACTAATCTGGTAATAATGGGAAATAAGCTGGTAGAGTGGGAGAGAACCAATATTGGATGGCTTTAAATGCCAGCTGTAGGTTGTCTTCTCTGCCATATTTTTTTTTTTGAAACTCAGAATCAAATCGTTACGGGCCCTTTTATAACTAAGGCAATGGGGTTTGAAGAGAAGTTCAATAAATTCAAGTAAAATTTATTGAACATCTGTTGTATGCCAGGTGTTATGCTAGATGTTTTTGCATGCACATTTTACTACGTCCTTGAGGGGATTAAATGACATGAAGTCAGAATTATTACCCTCATTTTATAGTTGAATAAAGTTTGGAGAGATGGTGCAGCTTTCCCAGGCCACCCAGTTAGGACGTGGCAGAGCCAGTATTCAAACCCAAGGACAGTAGTGATGAGCAGTGTTCGTTACTAAAGGAATGCCAAGCAGTACAGGGCCTGAGAAAAAGTTAGTGGATTGTAACACCTTGCATTAGTATGATGCATCTGTTAGAATTCATGAAAGAACATTTTTGTAAGTGTACTATTAACTATAGTTCATTGTTTACAGTAGGGTCTACTGTGTAATACAGTCCTATGTTTTATCTTTTAATTTTTATTCTAGTAACATAAATGACTTAAAATTTCCCTTTAACCATATTCACATATAAAATTTGGTGCTGTTAATTACACTCAAATGTTCTGCTACCGCCACCACCATCCATTTCAAAAACTCTACATTCAATCCAAATAGAAGTTCTGTACAACTTAAGCATTAGTTGCTCATTCCCTACCCCCAAGCCAGCCTCTGGTACCTGTATTCTAGATTCTAAATCTCTGAGTTTGCTTATTCTAATTTTTCCCTATTTCCTTTTTAAAATCTAAAAAATTCTGATTCAGAAACATTTCAAGTTCAAGGGATCTCAAATAAGGTATTGTGAACTGTTTTGGTTTGCTAAAGCTGACAAAATGGAATATACCAGAAAAGGACTGGCTTTTAACAATGGAGGTTTGTTAGTTTACAAATTTGCAGTTCTAAGGCTGTGAAAATGTCCCAGTTAAGGCATCAACAGGATGATGTGTCTCTGAAGCCCAATTACTAGCCAGCGTGGGTTCTCTGTCAGATGACAAGGCACATGCAGCCTCTGCTGGTCCTTCTCTCCTGGGTTTCATTGCTTCAGCTTCTGGCTTCTCCGTCTGTGACTTTTTCTCTAAACTTCTCTGGGTGTTTCTAGTTCATCTCTTAGCTTCTGTATGTGTTTTATCCTTTTATAAAGGACTCCAAGCAAGAGGATCAAGACCCGCCCTGAGTGAGGTGGGTCACATTTCAATTGAAATAACCTAATCAAAAGGTCTCACACGCAATAGATCTGCACCCACAGGAATGGATCAAAAGAATATGACCTTTTCTGGGCTACATACAACTTCAAACTACCACATGGTCCTATACTGCCTCTCTGACTTCAGAGTTAAGTCCAGACTTCTTGGGATAGCCCAACCTCTGACTACTGTTTTTTAGCCTCATATTCTACCAGACTTCACAGACTTAGGAAAATCCAAACACTTCCCTTTTCCATGCTGCTGGTGTGTTATAGCCTAAATAGTAACCCTTCTCACCAACCCTTCTGCTACCCTACTAGTCCAAGTCACCATCCTCTGTCTCCTTAATTATGACACTCTTCCTCCCACCCCCTATGGCTTTCCATCCTGCTTGGATGAAACCCATAATCCTTACAATGGCCTGTAAGGCTTCTTGATGTTGCCCCTGGTTCTGTCTACAGCCTCATTTTCTACCATTCTTCCTTTGCTCACTGCTCTTCAGCCTACATGTCCTTCTTTCTGTCCCTGGAGCATGCCAAGAACTCCTCTGCTTCGAGGCTTTGGGACTCACTGTTTTCTCTACTTGAAATGCTCTTCTTTCAGATACCTGTATGTTCATCCTTCATTTCAGGTTGAGCTCTTGCTCAGATACCACCTCCTCAGGGAGGCCTTCATGATGACTCTAAGATAGCATCCTTCATCATTCTTCATCCTTATCTTACTTGATTTTTATCGCTTCTTGATATCTCTATTTGTTTATTTGTCTCCCTCACCAAATGTAAGCTTTGGGAAGGCAGGGACTATGTCTGTCTTATTCACATACCTTGTATGGTGTCAGGCATGCTAGGTGCACAATAAATGCGTTTAAAAAAAATTGTTCTGTGCAGTTTAAATTAGAGCCTGTCTCTTTCCTAGATTCGAGGCTGTGATGCTTCACTGTATTTACTGAAAGCCAAAAGTATTTGCCCGTGACTTTGTCTCATTTTATTCTTGGTGAGTTTTCACTGTTGTTTCCTCAGGTTAACAATGTCTGCCTTACAGGTTGCGGGCCTCCCGGGTGCTTCTTGTCGGCTTGAAAGGACTTGGGGCTGAAATTGCAAAGAATCTCATCTTGGCGGGAGTGAAAGGACTGACCATGCTGGATCACGAACAGGTGAGATGGTCAGTCACCTCTTCACTCCCCTTCCCAGTCTCCCCCTCTTCCACATTCATACTTGCAGATTATGTGAGTTCCTACTTGCCCCTTCAGCATGGGAACTGTTGTCTTTGGAGACTGACATAGCTAGAGCAGAGTTTGAATTCCAGTCCACCACATCCTTGCTGGATGAACAGTGGAGACTCACATCACTTTGTAGAGCTTGCCTTGGGTAGTCAACAATATTTCCCTTGAATGGTGGTCGTGAGGATTAGAGAAATGGTTTCCCAATTTGTGGCTTAAAAACACTTGAATAACTCACTGAAAATACAGCATTACCTGGATCTCTGTTATGATAGAGCCCTTACCCCCAGTGATTCTGCTTTAGAAGGTCTGTGATGGGGCTCAGAAATGTGTCTTCAGAGGAGATCTCAGGAGATGCTGATACAGATGGTTCACGGACATCACTTTGAAAAACACTGGATTAGAGAGAATGTATATGGACTGCTAAGCATAGTGCCTGGCCGATAACAGGCATTCAATAATTAATAAAAATTTTATGACGTAATGCTGTTTAGTTGATAATATAATAATAGTGCCTAACTCCAATGTAGCTTTCTCTGACCTGTCTTTTCTCCAAAGTGAAAATAAAGTATTCCTTTCTCTATATTCCCAAACCTTAATGACACTTTAGTTTTCTTTATATTTATATATGGGGTGGGGAAGGAGGGAGAGACAGAATGAATAATATTTGGTGCCCTATCTACCTGTATCTACCTGGCTTCTACAGTTATTGATATTTTGTCCATTAAAAAAATTTGTATCTTCTCCTATATTTTGGGGAGCAGTATTTCAAAGCAAATTCCAGATCATGTAATTTATTTATTTATTTTTAGGCATAATACTTCAGGAATTGTGTTGTCATCTTATTATTTGTGTCTCTTTTAGGCAATGAACAGGAGTCTTGTCTCACACTAAGTAACTAGTACAGTCTGAGGCATAGGCTCTGTGGGAAAAAGTAAATGTTAATGAAAATTTTTAAAGGTTCATTATGTTTTGGGGTTTCAAGGGAAAAATAATACCTGGAATTATTGTTTTTTCCTCTTTTCTTTATTGTGGTAAAGTAATGCATAACATATAATCAGTTTAACCATTTTAAGTGTACAGTTCTTTAACATTAAGTACATTCACAAGACCATGTAACTTTCAGCACTATTTCTGGGCTAATCATTCCAAACCAAAACTCCTACTCATTTAGCCACAATTCCCCATTCCCTTCTTACCCCACCCCTTGTAACCACTAATTTTGCTTTCTGTCTAAGAAAGCGTATAGTATTAGTCCTTCTGACTGGCCTTTGCACCCAACATGATGTCTGCAAAGTTCATTCATGTTGTTTCGTGTACCAGCCCGTCATTTTTTTATGGCTGAAAAATATTCTTTTGTATGGATATGCCACATATTGTTTATCCAGTCATCTGTTGATGGACACTTGGGTTGCTTCCACCTTTTGGCTCTTGTGAATAATGCTTCTGTGACCATCAGTGTACAAATGTCTGCTTTAGTCCCTGCTTTCAGTTCCTTTGGCTTTATACCTAGAAGTGGGATTGCAGGATCACATGGTAATTCTATATTTAACTTTCTGAGGAATCTCTGTACTGTTTTTCTGGAATTATTTTTTTAAAAGCAGTTCTGCAGTAGAAAGAGAAGCCTGGGTTGACACACTTTATTACAGTCACAGATTAATATTTGGATTGAATTGCAACTTTCTTAAAAAAAAAAAAAAAATCCCTGCAAGCAAGCTGCCAGGTTATTGGCTGAGTATTGGCTGCTTTGATTCTTCTAAATGACAGGCAGGAACACCCCATCTTAAGCAAGAATTGTGGTGTAGAGAGGGTTCCTAAGGGAGTAAAAGCTGAAACCCAAGGAAGGAAGTGCCTAACCATGAAGCTTCTTGGTAGCCTTTTACATGGAAAATGAGACCAGTTGGTGATGGTGAGTTCCTCATCTTTTTGGGGGAATCCAAGGGTGGTGGAAATCACATAAAATTAAGGGGTGTGTGATGTGACCCTGACACCGTCACCGTGGTATCGTGAGTGCTGCCCAGGATATGAGTGAACAGGCTGATCGTTATCCCATATCTATGTCCTTTGAGGACTTAGAGTGCCTTCCACTTGGAGTGTGAACTTCTGTCTAGTTTTTAAGGCCTAAGACAGTGGTTCTCAACCCTGACTGCATTTTAGACTATCTGGCGACTTGTTTAGAAGTAAAAGTTCTCCAGATGAATAATACCAGAGAGGATTGAGGACCACTGGCTTCATATCAGATTGCTCCTATCAGATAAATTTAACAGTTCATGAACATGCTGTGGTTGTTCTCCCCTCTGCAATTTGTTTGTGCTCCTTTCCTGACTAGGAAGGAGCTTTTTTTTTTTTACCCCTCCCCCCAAAACCAGAGAGGCTCCCTGTCTCAGATGGTGGTTGTAGAAGGTCTTCCTGCAATTCTGATATGATCTGGGTCTTACAGAACAAGAAAAAGTTTATCAGGTTGAGGGGCTGGATTTTAAGGCAGGGAACATTAGCAATGGCACAAAACAACATGGTAGAAATGGAATATAACAAGCAATTTGGCATTTTTAAAAGAGTGTGAAGTCCAAAGCAGTGGTGAGGGGCACATTATGGGTAATGAGATGAAGTAAGGTCCAGGTCCTGCTAGTAATCCCTGCTGTATGTCAGTTTTTCCTTACTCCTCTAGGTGATGAGGATGCATTGAAGAATTTTTTAAATGGTGGAAAGAGTTGACCTGATCAGCTTTGGGCTTTCTGTATAAACCATAGTTTATACAGCAGTCATTAATTGCTATATAAACTATGGTACAGGCTAACATAAGATATGGAGCAGAAGGCCACTTAGAAGGCTGTCTTAGTAGTTTAGGTGAGAAGTGAAAAGGGTCTGAGCTATGGCACTGATGATAGAAACGGTAAGAAACACACAGATATGAGAAATACTTAGGTGGTATAATGGGTAGGAGTGGATATGGGAGTGTGGGAAAGTAAGAAGTAACAGCAGCAGCTGACCTTACTGAATGTGCCAGGCAGTGTTCTAGAGCTCTAGTTGTGTTAGCTTAATCTTCACAATTGAGATGTAGGACCCATCATCCCCATTTGACAGGTGAGAAAACTGAGGGAAAAAAAGTGGTCTAGCCCCCTCAAGGTCCCAACATTAGCAAGTAGGGCAGCCAGGACCCAAACAGTCTGACTCCAGAGCCCATGGTCTTGGTCGCTCCACCATGCAGCCACAGTCAAGGAAATGTCAAGTATATGATGAGCAGGGTTCTAGGTTGAATGATTTGGAAGGATGGTTGGTGGGCTCATCCAGGAGGAAATGTCTGGTGGCAATTTAATATAAGACTCAGATCTATCTGAAGAAATCTGGAACAGAAAGAGTGATTTTTGAAATAGCAGATTTTGGTAGAAACTAAAAGAGGCATTGAAATGAATTTTCCAGCTGTACGGAGTGACGAGATCAGTGAGATGGAATCGTTGGGAACAGCCACACCTAAAAGGGCCCATGTGGAGAGACTGGAATGGAATGTCCTGCGAGGGAGAATGAGAACCTGGATCTCTTAGACCGAGGGAGTAGATTGTTGCCAGGAAGTGTGCTGTCTGTACTAGTAGTGCTAATAATTAACATTTATAGAGTGATTAGTAAGTGGATTGTGTTTTAACACCTCACGTGCTCATTTTACAGGTGAGGGAAGAACAGATACGTAACTTGTTCAAGGTCACACAGTAAGTAGTGGAGCCAGGATATGAATCAAGTGTTTGAATCCAGCACTGATTATTCCACAGCCTTTGCTCTTGACCATTATTGATGTATAGCCCCTAAATACATAATGAGTGAGGTCCCTGAAAAAGCAGGATGGATCAAGGATACTCTTAGAGGGTTGAGTGGGAGGAAGGCCAGCTCCGTTTCTTGAACTTTGGAGGAAAGATGGTGAAGGAGGGAGACAAGGGGAGTTTTTCTTTTGAACCCAGTCTTGTTGAAGTTGGTGGCAAGATTATATGCAGAGATTAAAGATTGGATGTTTGAGTACATAAATGCTTTATGGACAGTATGGGATCTGTAATTGTGCTGTTGGCCGTCAGGTGATTGTGTTCTCTCTTTGAGGCTCTGCTCTGATGACATCCAGCCTTATGGGTGCAAGCATGCTCTTGCTCCAGCTCTCACTCATCTCTGCTTTTCTGAGTTTTAAGTTTGAGAATTCATTTCAAGCATTCTTAATTGTGACTGATTTTAAACAACTTGTAGGCAGGGACCCCGTCCTTTAAGCAAGGCTACTTAAGTATTTCCCTGAATGCCTTGAGTTGAGTACGTGGTGGGTATTTAGTAAATGCTTACAACATAATTATCAGTCATTTTGTTAACAGTTAATATATAAGTGGAAGGTGAGAAGCATGGACTTTTCTGTTTAGGGAGAATTTTCTTTATAAACACAAGGGGGTGCTCTTAAACTACCAATGACTGGTGTAAAAAAAAAAAAAGTTAATGTTTCCTTTTTAAAGCCTCAGAAGGAAAGGGAATTTGTATTAGGCAGATTCTACAGAAACAGTAATACAATTAGATGGTAAGTATTTTAGCTATCCATGAAATTCCAAAGGCTTTTCTTTGAGATTTGGCTTCCAAAAAATTAAAGATTTTTAAAAAATTTTATTCCTAGGTATCTCCAGAAGACCCTGGAGCTCAGTTCCTGATCCGTACTGGGTCTGTTGGCCGAAATAGGGCTGAAGCCTCTTTGGAGCGCGCCCAGAATCTCAACCCCATGGTAGATGTGAAGGTGGACACTGAGAATATAGAAAAGAAACCTGAGTCATTTTTCACTCAGTTTGATGCGGTAAGTTTCATAGTCGAGAGTGTAAAACCTGCTGTGGGAGTAAAACAAAGCATTAGCTGTATGTATGCTAGGTATGCTAGGGCATTAGAATCTCAAATTCTGAGCTTTTTCCAAAGTAAGTTTATAGGAGTTTCTGTTCTTTAGGTATAGTAATTGTATGACTGTATTGTTAGTTTGGTCCAGTCTGTTGGAACTTTTGTAGCTGTTCGTGGCTTGCTGGCTACTGGCTGCTGCTTCAGGCATATGTTCCCCTTGACCAGGTTTTATCATTGGTCTTTTGTCTTCCTTCCAGAATCTTTGCACATGGCTGTGATACATTTTATAGCAAATGTTCCCTCTCAAAAACTTAACAAGTTGGTGATAAATTCTGTAGTGGGGACGTTTTTTGGTTAGAAATAGCATACCACAGCTTGTGTTTTGTCTTAAGAAAGGGTACACCTGATCTTGGTTTCTGTCTGTCTCTCTCAGTCACTTTGACCACGTTGCCATGGATAAACAGACAAAATCACTCTAGTTATAAGCTAAATGAGGCATATCCAACCTCATTTGGTTTTACTGCCAAATCTATGCCAAGGTGAAAGGATAAGTTAAATTCAGTTTCAGTGTCTGTGACCTATATCCTGGAAAAAATTAACAAATGTTTGATAACCATGAAATAGTCACAGGTGATATACTTGTTTTTTAAATGAAAGGCCCATTATATGAGAGGTTAGAATTTGGGTTGGGTAGTTAATTTTTTACAATTATTTCATATGTGCATCTGTTCAAATGTGAGCTTGAAATGATGAATCATATGTGCATTTTTTTTTGTAATTCCTTCTATTATATAACTCCAGGTATTGAGACACTTTCTATTTGGATACAAGTCTTCTCTTCATTTCTTTATTCATAGTAACCACATTTGGTCCATTCTAGTTGTCCCTCGAAATTTTAGCAATTAGAGACAGGGTTAGTTAGAACTGAAGAGCTGGGCCACTTGTTTGTATAATGCAGGTGTATGGGTGAGGATGACTGCCATTTTTGTCTGGTCCTTGTGGTAGATTTTACAGTCATTTTTGACTCTGCAGAGTTCCACGTGATCAATTGGTTGCACATCCCACTGTGGCTTTCTTACCCTTTAGATCTGCTTTTTCCTTGGGTGGCTGCATCCTTTGCGCCACACCCCTCTCTGAGTGTGATTTCACCATTTAGTTTGACAGACAGCGGCAAAGAAATTCTATCAAATGAAAATATCCTCTTATAGTTTCTTCAACTTTCTTTGTTAAGGAGAAAGTATGTGCAATTTTGAAGTTAGTCTTCTTGAACTTGATCACTTAGCTTCTCCCTAAAAGATGGTATTTGTGTGGTAAGACTTGGCTCTTTCCAACATCTTAACTTGTTGAAACACAGCGTAGACACCCCAGAGTGACACTGATAATTCTGCTGAGTGAATTACCCCTTCATTGTCTAAGTCTGAACAGAAGGTCACTTGGTCTATAACCTCTTCTTTTGTCCTTAAATTCGGATAGAGTTTCACACCATGATCTGTGGAAAAATAATCCCGAAAGGTCTTATCTTCTTTATCTTAACATATCAATCAAAAGAAGGGAAAAAATGCCCTCATATTTAAAAATGTTAAACTTAAGAGCTTTGGGTCAATTTTAAAAAAACTGATTTTGCTTCTCACTGTTGCTTGTTCAGATTTCAATAGTTTTCATAATTTAGAAATAACTTTAAGTTATTCCTGTCTTTTTCTTTTGCTCTTCATGAGAGCTATGAAATAAGGTTTCTGTATGTTCACAGATTAGGGAAACAAATGGATTGAATAGATTTTACTTTCTAGCTGAACGTATTTGTTCTGGTTGCAGAAAGTGATGGTCTTATAATTTACATATTTTCTCTACACTGAAACCTGCAACTTTTATTTTGTTTTCTAACCAATGGACCCAAAGAACCTGTTGTACAAGTTTGAAACTGGCTTTAAACATGCCTTTAGAGACTGTTCATTAAGTGAATTTAGACATCAGGGCAGTGATTCACAGTTTGTAAACCTCACACCCTGCCAATTTCTTTCTTTCTGCAGGTATGTCTGACTTGCTGTTCCAGGGATGTGATAGTTAAAGTTGACCAGATCTGTCACAAAAATAATATCAAGTTCTTTACAGGAGATGTTTTTGGCTACCATGGATACACATTTGCCAATCTTGGAGAACATGAGTTTGTAGAGTAAGTGTTGGGAGAGGAGGGGAGAACATACCATTTTCAAAATTTACTTTTGTTTATTGGTAGGAAATGAACCATCTGAGGAAAGTGTTTTACTGTAATACTTTGAACACTCTGAAACCAATTCAGTAACAATTTACTGAATACATAGAGCTGTGATTCTGAATTGTAGAAGATATGGTCCTTGCCCTCCTGTAGGTTGTTCTAATCTAAAGGATAGACCCAGCCTAAAGAAAGCAAACTTTAAAAGCAATAAAAAATCAAAGTACACGACATGGATATTTGATTAGTCTGGACCTCAGGTGTCTGTTTAGGGAAGGCTTTTTTGGATTGTAAACATTTTTTCCCCTAGCTTGGTCTTGACAGTTTTCAGGTTGAAAGAATAAAACAAATACAGCATAGATGTGGGTAACTCCAGAGCCACATTCAGCCAGAGGCTACCTGGAAAAGTTCCAAGGTCCAAAGATTGCTCTGGAGGAACAAATGGACCTTAGCCTTTCATTTTGAACCCTGAGGCTCTCAGTTCTTGCATGATAGAACCTGCAATGTTTTGAACCTGTAGCTTCTAGATGAGAAATGGCAGATGATTCAGTATTATTAAACTGTATCGCTTGATGTTTTGGCTGCAATCACTGACACCCTCAACTTGCTAATGAGAGGTAAAGAGAGGCCCTTGTGGTGGGAGGAGCTTTCTACTAAGCAAGAGTTGGAAACCTGCTCTTTTATTCAGCCTCTCAGGCAGGTCAGTTTCTGGGCTGCAAGCTTCTTGCTTTTAAAATCAAGGTGGTAGAAGGATGAAGAGCTTCATGATCTCACGCCACTGTAGCATTCTGTGATTTAAGAAAATGCAGTTCTCTGGGCATATATGAAGAGGTCATAGCCGAAAAAAGTAGGCTGCAGTCTTTTCATGTGAACTCCCTGTGGCAGAGAAGAATTAAGTTTGGCTGTTTATGTCATGATTCGGGTAGAATGTTTACAAAGCAATTGCTTTCATTTATTGAGAACTTACTATGTGTTAGTTTGTGTGCTAAGCAATTGATGTTATTTCTTTTACTTCTTACAATAATTGTATCAGTGATTGTTATTCACATGGCGTGTGTAGCTGACTTACTAGGTAGAAAGTGACAGAGCTGGGATTTGAACACAGATCTGTCTGACTCCAAAGCTATACTCTTATCACCATCTTACTCTGTGGCTGGTGAGACTCATTTTATTCTAATGGTGTGACTCATAGGGTAGAACTGGATTCACTCCTCATGTCACCCGCTAGGGAGAAAATCAAAGTTGCCAAAGTTAGCCAAGGAGTAGAAGATGGACCTGATACCAAGAGAGCAAAACTTGATCCATCTGAGACCACTGTGGTCAAAAAGGTAAGTGTTCTAACCAACCCAGTCGCTTCTGGACTGTGTGCCTAAAAATATGTGTGTGGGGGCAGAGGTCAGAGACCCTGGGACCTTGTTGGAGATGGGCAATTACAGTTGCAAATGAGAGATACAGGAATTGGAGAGAAGGAGGGGCAGTGTCTGGGCTGACTGGGCCAGTGCTTGCCCCTCCTAGAGGGGTCTGCTGCCACTTAGTGCCAGACAGCGCGCCACCATGATGGAATGTTGGCCCAGTGATGCCAGATGTGATTTTTCAAGAGAAGTCAGAAATGCAGATTTTTATATGATCTCTTCCAAATTTCTTAATTCTGGCAGCTGACTCATATTGGTTTGAATGTTCTGGCCAGTGTTGTGTGTATCAAACAGAATGTGTCTGCAGGCCTTATTTGGTCTCTGGGCCTCCTGTTTTGAACTCTGATGTATCCAAAAGACTATTTTTCAGTAAGGTCCTTACATTTATAGAGAAGATTTTTTCAGGTTGATAGATAAGTCAGTATGGTCCTAAGTGGACAGGAACCAGTTTAAACTTGAATTGCTTTTAGCCTGGCTTCTTTAAACTACCCACCCTCCCATAACCTTTATGAAGCAAAGGCTTCACTTTTGACAAATATTATCAGATATATTTTTTAATGTTGTAGGTCTAAACTCTTTGGATCAGGTGCAATAATTAAGTTCATTTTATAGAAAGAGGAGCAGGGAGGGCATCAGAAGATGATAGTTTCTCTAGCTAGTGTTGGAATTTGAGAAGGGAGTAATGGAAAGGGGTAAACAGAAGATGAAGTGGCCAGAATTGGTTTTGTGGAACTGAGAGGAAAGATGGGACCAAACCCATATTTACTTTTTGCCTTGTAGATTAAAGTGTTGAGAAAGAAAAACAGCTGGTCAGAGCGTTGAGTTAAAATTGCTTTAAAGGGGGATTCAAAAGAGTGCAGAAACCACAAAAGAGGCTGCAGAAAACCACAAAAGTGGAATTCTCAAGAGTTTCCAGCAAGGCAGCGTTGGAGATTTTCTTTCTCTTGCCTTTTGTGTTTGTCTTGGAGTAGTCTGATGCTGTGAGAGTGATAGGGAAAGAATTATTAAACCCTAATTTTAGTGTCTATTCATAGGAACGTAATTATCCAGAGTGAACATGGGTGTTGTGGCCAAAACTTGGGTCCTTTTCTTCTTTCCTTCCTTTCTTTACTTTTGAGGCCCACTCAAGCTTTATCTGAATAGCTCCATGAGTTTTGGTGGGGGGAGATAAATTGTTAACAAACGGAGAGTACAAAAGGTGCTTTGTGGGTGCTGTCAATTTATAAATCACACCCTCTTCTGAGTGTGACACTTGGCCTTGGTGTGAAGGGTTTTATGGCTTCAGGGCATTCACTGATTGAGGCAGGTCTTTCACATTCAAATGGAGAGAGGGCCTAGCTTTGTTAGCCTTTCACAGCTGGAAGTTTCCCTGGAGTCAATTCTGATGGTGCATCCTGGGGTGGATCTGGAAGGCTCTTTTGGGAGCTCCTTGTTTAGCTATGAGGAGAATGTGGGCAGCCCAGCCAGGCCCTCCGTGAAGGCCTTTGCGTACCATTCCTGGGGCTGGGCAGTTGCAGAGTTCTTTGTGCAGCCTCTTCGTACATGGCATCGAATTTGAAGGTATCAAAATATTCCCCAGCTGACATTGTTAGTCAGCTGTTTCACTTGGACAATCCAAGCTTGGATTCCAACCCCTTGCCTTTAAGGTTATGAGGCATTCAGTGCATTCCTGATGACAGTCTCTGGGATTCCAAACCTTGTCTTTGTGCGGTGCCATTAAGAGAGCCAGGACGGAGACCAGACTGCACCGGGTTTTGGCCATGGCTTTTACCACCTTGTAATAATATGCCTCTTCCATTTTGGCAGAGGCTGACTCATGATTTCGAAGTTCCCATCCAACCTCAAAATTCCTTGATTCAGATTTTGCCCCTTTGCCTGAATTGTACTGAATAACTAGTTGGGTTATTCTCAGAGTGCAGGATGGGGGTGGGGAAGAGCTGCTTCCTGTTTCCTGTGAAAGGTTTCTGGTTAGGGTTCCCTTCCCCTCCCCCCTTTCCTTGGGTTCAACCAAATGTTGTAAGGCCTCTTTCACTTCAAGGTACAAATTGTGCTCCCAAATTAGAAACGTTAAAAAACAAAGAGGAAAAACAGAGCTTGTGGTTTTCACCCATCTAGGAAGATGCCGGGCCGAAAGCACACGTGCCACCGTGATAAATAAGATAGTGGGAAAATGCCTAGCCCAGAGATAGGTGCTCAGTATGCTTTTCTTTGGTACCCAGAGAGGTCGAGAAAATTTCAGATTTTCTCAGACTCAGGTCTTGTACACAAACCTGATATAGGCACTAATGTATAGTAGATAAAGGAGTAATCCTCTGTGATGAGGAAGAGTGTCCAGAAAAGTTTTCCGGAGGAAGAGTTGTTTGAGTTGGCACGTGAAGGAACAGTTTGCCAGCATCAAAACTTGGACCAGTAATCAGGGTGAAGGAAATAGGAAGGATGAAAAGCACAAATGTAGGGGCAAAGTAAATCTAGCTTCCTTCAAACAACAAGCTTTTTCTGTGTCCAGTAACTTGCAGAATGCCTACTGTGTGCCTGTTGGGTGAAGGGAAGTGTTTCCAGTCCTGTCATCTCAGTTTACAGCTGACACTGAAGCTTGGGGAAGTCAGATGACCTGCCTGACATCAAGCAGCTGTGTAAGGGGGAATAGCTGGGGAGAGTTGAGAGTCAGGCTCAGGCCCTAGGACTTCCAGGGGAATCCCCTTGGAATTTCTAGGCTAATTGGAAGTTTTGTGAGAATGCTGGAATAAAATGTGTGAAAATTAAGATCATTCTGGAAGACCTTTAGGATAAAAGGCCACCATCACTCTCCCATGTTACTCTCATGTCTCCTTATTGTAAGTTGTTTTGTCCGTTTTATTGTTAGTGCCTGCCAGGGATGATTAGATGACCTGACAATAGTCACTTTAAAAATTAAACAAAAAGTAGCATTTGTTCATGGCAGTGCTAAGAAATACAGATGTAATTTTACCTTTGCCTCTGAAATGGTAGGTGACAAATTTGGGGCATTAGCTGTTAATATTCTTTTCATGAATTAGTTGTAAAATTCCACAGTTGAGTGGTAATTCATTATTTCATTTCCCCCTTTCTGATCCTTTCAGCCTCCTTCCACTTCCATCTTTAAAGCAACATTCCTGCTGTCTGACCATCTTAATTCCCCTTCTCTTATATAACACCTTGATACTTGGCTTATAATACCTATTGCACTTGAGATTATTTGTCAGTGTCTCTCCCCTTAGACTTCAAGCTCCGTAAGGGCAGGGATGTCAGTTTTGTTCACTGCCATAGTCCTGATAGCAAGGGCATATTCAGGGAATATTTGCTCAGTATAGTTGTGGCTGTTTCAGCAGCAGAATATGACAACCCTGGAGGAGATTATTCTTATTTTAAAAAAGTATTACTGAATAAACACTCTTTTTGACTAACTAAATGGATTAACCTTGTAGTACATTAATTTCCATAGTTTGGGTTATATGAGCTGAACTGAGAGAACAGAATTCCAAAGAGGGAAGGGAACTTGGCCCACATTAGAAGCAAAACACTGGGTTGCCTGGATCAGAATCACAGGCCAAAGTAGTTCAAAACCTGGCCAGTTGTCAGAATCACTTGACTGAGGGAGGGTGGGCAGGTAGATGCAGAGTGCAGTTGCACAGAATGCAGGTTTATTTGGTGAATGCCAATAACAGGTTTTCCAGGTTGGACAATTGTTGAGGGGGAGGTAACCAGGCTCTAGGGATGAGGGAAGGGGGTCCAGTCTCTATATTTTTTAAATTGTGATATTTGATACACAAAAGAAGACATGCAGCATCAATGCAAGTTAGGAGCATAACCGTAAAACAAACACTATCCAACTTAAGAACCAAAACGTTTCTGATTCTGCTTTACTTATCTGTGTGCTCCTTCTCAATCTTCTCCTCTGTTCTTTTCCCACTTGTCCCCACCAGGGCTGCAGATGCATTTGTGTGGATTTAAAAAAGTGCCTGGAGGGGGCAGATAGAGCCCTGTTTGGCTTCTTCCTGTTTTATCACCTGTTTGTGAATCCAAATGAGGGGCTCTAACTTACTATGCAATATTTTAGGCATAAATTAAGAATAATGTAGCAAACCCATGTGGTTTAAAACAACAGAAATTTATTTTCACAGTTCAGGAGGCCAGAAGTCCAAAATTAAGGTGTCAGTAGGTCCACGCTGCCTCCCCAGGCTCTGTGGGAGAATCCTTCCTTCAATCTCCTGGCTTCTGATGGCTCCGGCATCCCTCCGCTTAAGGCAGCATCACTCCAATCTGCCCATCTTTTCATGTGGCCTTCCACATCTGGGTCTCCTCTTCTTATGAGGACACTATCGTTGGATTTAGAGCCCACCCTAAATGCAGGATGATTTTATCATGAGATCCTTGACTGATTACGTCTGCAAAGGACTTGATTTCTAAATAAAATCACACTTTGAGGTTCTGGGTGGACATGAAATTGGGGTGGAGGGGCACTACTCAACCCACACTTATAGGTACGTGTGTGAGAGCAAAATTAATTTGTCTTAGGACATGTATATCTTCTGCTTTACCAGGCATTGCTAAATTACTCTAAAATGGTTTTATCAGTTTATATTCCCAAACCAGCATTATGTAACAACATTTGGTAACATCACGCTTTTTTGCTACTCTTATGAGTGTGAAAATGGTATCCAATTGTGGTTTTAATTTGTTAGAATGCTTTTTAAACTGTAGACTCTCAGATCCCACCCCAAGAGATTTTTATTCAGTAGGTCTGGGGATTGGACTTCAAGATCTGTAGTTTTGGAAGTTGTTTCAATTGGTTTACATCCAGATTTGGTAAGTACTGCTATATCACTTGTTATTGATGGGTAGCCTGATTATAGAAGTAAAATATGTTCATAATCCCATGTTTGGTAAATACAGAACAGGTTTAGAAAATATGACTCCTACCACCCAATAACAACTGTAACATTCCTTTCAGTGTTTTGTTGTTGTTTTTTTTTTTTTGTATGCATATGCATAACAAAATTGGAGTCCTAGTTAATTTATCTTAATACATATTATATATAAGTACCTATGTAGTTAATATATATATATATATATATATATATAAGGTTTTTTTTTTTTTTTTTTTTTTTCCACTCAGTATTTTATCATAAGCACTTCCCCAAGTCTTTACATCCACTTTGGAAATAAGGCTTTAAATGACTGCATAGTTTTTTTATGTTTTTGCCTTGCCCAATCTACATGGCCATTCTCCTGTCACATTGAGATTACTTGCTGTTTTCCACTATTCTGTATGGCTCAGTACAATCCCATAATTTGCTGGCCAATAGCCTATGTGGAGAATTCATTGTTTATATTTACTGATGGGCTTTTTGGCAAATGAAGAGTGGGTTGGATCCTGTCGGCTCACAGAAATTGATTAAAAATCTAGTCTAGTCACCGTTGTGCCTTTCCCTGTGGTCCCTGCCCCAGGACGCAGATGGCTGTTTAAGGAGAGAAGGTCAGTGAATGGTGTAAGATGACTTGTTATTAGTTCTGACTTAAATAGACTCTCAAGCTGAAATCCATAAGGCCCAGAGGGGTAGGGGAGGAATGGATAGTGGAGGGAGTGGGCCAGGCAGTCTAGCAGAAGGAACCTTGAGTGGAGGGTGTGGCGAAATGGGAGGAGCAGTGAGGGGTGCTGGTGGCCTGTCTGTGGTGTGTTCAGGCAGATATGGATGGCGAATGCTACTGCCTGGCCGGCACAGGCCAGGTGCCTCACCTGGAAGGCTTTTCATTCCTGGAAAGTATTGTCAGAAGTTTTCTATAAACCCGAATGCCAGTGCGGCGAATAGGGCAAGTTCTACCTGTTCCATCCATCCTCCTAGAGATTAAGTGATTTAGTTCAGCTTTTTTTTTTTTTTTTTTTTTAATTGTTACGAGCAACAATAACAAACTTTGGTAATTTGAGCAAAAGGGGGCATTAATTGGAGGGATAGAGTATATCAAGAAGCATTGAGTAACTATTGTGATCTGAGAAAGGTAAGGATCCCGGGCAGCTTGGGAGCCTCGGGAACAGTAGGAATTTATGGCCTTTCTCCTCAGAACCCTATTATTAAAGTGTCCATATGCCAACTTTCAAATTCTTTAATTCCCAGGAGAGAGAATCTGATTGGCCTGGCTCATGCCATGTGGCCTCTTCTGACTCGGTCACCTGTGGCTGGAGTGCTAGTACACATATTATAGATAAGGCCATTGGTGGCCCTCTCCCAAGATATCAGGAAACTTCCCCAAATTTGTCTGCCATAGACAGACCCAAGATGGGTAAATTATTATTTGCCTAAGGTCAGAAGTTATTGACTGGGAGTAGTTCTGCCCTTAAGTCTCTAACCTTGGCCCCAGTGCCCTAGAAGTTCCCACTCTGACTTTCTTCCATCCATTCCCCATAGGATGAGGATTCCATGGGGCCAAACTGATGTGCTCACCTGGAGCCTGTACCCTTATCCCCAGTTCTACACCACATCTGGGCGTCTGGAATCCCTCCTGCCCAGATAATGTCTGGCTCCTTCCCGAGCCTCTATGGGTGGCTACCTGTGTCCGCCTCCAGAGTGCAGGACTTACCACACTGTCTGCATGCCTATGGGGTGGCTGTTTTGGTAGGGAGAAGATAGGCTTGGACTTTTTGCTGGGTTGTCAACACTCAAGTTAAAGGATTGGAGCCAGCTTTCCCTGTGTACCTCCTTTGGCACAGAACTTTCTAAGGAGTGTGAGAATTCCAAATTTCATCCTGGCCTTCTATGTGATTATAAAGAAGGTATATTTGTCAAGGTAGATGAATACAGTTTACATTATTTAATAGCTTGTTAGCATGATCTGTAACTAAAAAGTGTAGACATGATTTGTGGGTCTTTGTTTATACTCTTGCCCCAGGCTCTGAAAGTGTTAGGAGCAGGCTTGCCTGGGACAGAGACTCTGAAACATGACTTTTTTCTCCCATTTGTCATTTAGTGGCCTTCATGTATTAGTGGGTTCTTAGCATTACTCTTAGCCAGGCAAACAGCATGGACTCTGAATTAAGATCTTGGTAGTTTTTGAAAGCTGGTAAGATTTTTGTTTTCTTTGTTGGCGTTCTCAGACCATACTGCTGATAGCTTGATCTGTATTTTAGGACTTGTTAGGAAGGATCTAGCTGACAGTACCAGGCACTAAATGTCACTAGGTTGACTACATGACTTACGTTTTGAGGTTAAACAGGCCCATGACCAAAAGGTTTGAGGGCCGTACAAGCATCTTACATACTAGCTTTTACGATGGATCCAGACCACAAAGGAGTGATTATGGGGAGGCAGAAAGCCACCTAAAAACCATAACTGTTTAATCTTCACTAGCAATTTGAACTTTCATCTATCAAATCCATTTTGGTCCTTAGTGAGCTTTATAAACTGCCTGCTAGCTGATAGGTCTTGGCTCACTTAACTTCTTAAATTATACAGTTTACTTCTTTTCTCTCTCTTTTTTAAATATTGTGTGTGTGTGTGTGTGTGTCTAGAAAGAGGAGAGAGGAAGAGACACATACACTTATGTAAGTTTGAAATTATTTATACACCATCTTAAACTTTACAAAAGTACCACGTGTAGTACTAATTATTTTTTTTCTGAACCATTTGAGGCAGACCCCATCACTCCCAAATATTTCATTCTGTATTTTTTCAAACAAGTTATTCTCCTACATACCCATAAGGCAACCATCAAAATCAGGAATTTCACACCAGTACATCTCTACCATTTAATCCTCAGACCCTATTCAAGTTTTACCAGTTGTTCCAATAATGTCTTTAATTATGGCAAAAGGATCCAGTTAAGGAGCATGCATGCATATAGACTTTCATGCCACTTTTGAAAATTACAAGTCTGATGTTTTGTAAAAGTTCCCTTAGTTTGGGTTTGTCTTTTATTTCCTTGTGGTTAGATTCCAGTTATGCATCTTTGGCAGGAATATCACAGAATGGATGCTTCTCGTTGCATCCTATAGTGTGGTGCTTGATTTCAGTACACCCCATTACTGGGGATGTTAACTTTGATCACTTGAGCAAGATGATGTCTGCCTAACTTTTCTCCTTTGAAAAGTTACTTTTTTCCTCTGTGTAATTAATATGTATTTTATGGGGAGGTACTTTGAAAAATGTAAGTACCGTGTTCCTTATCAAACTTTTAATTAATTTATTAGATTTGTGTCTATAAGCTAATGGATTCATTTTCTCTAAAACATTACAATCTGTTACTACAGTTACTTACTTTTATCCTTATATAGTCCCAGATTGACCAATGGGATCCCCTTCAGGCTGGCTCCTGTTTCCTCTTGGCATGCCCCCATCATTCTTTGAGCATTTCTTTACTTTCTGGCACAGTAAGACATCCCAGGCTCCTCTTGTATTCTTCTTGCCCCAATTTTGAAATCAGGAATTTCTTCAAAAGGTAATTTCACTTTCTTTAAGTGAGGAATGGTGGTTAGAGGCCAAGATCTCGGGACTAGGTGTGCTCATTGCAGCCAGGGTGCTATTGCTTTTCCACCCTCGCAGTGGCCATGACAAGTTAATATCTGTAGGTGCACACACACCCGGCCCTTTACACCTGCGCTTATTTCTTTTCTATATGTAAATATTGAAAATAATGAGTTCACACCAATTATCTACCACCACAGGGTTCATTCTGGCTTTCTCCTTTGCATATTTTGAATTCTCTTCTCTGATAGGAAGCAGACTTCTTACATTTTCAATGTATTTACTTGTTGCATCAAGCCTTGGGTGTAATTAGTCTCCTTTTGGCCCCATGGGGGTGCCCTACCTGCCTCACTCTGCTCTGACCCCTCTGGCCAGACCAGGCATCCCCTGGTACACTCTCTTTTCTCTGCCCCAGTTAATGGCTTTTGAATGGAATTGTTCAGGAAGGGTAAGAAAACCATTTTCTTGTTTGTATTTTTATTTTCTAACCTTTTGGGAGGTGTACATAGGATACCTACTTATTATAAAATTAGAAAACAAATATTGCTGTTTCAAAATCAAATATATAGCATCACCTTTTTAAAGATAATTTGATTCCATTTAAAAGGTTTCAGCCATGCTTCCTCCTACTATAGCCTGGAGCTTTTGTTCTGACCCCCCCTGGGTAATGTTTTCCTGGTCTTATTTATAATGATTGTCATCAGTCATCATCAATTAAGCCATTCCTTCCCTAATAGACATTTAGTTTTTTGTTTGCTGTTACAGAGAAGGTTTTATTGAATATCCTTAGACACACATTCTTGCTTACTTGGGCAAGCATTCCTGTAGCAAAGCTCTGGCCAGAGTTAAAGAGTCAGAATGGAACTAGGTCTTCAGGAGCTTTGCTGTCTTCCTTCAGCCCAGGGAGAATGTCTTCCTCATCTCTGTGTCCCCAGTGCCCAGAGGAGCACACGGCATGTGCTCAGTAAATGCTTATTGGATTTGATTGGGTTTCGATTTCTTTTAATGAAATTTATCTGAGATGGAGAAGAGCTCCTGCGTGTGATATGAAGCCAACATATTCTGTCCCTAAGCAATTTTGCCTTTTCCCCCTTTTATCAACAGAAAGTGGTCTTCTGTCCAGTTAAAGAAGCTCTGGAGGTTGACTGGAGCAGTGACAAAGCAAAAGCAGCTCTGAAGCGCACAACTTCGGATTACTTTCTCCTTCAAGGTGAGCTCAAAACAGAGCCTCCCCAGTGAGGGCTTTGTGCTTTTCTTCCTGCAGATGTGGTTGTAGACACCAAATGTTTTCTTGACGTTTGCCCTGAGTTGAGGTCGAATGTAACTGCAGATGCTCCTCATTTGCTGGTTCTCAGTGGCCACTTGAGAAAAGCAGAGGGAATGGTGATGAGGCCGCCATCTGAGTTCTGGATTCTTAACGACTTTTGCTTTTTTGTTGTTGAAATGAATTGCCCTCTAAAGTTGAGCCTGAGATAATAGTGTCATAAATCAAGCAACTTCTCTTCACCACTTTCCCTCTTCAGAATTCTTTATTGGTCTCAAAACCAGTCTTGTGCTCCTGAAAGGTGTTTTTTTCCTTTCCTGTTGATATTAATGAGCTATTTTTCAGTCCGTCCTTGCTGGTGCTCAGGGGCTGTTAGCTAAGGATTGGTTAGCTTCCTGGTTTTCTTCCTATGCCTGGCGCTTTTACTTTTTAAATATTGTTTTAAGAATTGCAAACATTTGTTGTTTAACATGAGCCATGTGGTAGATATAGTTAGTATCCCTGTTTTACAAACAAACCGAGACACAGAGGTTAAGGTTACTCATGCTCTCAAGGTTACAGTTTGTTAATGACTGAAAATATAATACATATTTATTGTAGGAAATGCAGAAAAGCATAGAGAAGAAAAAAATCACTCTTACATTTTGTTCTTCTGGGGATGGTACTTCCCATCGTTTTCTTCATGTCACAGCCCACATGGTACAGTATTTGCACAGCATGCCAGAGTCCCTCACCTCTTGCCACAGGCCCTGCGTGCTCACTCCAGGTGCTCAGAGCCTTCATACCTCTGCCTAATGAAATCCATTCCCAGGGAGGCTCTGAGATAGAGAGATGTAACTTTTATTTAGAAAATTTGCAAAGCATTATTTGGTTACATTTGGACAGTCTTTCAGCCCTCCTTTCCCCAGAGCTGAATTGAGAGCTACAACCCACATGTTGAACTCCTTCCTTCCCATGCAGAACTACCACTCCCACCTGTCAGGATGGATAGCAGCCATGAGTAGTAGTTAATAAAAACACTTTCCCCTCCTCCAAGCACTATATATAGTGTCACAAAAGGAAATATATAAAACTTCCTTAATAACTAATAAATAAGAGGATTGGACTAGGCTAAAATTTATTTTACATGATCTATGAATGAAGTTTTTCCCATACTAATTAGTGGTGTTAAGACATGGGAGGGGGTAGATAGTTGGGCGGGGTGAGTTATTTTTATTTTAAAGCTGTGAACTATTGTGTTATCCATTTGAATAGAAATAGTTAAGTGGGTTAAACAGGAATGAGCATTAGGCTTGTGCATATGGCAGGATTCAGTGAAAAATACCTCCTTTTAGTGACTGGGATGGGGAGGCAAGGAAGAGCCTGCTGGAGTCAGAATAGTGCCCCCTCCAGTGCAGGGTGGAGTGTGAGCGTGGCACCCAGGTCACTTGGGAGATGCTAATTGCTCAGAGCCTGTCACACAGAAAACCCCAAGTAAATAGTAGCTGTTAATTTGCAGAGATTCTGGGTGTAGCTCCAACTGTTGCTTGTAAAAGGACTACCTGGTATTTGGGTATCATAATTTAGTGATTCTCAACCAGAGCGATTGTTTTTAGGCTGCTTTAACAGTGTAATACCTGAACCACGCAAAGCATGAACAGTAAGAAAGTAATAAGACAAATAATAAGATGTAAGTCCAGATATAAGTCATTTTTCTGGTCATGAATCAGAAAATCTTTGGAGAAAGTTATCTACAACTGATGTCATCTTCTTGATCCATAGAATCTAAGGAGGCAGAAGTCTACTTCTGAAAGTTTTGTTTCTGGAGGCCTTATGGTGAGCGTCAAGAGTCAGTTCTCCATGGGGCTGAGTGTCCGGTTATAGGCTGCTAAGCACCTCTCCACTTCCCTGGGAAGCACTCATGGCTGTGGGCTCTGGAGCTTAGCAACTGTAATTGAGGTTAAAAGTTCCTGAACTGTCAACCTGGGGCGATTTTGCCCCACAGAGGACATTTGGCAATGTCTGAAGACATTTTTGGTTGTCACAATTAGGGATCTGGTATCACTGGCATCTAGTGGTTAAAGGCCAGGGGTTGCTAAATGTTCTACAGTGCACAGGACAATCCTTCACAACAAAGAGATATCCGGCCCAAGTTGTCAGTTGTGCCGCGGTTGAGAAACCCTGTTCTAAGCCCTTGCACTTTCCAGAAATGTTTGTCATCCCTCTTATCATCACAATGCCCTTATGGCAGATAGGGTGGAAATTATTCCCAGTTTGGTTTTTTGAGATTAGGAAGTGAACACCCAGAGAGACTAAGTGTTTTGCCCAAGAGGACGCAGATTTTAAGTGGCAAAGGAAATTAGACCTGAGCAACTTCTGTCTTTTTAAAGTCTAATATGTGAGATTTGAAATTCTAGTAGTTCCCAGGCTCCACTCAGCACTCTACATGTATTAGCTCATTGAATCCATGCAGATAGCTACCGTACAGTCATTTTACAGATGAAAGGGGGCATCCCTGCCCTCCGGGAGCCATCATGGAGCTGAGGAGGCAAAGCTAATACCCTGGAAACAACATGGGGAAAAGTATATTTAATCTGGGTGCTGTGGACCATCACAGGTTAAAGGGGCTGGGCTGTGGACAGGTCGTTGAGCAGTAGTTTTAACATTCCCTCCCATCTGGCAGGCAGCTGCAGGAGCTTTGGACTCAAACAGACCTGGCTTCCATTCCCTGCTTCGCTAGCTTTTTAGATGGATGTTATTGAGTTTTTTAGATGGATTTAGATTCTCTCCACCTCAGATTTCCCTCAGAAGATGGGGGTGGTGAGAGCACTTGCCTCGGAGGGCTTTTGGGGGTTGGGTGAAATTATACAGGTGAAGCCCTCAGCACAGAGCAAGCGCTGTGGAACTTGTAATCCATGAAGTTTGGTGCTTCTTTTGGCGTGTGTGCCTTCTAACTAGTAAATGTTTTGGGATTGACGCCATTTTACCCTTAACTCTTTGCTAGTGTAGATACTATAACATTAGCCCTATTGTGTTTAATTTTCTGCCTATGACACTTTAGATAATATACTCCATCTCTCTCTTTTAAATGGTACTGATTAGTTTTTTCAAATTCAAGTTTCAGGAATTTGGGTTTGGTGATTATAAAACTATGTTCATTGGTTAATAGTCACAAATTTTAAAGGAAGGATGCAACTTCACATATCATCTAGCCCAAGGAAGGCAAATATGTGCTTTCCATTCCAACCCTCACCTATGGCAGACTTGGCTAAGCAGTTGTGCCCCTTGTCCCATAGCCCCAGAAGCTTTTAAACAGTGCTGCCTAAAAGTCACTCTATGACTTGGTATTCAAAATGAACTTGCTTTTCAATTCTAATTAGGCTAACTTTCTCCTTATGATAAAAATCAGACTTAGAAGGGAAGTGATTTGCCATGGTTGCCAAGTTGCTGGTAGTCCTGGGTCTAAGACCCAAGTCGTCCATCTCTTTCAGGCTTTAGCTCTTTCACACGACACACAGAGCTCTTCCTGTTTTTTTGGGGTATCCACCATAATCTTTCCTGGGCCTTTGCATTTGGTACCGTATGCACATGCTTGATGATTTCTTTGCTCTCTTGGTTCTTACTGGGCTCTTGTATGTCTTTGCAGAGGTGTTGCAATTAGAACTATGAGCAATGTTCCAAAGCAATGAGTGTGTGACCTGGTTTGTTTCTAGAAGTTTTCCTGTTGATGCATACTTAGTTAACTCCATGGACTGCTGTTGGACCTGTAGATTTCGGAAGTAGAGGGTAATGACTCGCATCATCTCTTTCCTGGGTCACTGTTAGCAGCTTAGAACCCTCAGCTTGTAAATGATAAGCTCTCTGTAGATAAATCACATTATTCTTATATTTAGAAAAACAATTCTTTTGATTTTCTGCCCAGCCATTCATGTAATGGTGCCATTCTTCTGTAATTTGACCTCATTAGATTTATCTAAGCAAGATAGCCACTTCCACATGTGAAGATTTTTGCCATATGTGTCTTCTGCTATATATGTTTGTCACTAATAGTCTCCGTGACCTTGGGCAGATAAGTTAGTTTGCCTCCTCACCTGTGAAATGGTAGGACCAAGTTAGCCAGTCTCCAGGGTTTCCTCTTATTTTAAATATTCAGTGAATCTAATAAAATATAAGTTCCTTCTTGTGCCCAGCATTTTCCATATTTCTTTGTTTTATTGTTATACTGTTAACTTCTTTGAGGTATAATTTATACCAGAAAGTTTACCCAGTTTGAGTGTACTTCTTTTAAAAATTTCCAGAAATCAGTCATTTTAAAAAATTCAAACAGAATATCTTCCAGTTAGTCCTAAGATTTGATTTTAGTTAGAATCAAATTTTTCTCAGCTACCAGCCTGCATGTGATTACCAATCAGATCTCTAAAAGTGCAGCCCATAAAGAGTGGTGGTGGTTCTGTGTCATGGAAAAAAGCACAGGCTTTGGAGGCCAGCAGTCCTGAGTGCAGATCAGAGCTCCCACTCCTGGCCTGTAGGGTTGCTGGGGAATAGTACATCCTTCCCTCAGCTCTCAAGAGGGTGAAGGAGATCGCGGAGAGCATGACTGTGCATCAGAACCAGGTGCATAACTGTCTTGCTCTCCTCTTTGGCCCTCTTCAGAACATTTTACAATCACCAGTTGAGTAGGACCAGGAAGGATTGTAGCAAGGTAAACACACCTGAAATTGAGGTAATTAAAAAGTGGCTTCAGATATCATGATGTGGAATGAATGACCTTGAGGAATCTCCAAGTTGAGTAGTAAACTTCAGGCAATGCTGTGTTCACGTTTCTGGCACAGAAAAATGGTTATCGTGTATTGATGCTATTTGCTGGTTGAACATTTGACATATTATCGTCTCATGGCAACCCTGCAAGTGACTACACCTGTGAGGTATAGTTATCCCATTTTCCTAAGAGGTGAAGGAGGTTGGGCACAGTTGTGACTTGCTCAGAGTCACACATTTGGTTTCACAAACGGAAGCCAGGATTTACACCGTGAGGTCTGCTTGACCCATGGATTGTGCCATTAACTGCCATAATATACTGTCTCTAACCTAAGTGGTTTTGCTAAATTTCAAATCAGAGATTCTTTGCATGTTAGGGAAACATGATCACCACCATACTACAGAAAACTCTGCTTCAAATGTGTATTAGACACAAAGATTATCTGAATTTGGACCCAGATAGCCTTTCCTTTTTTTTTCCCCTCCAAGAAAATTTGGATTTTATTTTTATTAGAAAATTAATCATGAGTAAAAAAATTAAACAATAGACAAAGGTATAAAAAGTAATTTTTCTTCATTAAACCTTCCCTAATCTCCCTCCCAATTTTCAGAGGAAACTACTGCTAACAATTTGAGTGTCTTCTTGAAGAATAATTAATAATTAATAATCATGGGTGTGTGTGTGTAACCCAAGTGTTACACACCATTTGGCAACTTGTGCCCTCCCCCACTTTTTAACTTAATGGCCTTAAAGGATATGGAGAGATGATCTTGGAGCATATATAAAGTGACCTCCTTCACCCTGATGGCAACCTTAAGTAGTATTCCTTTGGAAGTGCCATCATGTTTATATACGACCAGCCCCATCTTGAGAGGCATTTACGTTTTTTTTTTAGTTTTTCCTGGTCTTTGGAACTTATTCCCAAGAGTCTTTCTAGGAATGTGACTGATACATCTGATGATGCCTTAGGAATTCATTGTGAGGAAGGGTGCTTGGCTTTGGTGTTCACCTGTGGTCCCAGAATACCTCATAAGGAACTTTTTTTCCTACTGTTGCCTAATGGAGCACATAGTAGGTGCTCAATAAATAATTTTGGAGGAGGAGGGCTATGAATTACTGGCTGTTGCTTGTCTGGTCATTTGCTTCACTCTAGAGGGAGGAGTGCAGCCTGCCCAGTGATGTCCTTGCAGGGTTGTCTCGCCCGCCTGCCCACACCCGCTAGGCTTTTGATTCCATCTCCCTGGTCCTGGTCTGCCACTCACATACAAACATTTCTTACAGCCCCATTCACAAATCTAGCCTCCGGTGAAGCAGCTGCCCTGCTGTCTGTGTGTGTTTTCCTTGTTTGAGTATTGAGTGTTTTTCCAGTTTACTTAATAAGATAGCGGCCAGACTGAACACTTCCTGCTGCATTTTTCCACTGTCTTGAGAGTTGGCCTTGTCGTCTGTGAGCAAAAGGTCTCATCTTTTTATTATTCTCCCATGGCATGCTGCAAAACATTAAGCATGAGCTGGTTTCCTGTGGCATAAAGTTGACTTTGATTTGCTCTTTTTGAGGTTACTGTGAGTTTATCATAACAGGAGTGCTAAAAATATCGGGTCTAGTTTGGAAACAGCATTCATTTACCAGCATGAGCAATAACATGCAGGTTTAGCCCAGAGCAGTAAGACATGGACTTCATTTCAAGATGAGAACAGCTTGTCGGAGAATCCTTGGCAATCTTAACTTTCTCAGTCTCTGTTCTGATGAATTGTGGAAAAGTACTTAGGCCACTTTTGAGCCACAGAATTAAAGCTGAAAATAATCTTAGACCAAATATTTTTTGAGCACCTGCTAGGAGCCAGATCCCATGCCTGGGAATCATCAGATAAGTAAGAATAAGTCTCCATATTCTTTGGAATAGACATTGGAAAAGGCAAACATAAATAATTCTACTTTGTTGTGAGGAGAGCTATAACAGAGGGCTACAGAAATGCTGTGTTGTGTTATTCTCTCTGTTTTTCGATATGTTTGTGTTACTTCATAATAATCTAAAGCAAACTGGATAAACATACATGTAGTTTTGCAGTGCCCAGACTTTGGCTGCTGGCTAGGAGCCCCAAGCCTTAACAAATTCTAGCAGTGAACACGAATCAGGGAAGGTATCAGGCCAGGCCGATGGAAAGCAGGTAAGGCAAAATTTATGGGAAAGCGGCTACTCTACAGGAGCGGGTTCAGTCGGCCGGGCTAATAATGCATGGATGCGCGTGCCAGGTATGATCAGCGATGGAAAAATTGCCAGCCTCAGCTACCACATATGAAAGAATAGTTTACAAAAATTTCTCTGAGCTTCACTGTATGAAAGTTTGCCTAGAATTTCAAGAGTGTGGGGTTGGACTGCATGCTGCACAAACAGCTGCTTATTTCAGCCCTGGAAGATTTGTTTGGGGAGGTTGATGCTGCCTTGCCTTTGGATATCCTAAAATATGAAGTGAAGACCTTGTCAGCCATCTTGAGAATATGTAGCAGTGGTCTTGTCAAATTGTGGAGCTCTTTGACCCTGTTAGGATCCTATAAAGGCAAAAAATGTGCTTTCAGAGTGATTCATTTTTCTTCATTTCTTCTTGCATTGTCTAGTAATAGTAGGGAACTAGTATTGGATTGAATGAATCTTAAGTTTCAGAAACATTCCTCCATTCTCAAAATTACTTTTGGTGCCAGCATGATGTTTGCAGACTGAAGCAGGCTAAAAGCCCTCGTTGATGGAATATGAAGTGTTGAAGATGTTTCCAGGAATTTCTAGCTGCCACGTTTGGTGGGGTGGGCTTCAGAAGAGAATCTGTCTGAACCAACTGGTGCAGAGAAGGCAGCACCTTCAGCATATGCATGTCAAAGCTGGAGATGGAGCTGAACTCAGCAGGGCCTTCACACAGAAGGATATGGCTACCTTCTCTCAATTAACAGGGGATGTTAATCCTTTGAATTTAAATTTAAATGAAGATTTTGCAAAACAAACCAAGTTTGGAAAAACAATTGTGCATTGAGTTTTGATCAGTGGACTTATTTCGGCTCTCCTGGGTACTAAAATGCCAGGACCAGGCTGTGTATTTCTTTCCCAGGAAAGTAACTTCCCAGCCCCTTTATAAGTTGGAGAAGTTGTTACAGCTTCTACACAAGTAAAAAAGCTGAAGTGGATCATTGCCTTCTTTTTTTTTTTCTTAAAAAAAAAAAAATGCTTTGGGGAGCTTGAGAACTGAGGAGGGTCTGGACATCTGTGGGGAGTTGTGAAGTCTTCACCGAGAGGAAGCTGTCTGAGCTGGATCTTAAAGAACAAACAAGATATTTGCCAGGTGGCGAAGAGAGGTGAGGGTCTTGTGGGCAGAGGGGCAGCATGTGCAGAAGGCCAGGGGTACGAAGATCGTGCCCATAGGGTGACTGGAGCTTGGTGGGAACTGGCCCAAGATGAGGTCATTAGGGCCCTCTTTTTTAGACTAAAGTGTTTGGCATTTATTCTTGTAGGCCAGTGAGGTTCCCCACTTGAAAGAATACCAGCATCACCCGGGGAGTATTTGAAAAACACAGGTTCCCTAGACATAGCTCAGATTTACTAAATCAGAATACCTGCCATCTATCACTTAGCTTTGTAAAGCTCTCCAGGTTTCTGAAGGATTATCCAGATTTGGGGGACAACATGCTATAGAAGAAAGGCAACCTGTATGCTAGGTCAAAACCTCCAATAGCTCATTTGTATTTTTATTTTTACATGTTAAGTACTGTATTTCAAAATGAGCAACATAATTATCCTGAGGCAGGGAAAAAAGGAACTAACCCAAATAGCTCTTGAACATGGTATTTTGACTAAATGTCCCCAGTCTAAAGACATAAAATAATATAAACAAATATTGAATCGTGGTTAGTAGGTTTCTTTTTCACAGTGGCATGGTTAGCAATTCTGAAACTACTTGCTGTTTATTCTAGGAGTGAGTAAATAGGCAAATGTGGATAATGAAAGCTATATTTTCTTTAATTAGGAAAGGGGGTTTCTGTGAATATGGAAGGTGGGAAGGCCCTGAGGGAATTAGAGTAATCAGGATGAATGCATAGACATATATGTGCATTATGTATTTATGTGCAGTTATAAGTATATATTTTCTAGCTCTCTGTTGAGAGCTCTTAGAAGCAAGAACACCCCAGTAGCAATGAACATACCTAATGTCCAGATCTTGATTTGCTTAATTTCTTTCTCCACTAAAAGGAACCAGGGCTCCTTGGAGAAATGGGTGGTTCCAGGGCAGGGGTAGGAAAATTACAGGTGAGCATGGAATCTCTTACTATTTCAGAAAGTAAGGAAGCACTCAAAGAATGATGGAGGTTTGTCAGGACAGAGGAACCAGCTTGTAAAGGGTTCCTACTGATCAAATCTGGGGTAATTTGAAGATCAAAATAAATAATGATAGTAATAGGTTTAGTTTAACCCATATTAAAAATAACTCATGAGTCCATATTGGTAAATGAGTGAATAAGTTGGGGAGAAGGGAGAGCTCTTTTTTATAGCCAATAAATGTAGAAGGAAGGATGGAGAAAAAATTGATATTTGGCCCTCACCACAGTAATAAAATTGTTCCAGGCAAGAGTCATCAGTGGGTGCTAAAAGTAGTAGGAGGAAGTTTGCTGAGAAACAGGATGTTATATAGTTTCAGAGTATCTCCCCACAAGGTACTTTTTAATTAATTACAAAGAGAAACATTGAGGAACCCTGGTAGATAATACTTCACCCAAGAAATGAAAGCTAACCTGCCAGGAATGGAGCAGGTGGATTAGTGCCTCCTGATCTGACACCCCGAGAAGGACCAACATCCCTCCTGCAGGAATCCCTGCCCAGAGGGCATAATTCGAGTCTGTCCACGGGGAAATGATAGATATATGCAAATTGAGGACCAATCTGTAAAATAAATGGCCTCTACTCTTCAACAATGTCATGAAAGACTGAGAAACTGTTTCAGATGAAAGGAAAATAAAGAGACAGGATAACTATATGGAGCATGTAATCCTGGACTGGATTCTAGAATAGGAGAGTAATCTTTTTTTCTGTTGCTCTAAAGAACAGTAGTTGAACAATTGGTAAAATTTGTTAAAGGTCATAAGAATAGATGGTGTAGATCTCTCCCAATGTTAATTTCTTTTTAATTCTTTTGGGGTTATGTTAGAGGATGTCCTTGTTTGTAGGGAATATTGAAGTATTTAGGTACAACTTTTTCAAATCATTCAGGGAAAGAAAGTGTACATATAGATATAAATAGAAAAGAACAATAAAAACAAATTTGGTAGGATGTTAACATTTGAGGAATTTAGGTGAAATCATGTAGGAATTCTGTGTATAATTTTTGCAGTTTTTCTGTAAGTTTAAAATGATTCCAAAATAAAATTTAAAATAACCAAAAATGAAAAAATAAAAAAAAAAGCAAAGCCCAAATCCTCAGCACATGGAAAAATGTAGATATTGGATGAATGGGTAAATAATACTTTAAAGGGCTTCAAGACATTCTTGGGCCCTTGGAATGGTTGTTTAATGCTAGTCAGGGGTATTTTTTTTTCCTCTCCCTTAATTATGAGGCAGAAAACTGCCTTCTTGATTTTATTTCAAAAGTACACAAGGTTAAAAAACTGGAGCAAGTTTTTGTTTTTTGTAAACAAAATTTTTTCTTCCAAATTTCATATGTATTCCATTGAATACATAATCCAGAACGTTTAAATACAAAATCATTTTTTTAGGGTTTTATTTTTTTTTTTTTTTACGTTTTTTTGTGAAATATAACATATATAGAAAATTGATAACTTTCAAAGTACAAGTCAGCAAGTAGTTGGCAAATTTCAAAGAATGTTATGGGTTACATTTCCACAATTTCAGTTATTTCCTTATTGTGAAATATAACATATATACAGAAATGTGGTAACTTTCGAAGTACAGTTTAACAAGTAGTTATAGAGCAAATTTCAAAGCATGTTATTGGTTATGGTTCCACCATGTCAGTTATTTCCTTCTAGTTATTCTAGTACTCTAGAAACTAAAAAATATAGATATATGTTTATATAAAGATTCACTATTCATAATCTTTTGTTAAATCCTGTCTTCTCAGTTGCTGTCCTGTCCCTCTCACATTTGATCACTGTCTCAGTCTTGAGGGTTATCTGAGCAGTGAGCACCCTAACCTGTTCGTATTAAAAAGGGGTGTCAACATTACGGGGAAGGGGGATGCACCTGGTTGATGTTCTTGGAGAGGCCCTGGCCTGTGGGTTTTGGGACTTACTGGCATAGGAACACTCTGGGGGATTTAAGTTTTTGAAAAGTAAACTTGGTGAATGAAACTTTTATAAAAGAGTCTCAGGGACCTAGATGTATTCTTTAGTATTTTTGGGACTTTTGTTGGTTAGGGCTTGGCATACTGTGCACATTTGGAATATCCTCTCAAGTCTTTGTAATCTCTTAGCTACTGAAATGTTATTTTGTTACCTTTCTTTTCCCCTTTTGGTCAAAATGGCATTCTCAATCCCTCGATGCCAATGCCAGGCTCATTCCTGGGATCCTTGCCCCACCTCACCAGGGAGACTCACTCACCTCACCTGGGATTCCTGTACCATGTTGGGGCCAGGTGATGAATTTATTTGCAGAGTTGGGCTTAGAGAGAACGGCCACATCTGAGCAACAAAAGAGTTTCTCTGGAGGTGGTTCTTAGGCATAATTATAGGTAGGCTTTGCCTCCTCTTTACAGCCTTAAGTAGAGTGTTCTGGTTTGCTAATGCTGCCTTTTCGCAAAACACCGGAAATGGATCGGCTTTTATAAGGGGGGTTTATTTGGTTACAAAGTTATAGTCTTAAGGCCAAAAAGTGTCCAAGGTAAGGCATCAACAATTGGTTACCTTCACTGGAGGATGGCCAATGGTGTCCAGAAAACCTCTATTCCCTGGGAGGCATGTGGCTGGTGTCTGCTCCAGAGTTCTGGTTTCAAAACGGCTTTCTCCCGGGACGTTCCTCTCTAGGCTGCAGCTCCTTAAAAATGTCACTCCTGGTTGCTCTTGGGGCATTTGTTCCCTCTTAGCTTCTCTGGAGCAGAAGTCTGCTCTCAAAGGCCAGCTCCAAAATGTCTCTGTAAGCTGCAGCTCCTGTATGTTCTTCAAAGTGTCCCTCTTGGCTGTAGCAAGCATTTAGGCCTGTGTGGCTCTTTTTAAAGTACTCCGGTAAATCAATCAAGACCTACCCTGAATGGGCAGGGCCACACCTCCTTGGAAACTATCCAGTCAGTTATCATCTACAGTTGGGTGGGTCACGTCTCCATGGAAACACTCAAAGAATTACAGTCTAGTCAACACTAATATGTCTGCCCACACAAGATTGCATCAAAGATAATGGTGTTTGGGGGGGGACATAATACATTCAAACTGGCACACTAGAGCAAGCCTCAAGATTGAGCGCTTAACTTATTAAGTAGGGGGTTCCTAAATTCATGTCTGTCCAAGGTAAACAATCAGTGTCTCACATTATCTTCACTTATTGTACTATCATCATCACTCTCAATTTTAAACAATTATCATAACCTCAAACACCCCAAAGCTCTTAACAGCCCCAATTATTTGTTCCTAGTATTAGTGTGGTACTAGTAAGGTATTTGTGTTAAATATAGTCTGTAGTATGCAATGGGTAGTTTTTCCCATATAACATTCTGTTAACACTTTGAGAAGTGTCAAACCTTAGAAATAGATCATGCAAGTATTTATTTATATTTGTAGTGCTAATCTGTAGGATATATACCTTTAAACAAATCCCTTTCAGTCATGTTCGCCTTCAGTGCAGCCCTGATACTTATAATCCCATTAACTAACTAGCATCACCTCTATCCATTTCCATACCTTTAAGTTCACCCTCAGTAACATATCTGTACATATTAGGTAATCATTCCCCCTTCTGTCTGTCTCTAGTTTTCCTATATTCTGCATTATAAGACTGATTTTTCATTGTGCATGGGGTTCATAGAAGTGCTAATATTTAATAATCTCTGCTTTTGTGTCTGACTTATTTCACTCAGCATTGTATCTTCAAGGTTTATCCATGTTGCCATATGTTTCAGAACCTTGTTCCTTATTACTGCTGCGTAGTATTCCATTGTGTTTATATACCACATTTTGTTTATCTGCTCTTCTATTGATGGGCACTTGGATTGTTTCCATCCCTTGTTAGTTGTGAACAATGCCTCTGTGAACAAGGCTGGGATGGGCTCCAATTCGGGCAGTTGATCTGCAGAAAGAATTTCCTCCACCAAGAAGTAGGGTTAAGCAGAACGTTGGTGTGCAAATGTCTGTTCATGTCACTGCTTTCACATAGTCTGGATATATACCAAGAAGTGGAATTCCTGGATCATAGAGTAACTCGATATCCAGTTTTCTGAGAAACCACCAAAATGTCTTCCACAATGGTTGTACCATTGTACATTCCCATCAGCAGTGAATAAGAGTTCCAGTTTCTCCATATCCTTTCCAGCATTTATAGTTTCCTATTTGTTTAATGGAGCCATTCTTACGGGTGTGTGATGATATCTCATTGTGGTTTTGATTTGCATTTCCTTAATAGCTTGTGAAGATGAACATCTTTTAATGTGCTTTTTAGCTGTTTGAAATAGAAAATAATTTTGAAACTTACCCTATCAGTGCATACTTGAAGTTTCAACAGATTTTTTTCTCAAAAGTACAAGGGTATTAATTCACAGGGACAAGAATAAGAGAATCAATGAATTGTGGTTTTTTTTAACACTGGTAAGACAGGAGTTCTTAATCTGGATCTACTTATGTACATTTGCCTCTGGAAGGGAGATAAAGGTTCCCCCAGAATTTCAAAGCCTCTAGGACCCACTCCTGTGGGAGAAATAGCACCCCTCATGAGTGAAAACTACAAAGCCTTGAATCAGGTGGGAGATAGTAAGGACCACCCCACTGCTGGCTGAGGGTCATTCTGAGCAAGGCTGGGATGGGCTGCAGTTTGGGCACTTGGTCTGCAGAAAGAATTTCTTCCACCAAGAAGCAGGGTTAAGCAGACTGTAGGGGGTGTATTTGCACATAAATAATTAACAGTGTCAACTGCAAACAAACCTTCAGCTTTTGTCCGGAGCGCTAGGCAGAACCTTACTAGGAATACAAATGGTGGCTGGAAGGTGAGGTACCCTAGGGGAAAAGGACATGCTTGGTAGGGACAAAGGACATGCTTAGACAGACCAGGGGCCTTGGTTAAGTCAATTCACCCTGCTGAGCTTCTCTTTGATGGGGGTGGGGAGGGGGGTTCATTAAAGATAAGCTATGGGATGTGCCTATGGCTGCCTGGCTGCTCTGTTTTTGTGTGTGCACTCAGAGGCAAAATGAGTCTGTAGAAATTAGTGTTCTAAGTTGAACTGTTAGTTTTGTTCCAACCCATTCGAAGAACTTGTCCCTAGACATGTGCTCTGTGTGGCTCTCTAGGGAACAGAGTTTAACTTGGACACCCCCTGTTCTCCTCCTTCTTATGATGGATGACTTCTCCCATAGGGCTGCCTCCCTACCAGCCTTCTAGTGGGCCTCTTTGCCTTTAGATCTCCTAATCTATTTTTCTTACTGGTCACTGGACTGATGTATCTTAAAAATGCTTCCATGATTTTCTTTTGCCTCCAGGACACAAGTCATGCTTCCTGGGTTGGCATTGCAGACCTGGGGCTTGCTGGCTCCTTTTTCTGCTTTCCACTCCCTTCTGCCCTCCTTGAACCCTACCCTCTAGCATACTGAACTACTGTCTGTCAGATGTTTTTCACTCCATGCTGTCACCCCCTTGTTTCTGCACACATTCCTTCTGCCTGAAATACTCTGCTTCAGTCCTTCCCATTTATCCTCCTGGCTCAGCTCTGATATTACCTCCAGGAACCTAACTCCACCTCGCCATGTCTGAATTAGGTTTCCTTCTGTAATCCCATCACACCCTTTGGACAATAGAGCTAACTCAAGGGCAGGGTCATAGGCTCCCTCAGTTTTTTGTTTTGTTTTGTTTTTTTAAGAATAACAAAAAATATTTTACTAAAACATAAGATTTACAGAAGTTTCCAGACAAGCTATACAATGTGGTCACAAGCTTCTTTTTTGAAGGGAGGATTCTACACTTGACAGCAAAGTCACAATGTTATTAGTGAGGGCTGTGATGTTTGTTTAATGTTCCCATTTTGGTTCAAACAATCAAGCTTGTCCATCTACAGCGTTAAAATAAAGTTAGACTTGGCTAGAGGGTATATTCTAAAGAACTGGTTAGCTGCTTTTAACCAATGCCTTTAATTAGATCACCATAAAAAGGAGGGGGGGGAGAGAAGCTCATAAAATTAAAATAAAACTACCTCCCTCCTCAAAAATAAAAATAAAATAAAGAAAAACACCCGCACGCCTGCAGCTAACCCTGACAACTACCTTCATTCACAGTGCTTTATACTTAAACCATGATGGGGAAAATGAATAAAAGCAGGAGGGGGCCACTGCTTTTCCACATTTTGCAACAATCCGGATGATACTTCTAGCCTCTGCTCATGCTTTACAACAGTGAATCAGGACAAGACACAGATTTGCTAATGTGCATTTAATCACCAAAGGACTGAAGATGTCTGGGCTTTTATGCTGTAATATTTCTAAGACTGTGTCCATTAAATGCAAACAAACAAGGAAGAAGTCTTGGCAGAACAGGAGAAGTGATGCACTCTTGATGATCAGATCGATTTAAATATTATTCATGGCATATAGCCTAGTCCATGCTCTCGGTGTTTCTATGGCTTGGGCTTCGTTGGTCTTCCACCGCTCCGCTACATCATTTGCTAATGGATCATCTGGATTGGAAGCACTTAACAAAGCTTCGATCGATAGCAGAACTGTGCAGATCTGCAGTGCTGGGGACCACTTATCTTTCAAAATATCTAAACATATTCTTCCCAACTTGTCTACGTTAGGGTGATATATTTTGGTCATGAAACGGACTTCAGGGGCTGCTATTGGGCATTCTTCTGGAAGGAATAAAGTTTAAAAGACCCCCCCTCAAAGGGGGAATCCTCGGGGCCAGCAATGACCACATGAAAATAATGGGCATTGCTTTCATCTGGTTCTGCTTTAATACCGGGAACTGGTTCTGCCAGCAAACACTGGGTTTCCTTGATAATCCTGCAGGGCAGCCCGGCCATCTTGTCAGATCCCGACTTCCGCCCTCAGTTCTTGACTGTCCAGCACACACCCAACGCAGAGTAGGGGCTTGTAAATGTGGGTGATTGCTTTGGCTACCTGCTCAAGTTTGGATAATCTGACCCATTTTTAACCTGTGGCTCCATTGATTTAATTTAGGCCCGAGAAGCCATCTAGATAGGTGTTAGTCTGAATAGTTGGTCTTTGGCCTTTACCCAGTTGTGCCCCAGGCTTGGTTGCAACACAGTGCTTAAAGTATCCAAACAACTGGGGAGTACTTCCACTCTCCTTTAGCTGTCGGTATCCAGGGAGCAAGAGTGCACTGATAACCAGCAGCTGATGTCTCTTCTAGAAGCTGGCGAGTGCAGACCTCAGGGCCTCCATGGGGGATTTAGTGGTCTTTTCTAAGACAGCTGATTGTTCTCGGTTCATAAACCTAGCTAAACGAGTCAGCAGATCATGTCTGTTTCCTCCTGCTAGTAGAACCTTCTCATTTACTTAAGCTCAAAACCTTGAAGTCTCCAAGTTTGGAATCAGAAGGAATAAGTTCAAGTCCCAGCTCTACCATATCCTTCCTGGCCTTGTGCAAGTCACTTCACTTTTCATGACCTCTGCTTTTTCATATCAAAATGGGGGTGGAGGGTGAGAATCTTCTACTCCCTATGATGTGTAGGAGAGCCTTAGAAATAGTTAGATTTTCTCCCTTTTTTTTTTTAATTTTAAAAGTAAGACAGTCTCCTAGTAAAATATTCATATACCTCAGAGGAAACTACTATTTCTTGTATTCTTTCAGAACTTTTTAATACATGTATCTCATTTTTCTTCATCTAAGTGCATGGGTTCTTTTGCCTGGTTCCTTATAATGGATACTTGAATTGCTTTCACTTTTTTATCTTTGCAGAAAGACTGTAGAGAACTTGATTATCTTTGGTTCCTCCTTCCTTAATTCTCCACCCCCATCACACCCCATCTTCCCTGTTTCATGGTTTGTAAATGGCTTTGTCTTGAAACCCCAACTTGATTTGGTGCTCAGTTCTCTTCAGAAGGAACTTCTTATTTTGCAAACTTACCTTTGCAGCCCACGCTGGAGGCAGCCATTACTACTTGGGTACGGAGTTCCCCAGCGGGTGTTGGGGGTCCAGCAATGACAGGAACTGCTGAGGAGGAGACAGCCACAGGGAAATGGGTTCTGATAATGGGGCAGCAGCTGAGTACTTGTTGATTTGTGCTGTCATGACCACGATGTTTAAAAATAATTTATAGGGGGTAAGAAAAAAAGCAGTGGTTTGTGTGTGTGTGTGCGTGCACACCACTGCCTTATCAGTGGTAAGAACGCAGAGACCACAGTCATTCCGAAAGGAAGCAGACACAGCCATGCAGAGAGAAAAGAGGTGAGGGGAAGGGCAGAGGGCGACCCACAGTTGCAGTTGAGGGTCACAGTGTTTAACCAGCAAAGGAGAGAGGTGGCCAGGGAACAGACTGGTTGGTGGCCTGGAAAATGGGCATAGCACCATGTCCACCTCAGAGGGTTTTCATCGGGAATGAATGAAGGCCTGGCACATAGTGCAGTAATAATTGCTTGTTACACACTTTACATGCATCATGATCACATTAATCTTCACAGTACCCTCATGATAACAGGTATTATTCCATTTTCACACGAGGGAATTGAGGCTTAGAGAGGGGAAGGCAATTGTGCAGGGTCCCCGAACCTAGCGTTAAGGGTCAGAATTGGGACCAAGGCTATCACCCCTATAGCCTTGCATTTAAGTGTTACCTGATAGAGCGTCTTTGAAAGTACCCAATCAGGCTCTAATTATTAGCACTATTAATAATATTGTGTCCATTACTTTATCTGAACTCCACAAGAGCCTGTGACATTATTGTCTTATTCCACTTTTGCAGATGGGAAACTGAGGCCCGCCAGGACCAGACTGCAATAATTGGCAACATTATCAGCAACCTGCCTTGCTGTGACAATTTGGTTTCTTTCTTTGCAGCCCCACATCTCCCCCACCCCCTCATTAGCCTGTTTGAGCTGCTGGTGGGCCCCAAGGCCCAGCTGCAATTCTTGTTTAAAGCCTCACATCTTTTCTCTGACTGTCAGACAACAGTCACGGGAATGTCCTGTGCCATCTTCCCTCGGCAAGAGCGGTTGGCGGAGAGCAGCAGATGCCCAGAGTCAAGGTCATGTGCCACTCAAGTGCTGGGCTGGAGAAAAGACCCTCTCTCCCTGTTGCTTGTGACCAGGCAGGGTGGGTCTAGAAGTAGAGGCTCTGTCAGAGTATCTCGTGAGGAGAAGGGAGAGGGCAGGGTTGGCAAAGCTGACAGATAAGGGCCATGCAGCAGGGTTCTGTGGGACTTCAGAATTGTCCTCTACATATTTGCCTCTGCTCTTTATTTTGGTCCTCTTTTTGTAAAGTACAGCTTTTTCATACTAGTCTGAATGTTCCACTTAAAAGGTGAAAGTCAAGCTGAGGAATCACTTGACATTTTTTAAGGGAAGAATAGAATGTTTGGCCTGGACTAGGAATCTGAAAGGCTGGTTCTGGGATGGGGTGAGGGGGACCAAATCCATTAGAAGTGATTATTTATTTTCAATTAGCATGTCTTCTTATCTTGTCTCTTTTTCTAGGGAGGCAGTATGTATAGTGGTTAAAAGTACAGTGGCTTTGGAGTTCAGTGTGATACTGTGACCCTGAGCCTCAGTTTTCTCACCTCTGAGTTGTACCTACCTCATTCTGTTGTATTAATATACATACTATTTTTATGTAGCAGAGTCCATCTTGATATAGGTTATTTTATCCTTTTTAAAATTTTACTTAAGTTTAGCAAAAATAAAAGGACCAACAACTCCTTAAACATAATTTTAATAGCTGCACTATATTCTATTCTATCAGTGTATCATACTTTATATTTTATATCACCATCCTATTATTGGCTATGAGATTATTTCCAGATTTTTCTATGGTATAAATCACACTGAAGTGCAAGTTTACAAAAAATTCAATTTCCTTGTAAAAGATTCTTTATAACTAACTGATCAAGAGGTATGACCTTTTTTAAAGATCCTCAATACCACATTCCCTCATTGTTTGCTGAAAGTTCACACTCCCATTGCCTCTGACAGCCTGTCCCTCTGCCTTCTGGCTCAGTTGAGGTGAGTAATCTCGGTCTTTCATTTGATAGGCAAAAGTCTAGTTCTGAGGTCACTTCTGAGAAGTAGTACTCTCCTTTCCCCACCCTCAACCACTTTCATCTGGCTGCTGCACATTCTTTTCGGAAGAGAATGAGATGTAAATAACGAGAGAACACTTTCATTCCCTTTTTCGAGCTGGTATGTCGTAGAATAGGTTTTATGGAGAAGCGAAAAAGTGCTTTGCCAGGACTTTGAGCTCAGAAAGAGGCATTTCAGAGTAAGCCTTCAAGGGAGGCTGCCCTGGAGATGAAATTCTCTGGAGAAAGAGATCGAAGTACCATGTGGCTAGGGGGACAGGCAGGGGTTGTGAATGTACCCTCTGGATTGTGAGCTCTGCATGCAAGGCCAGGCCTGGGGCTGTGTGTGTCACTTCTGGGTCCCCAGCACAGCTCAATACAAGGTAGGGTAGAGAGCAGGTGCTCAGCAAATGTTTGAGAGTGAAGTAAACAGGGGAATAATACGGACTTGATGTCAAGAATGATAAGAGGCCGAAAGAGCCAAAACCATGGTGGCTTCCTCCACCTCTGTCAGATCCTGGGAGGAACGTTCTTTCTCCATGAAATGTCCCTATCTTCCTCAACCCAGCTGTCCCACAGGAGGTTCTGCACCTTTGGCCCTCATACAACTTTGAAAGCTGGGCTTCTATGTTATTTTTCCCCGAAAGCAGACATGGTACACAATGCATCATCCTGGCTGGATATTCCACAACTAGCATGTTTGTAAATACTTGGTAAGAAAGCAGGTTCATCCTGGGTATCTTGGAAACTATTCAATGCTATTAGTGGAAGAGCAGGCCTAGTGTGTTTGGATTTGTGAGGACCTTGTGTCACTCCACATGAGCCCTCCTCCCTAGTGTATGAGTGCTTCCCTTCCTTCACCAAACCTTGAGGCTTGCCGTGGAACAGATAACTTTGTCAGTGCTGGCCGGCCGTGGAGCAGACAGTGCACTAGATGTTAAGTAGATAGCCAGTGAACAAAACATATGTGGTTTCTGCCCCTACAGCATAAAAGTCTTGTGGAGGAGATGAGACAGTCCTTGTACAGCTTAATTACCCAGGTGAATATAAAATCACAAATTGAAATTAAGAACCTTGAAGGGAAAGAACAGGGTGCTGAGGGAGAGTAGCAGGGAGACGTAACTCAGAGCCAAGTCCGCATAGTCTTCAGAACCCACAGGTGAATGTGTAATTGCATCACCAGGCGCTGTTGTGCACAGAGGCTGCCAGAGCAAATACATGTGTTAACTTCTCTAGGAGGCAGGTAAGCTGGGTTGTGGGCATTGTGTAAGAATAGTGGCAGTCCGGTGATACTGTCGTTTCTGGAATGCTTACCCTGGGCCAGGTACTATCCAAGTGCTCATTTAATCCTTAAAACAACCTCATAAGGTAGGTACTCTTATGATTCCCACTTTATGAATGAGGCCCAGGGGTGTTGTCACTTGCCCAAGGTCACATTAAGTGGAAAAATAAGGAATCCAGCCCTGCTGGCTCCAGAATCGGTACTCTTCATGGCCCCACTTTGTGCCTTTGGTTTAAAAGCTAGAAGGGGCTCTGCAGAGAGAAGGTGCAGCAAACCCCAAAGAGCAGAAGCATGAGCATGCAGAGGGCACAGAGCATGTGGGAGTAAAATGTTCTGGGGTGGGGATGACTGAGGACTGAGCTGGTTCCACTGGTGGTAGGGAGTCTGGTTACTGGATGGGATCCCCCACTCTACCCCCAGTTGAGTTGAGGGCCTCATAGTATTCTCACAGAGCACCTTTTCTAGTTCGCACATTCTGTTATCTTGTAGCTAGTTGTGTGTCTCCTTCCCTGAATGCTCTGAGAAGGCAGAGCATTTTGCTCTCCCTTGCTTGGCACAGAGGCTGGTGCAAAGTCGGTGCTCAGTATGTATTTATTGAATGAACAGTTGAGTAAATGCCAGCCCCAGAGTTTTGCCTTAGAAAATAGGCTATTGGCTAAGAAGATAAATGTAGTTTTCATTTTCTTGGAAGTTTATGTCACCCAGGAGTGGAGTAGATTTCCAGGCCTTTCCTGTGAATAATGCTTCTCTACTCAGTGAGCCATCATGGAGGGATTGAGGCAAACATGTAGGGCACAGAAAAGCTTTGGGCATTAGTCAGGTGGATGAGAGTTTTATTTAGACCTGCTCTTTTTTCCCCAACTAAGCTGTTCTGTTTTTGGTGACAACAGTTAGTTTGGGGCTAGTTCATGATATTAATTTCATTTTCTTTTTATAAAAATACTGCTTTTGAAGGTCCCTAGTGATTATGCTAAGTCTAATAATAATAATGTTTAAATGCAGTAAGAAGTTTGTAGAAATAGTGATTCTAATATTGCTTTCCAAATTCATGTCACAGCACTAATCTGATATTCTGAATTCTGATGAGTTAAAAAAATTTTTTTACAACAGTAGTGGTAGTATTCACATGTACACAATTCTCTTAAACATGTGAAAAGTGTTTGATTTCTCCTTTTCAAAGTTTGCCTTTTCCTTTATGTAGGCCAGTCCTTAACTTAAGCCGGCATTGACTAGCCTATCATCTCCAGCAGTGAATGTCATTCTCCCCGGACTGCAGTAACCTGTTACTTAAAAGGTTCAGATAAAGTTAATCAAGTTTGGAAGTCTAATTTTGGGCACTGTTTTGATACGGTTGGATGAGTCATCTTTGACAGAGCAGCTCCCCATCCCTGGCAGCCTTAGACCTTAACGAAATGGTTCTGTAACACATAGAGTGTTAGGGAGGTGCTTGTCGGCACTGCAGTGTCAGCAGTGGTCTCTGTGTGTCCTGCCGCTTGGGAGGGGCAGGGAGCAAAACAAAGGGGAGAATGTAATAAGCAAGGACTTGTCAGGGGCTAGGGTCAGTTCTGCTCTCCACCCCTTCTAACTGGAGTGCTGACTTTTGAAAAAGTGGAAAACACAGCTTCTTGGCTGCAAATAAGTGGCTGGACTGACTGGCCCTTCTCCCAGAGGCCCTGGGAGGACTTCAGATGTGGTCAGCGAGGTATCTGGATGGTGCCAGCCTGCCGGCCCCTGTCCAAGAGAACTGCACCAGGAACAGACGAGGGGCCCAGAGAAACAGCGGGGCCAACTGCTGGCTGCCTCACTCCTTCTCTTTGTGCCGTCTGATTTCTTTCTGGGATGAGGCTAGTCTTTCTCTCAGATTGATGGGCAAGGTTTTAGGCAGCCTCTGCCTCCTTTTTCCTTACCCCTTGAACAAGTAGCTTAAAATGAATGAACCACTTGAGGGAGGGCAGGGTCCATCTGGAAAATGCATCTCTCAAAACTGTGGTCAAAGGAGCATTGTCCTGAGATGGGGGGTGGCAAAGGGCCAGATGACTTGGACTCTCTGGCTCTGCATTCCTGAGAGATCCTGCCAGTTCTCCTTGATGTGATTAGGGTTAAGAAGCACATTCTGAAGCCAGATCTGTGTTTACGTTTTTCCTCCACTACTTATTAATAACTTACCCTCGCTGAGCTTTGGTTTCCTCACCCACCAACCTATTGTGAACATCGAGTGAGTGTTAATGCGTGTGAAATGTTGAGAATGGTGCCTGGCTCTGAGTAGGCACTGTTTGCTGTTATTAATGGTATTATTATAATGGTTTGGGCTTTGCTTGAGTAGCTGTATTTCCTAACCTAAGGATGAAAAGCTTTGTGATGAGGGCTGAAAAAATTACCCTCTCTTCTCAGTCCCTTTATGGCGGTGCTTCCTTCCCAGTGAGACAGAAATGAGAGGAGCACTGAGGATGTAGCCAGTAGCGGTTGTCGCAGCCAGCGTGGGCGCGCCTCTTGCTAGCCTGGTGGCTCCAGTCCAGCAGCCTGCACTCACTCTGTGCAGTGTGAGCGGCCTGCGCTTGGCATTGCCTCATCATCTGTTTCGGTGACACTGAGGCTCATTCTGGTTCTCTTAGGAGTGACTGACAGGAGGAGCTGTGGCATTCATTGCAGGCCAATTCGAGGGTCCTCTGCTTGGTTGGTACTACAGATTTCCAGATTCCTTTGTCAAGGACATTATTGGAAAAGAAGTGTGGTCCAAACAGGGATTGACTGCCACGGCTGCAGTCTTTTCTCCACCCTACCCCCAAATGCTTACTTGATTGTATTTATTTATTGCAGATTGGAATTCCAGCAACATATCTGCAAAGTCAGAAGTTAAGTTTGGGTGGTGGCAGATCAGTGTCAGCCAGCATCCGAATCCCTCATAGGTTTTTAATTGGGTGCCAAGTGGGTCTGTTATAGAATTGAGGGTTCCAGGAGCTGTGTTCTTAAAAAAGAGAAGAGAGTAACATTTCCAGACAGTAAATATTATTCAAAATGCATTTGATGCATTTACAAGTTTTTTTTTTTTTCTTTTTTTTAAAAAAAATCATCCTCCAATTGGCAGAGCCCTACTGTGCATGTGAAACCTACCAGAGAAAGACAGCCCTCAGGTCTTTTTCAGAGAAGAGGTGGTTTCTCCATACTTGGGTCACCTGGTTTGGGATCTTGGCACACTCCTTTATAAGCCATTTTTGAACTGTTCTCAGGCTTCAGTGGAGCCACCTGCTGTGGCTCCTAAACGCACATCCTCCTGGTTTGGCTGTCCCACTGAACAAGAAACACTCGCTCACATTGTACGCCCAGCATAGTAGGTGCTCAGTCATGCCGGCTGAACAGATGGATCTATACTACTTCTCAGAGGGTGGGTCTCAACCCTGGCTGCTCATCGCCAAAATTATCTGTGAATCTTTAGGGGGGTGGAAAGGATTCTGAATTTTTAGCCTGGGTTTTTAACCTGCGTTTTTCAAGGGCCTCACAGCAAATACCTAGGTTTTCAGTCCACCTCTGTTTTTCAGAATGAACTCCTCATATCGATAGAGTATATACTTTGATGATACTCTATCGATATGAGGATTCAGTTAGCAAATACTGATGAGACCTGAATGAAAGTGCTTTGTAAACTGTAAAGCTTGTGTGAAGTGCTGTCCCAGAGCACCTCTGCTCTAAAATCACTGTGTGATTTGAGAGGAGTAATGGCTTTAGAGATGAGGCTTAAGGCGGCATTTGGGGAGCATCTGGGGAACCAGAATCTCTGCTTAATTCATCCCACAGGTAACAGTGTAGACAAGGTGTAATGTTGGCAAGAGATACTTAGGTTTTGAGAAATCTTATCCGGTTCCTGCCTGTCTTTTAGGGTGTATTTACACAGGATCTCTGATTCCCTGCCATCATCTGAACCTTTCGTCCGGTTCACAACCAAATTAAACATCCATTGCCAGAGGGTGAAACATAGTTTTGTACGAAGGGAGGTTTTGTTTGTGATGACCTGCTTGTCTGATGAATCTGAGTATTTGGCTGACCTTTCTGGCTAAAGCAGCCCTTTGAACTGATGCCTGGAATGTGTGCCTGCTGCTCCTGACCTCTCTTTCAGGGCATAACAGGGCCTTTTACTTCTGCTGGAAGCATGTCCCTTCCCCACTCCTACGCGCGCGCGCGCACATACACACTGGACTTCTTGCTTCTTCCCTAGGGAATCCATATCTGATGCCACCCTACAGATGATGTCAGATGCCCTGTTCTGCTGTCATAGCACTTATCACAGTCCTTTTAATCATTTTTATAATTGATTGCCTCTTTGTGTTGAATGAATGAAAAGCATATTAACTTTCACTTTGTCCACACTTTAATTAATAGAAATTTTTTAAAAGTTATCAACATGTATAAGCATTTATTATGAAAAGACTTGTTTTATAACAGTTTGTTTTTTTTCCCTTCCCAGTGCTCCTCAAATTCCGCACAGATAAAGGAAGAGATCCCAGTTCTGATTCCTATGGGGAAGATTCTGAGTTGTTGCTCCAGATTCGAAATGATGTGCTCGACTCCCTAGGTGTGAGCCTTGACCTGCTTCCTGAGGACTTTGTCAGGTTGGTCTCAGCGTTAGTCACAGTTTCGGCTGGACAGACAGACAGACAGCTGTTCTCAGTATTTGCCTTAATCTAAGGAGATCCTTTATCAAGACCAAAAGCCCTGAGGAGAGCCTCCTGTGCCACCTGCTGCCAGCTCCCATAGGCCTTTGCTTGGTTATTGGCTTAACAGGATATGAGAAACAAAGAGGTACAGGTTGTGGTTTTTAAAACAGGTATTTTATATTCACATGGTTCAAAATTCAAGGCAGTATAAACTGTGTATATCCTGTTCTGCTCCTTTCTTTTTCACTTTACATAATCTTTTGGGGATGATTCCAGATCAGTACATAGTTTCCTTGCTCTTTTACAGCTCTCTAGTATTCCAACATGTGGAGCAACTGTAGTTGCTGGTGCGAGTTGTGTCCAGGCTTTTATTATTGTGTACTGCAATAGTGAATAACCTTGTGTGTGCATCATTTTTTATGTGCACAGGTACATCATTTGTTAGGTGTTGCCACATTTCCCTCCATAGTTCGTTTATCATTTTATACCCCCAGAGCCAAGGGATCCATGTTTCCAGCATGCTCTGGGATGCTTTCCCTCAGGTGAGCAGGCTTTTGCTGTTACACACAGTCAGCTTTAGGATCGTGGCTTCAAAATGACTCTCCAGGTACTCCAGTTCTCTCTCCAAGCATTTGGAGGACTTCCTAAACTCTGCTTTGCTGTGCCTCCAGGTCGTAGCAATAATCATTGTAGCTACAGTTTATTTAGCACCTATTAAGACCAAACATCATGGTAGTTGCTTTATGTAGGTGGTCTCTTAATCCTCACAGTAAATCCATTTTATGGGGAAGGAATCTGAAGCTCAAAGAAGTTAACTGACTAGTCTCAGGTTATATAGCTAATAATACTAGCCCCACATAGTGAAGATTTTCTATGCTTTACATACATGGCCATGTTTAATCATCATATTAATCCCTTGAGGTGTGTATTGTTATTTTCCCATTTTATAAATGAAGAGACTGAGGCTCAGAAAGATTAAATCCCTGACCCAAGATAGTGACCAGCCAAAATCCTACCCTGGTCTCACTGCGTTGCTCATCTCTGGTAGTAACACACTAGTTTGGCTTCTTTTCATCAGTAAAGCCAACCAGAGTCCTCCCTTGTCTGTTCCCTTCTTTCTTCACTTCTGGTAGGGAACCTCACTTAGATACTAGCACACTCCTCCCCATTTAACACCTGCAGAGCCCTGGACCAAAAAGCCATCACCTAAAAATAGGCGGCAGTCTACAAGGGGTTTTGCAAGTTGGCATCATGAGAGTGGGGGTGTTGACACTGCGGGCTTGAATGTAGTGCCTCTCTGAGGCTAAGTCAGCTAGGCCCTCCTCTCTTGGTGAAGGAAGTACCACTTTGTGAGAGGCAGTGTTGCCTGCTCTGTGCTTCACAGCAGGAGGAGGAACTGGGTCACACAGGGCTTCGGTTCCAACAGACCCAGCCAGGCGATCGGCAGCAGACTGCAGCCGCTGAATGGAGCTGTAGTGCCGGGCCGTGAGTTTGCAGCCGAGTGACTAATTTGGGCATTTAGAGTGATGAACACCCTGGCTCTGCATCACCAGTGAGTGGAGTCCGAGCCCCGCTTCCCAAAAGGGGGAAAGCCAGAGCCTAACAAGCTGTTGGCTGGTTTTCTTTCCAGAGCACTTTCCTCCTCTGCCCGTGCTCTTCCCCAAAACTGTTTTCCCGTGTCTAGGTCCTCTTTGCTGAGCAGTCCCACTCTATTGCACTTTAAGTAAGAGGTATTTGGCCGCCTCTTGAAATGTGTCTGTGGCAGGTGGAGAGACAGTCTTAAATGGAATAGGGAGGCTGGTAAGGAAATGAGCCACCTTCCTGCAGCTGAGCTGTCCTCATAAATTGCCCATTCCCACCTCTGAGCAGGGGTGTTCTCACTTGAGTGGAGAAAGCTGTGCACAAGTCTCAGTGCTCGTCATCTGTCTGTGATCTGCTTGCACTGTCCTTTGTATCACTTTATTCTCCTTTGAAAGAGCTTTATTGCTTTTCTGATTATGAAAGTAACAGATACTCATTGCCAGAAAGTATAAAATGGAAGAAAAGGATCACACACAATTCTACCATCAAGAAGTAGCCACTGCTAGCATTTTGGGGTCTAGCCTCACAAACTCTTTTCTGTATTATGTACTTACAGTTTTTTTCTTTTTATCAAAATGGGATCCTACTGTCCCTACTTTTTGATAGCCTTCCTTTTTCTGTATACTGTGAGCCTGTTTATGTCAATAAATACAGACCCGTATACTCGTACTTCATAGTGTTCCGTTTTCCAGATATATGCTTATTTATTTAACTAATACCCATTAATGGATTTTTAAGTTGTTTATAGTTTTTAACTGTTATAAAGACTTAATGATGAACACTCACAATTTGTATATGTAACATAACTTACTGTTTTTGAAATTTTATTGTTTCTCATGGAAAAGCCAGATGGTACAGAACAGACTCAAAGACGAAAACGGGAAACACTCATACTTTGAAGAGAAAATTACGGACTCTTTGGTGTTATATCTTTTCAGGCATTTTCTATCATAGTATATCTAAAATCGGCAAAATCCTTTGTAGATTTATTTTTAAATGCTCATAATATTCATTGTTAACAAGCGTCATTAGAAAAGGTACAACCTTTTTAGGAGCAGTTTGGAAATATATACCAGGAGTCTTTAAAATATTCCCTCTTTGGCCCAGTAATTCTGCTCCTTGGTACTATTCTAAAGAAACAATGTGAGCAAATTTATGTACAAAAGATACTCATTACATTACTTATACTAGAAAAATTGGAAAGGCATTAAATAGACCTGATGGCATAGGAGACAGTGGAGTGTTACACAGGGATTAAAAATGATGTTTGTTATGAAAAATGTTGAGTGTACCGAAAAGTTGAAGGAATAGTCCAGTTGTGAGCACCTTTATACCATTTAGTTAGCATCAGTAATTGTTAATATTTTGCTTTTCGTTTGGGGGCACGGGGGAATCATGATGACTTGATACTTGAGAATGCATCGAAGTTCATCTGTTGTATTTGGGTCTTGTGTCTCCTTTAATCTAGAATAGGGGTTGACAAACTCCAGCCAGCCACCTGTTTTTGTAACTGAAGTTTTATTGGCACACCCACGCATTTATGTATTTATTATCTGTGGCTGCTTTCATTCACAAAAGCAGGGTTGATTGTTGGAACAGAAACAGTAGGGCCTGTAAGGCCAAAAATATTCACTGTCTGGTTCTTTACAGAGACAGTTTTCCAACTCTTTATCAAGAACAGCTCACCCACTTTTTGGGAAGGATCCAGGCCAGTTATCTTATAAAATATCCCATATTGTGAATTTGTCTGATTGTTTTTTGTGGTGGTGGTTTTTGTTTATATGGTCTTGTTTGATTTTTGTGTTTCAAAATTACATAAGTAAAATTCATTCTTCTTTCCTCGTGGTGTGTTGTTTAAAACTTGGATATAGTAAAATACATTCTTTTTGTTGTAGAGTTCTACAGCAAAACAAAGCAGTTTTGGTTGTTGCTGCTTTTTTCCCTTAAGAATTTTTACAAAGGCATAGACATTTAAGCTTCATCCACATTGTTACTTGAATTGATAACTTTGTTCTTGTTTATTGCTGAATGCTATTCCATTGTACGGATATGCCACAGTTTGTTCACAGATGAAGGACATTTGGGTTGTTTCCAGTTTTGGGTGATATTGACTAAAGTCACTATATAAATAACATCTGCATATTTTTGAGTGAACAGAAGTTTTCATTTGTATACCTAAGATTGGAATTGCCAGGGCATATGGTAACCCTAAGTTTAACATTTTGAGCAGTTACCAAACTGTTTTCCGAGGTGGCTATACCACTTCACAATCCCACCAATAGTGAAAAGGGTTCTGATTTATCTACATCCTCACCAAAATTGTTATTGTCTGTCTTTTATTTTAGCCCTAGTGTGCATTTTGTCTTCTCATTGTGGTTTTGATTTGTATTTCCCTAATGACTAATGATGTTGAGCAGCTTTTCATGTGCTTATTGGTCATTCATATATCTTCTTTGAAGAAATGTTGATTCAGATCATTTGCCCATTTTCTAATTGAGTTATTTCTAATTGAGTTATTAGTGTTTATATCATTTTGGATACATGGCCTTTATCATATACATGATTTACAGATATTTTCTTACAAATATTTTCTCCCATTCTGACTCTTTACTTTCTTGATGGTATCATTTGAAGCTGAAATATTTAAAATTTTGATGAAACACAATTTGTGATTTTTTGTTTTTGGTCACATGTGCTTTTTTTTTTTTTTTTTTTTTTTAAATTAAATTCAGTTTCATTGAAATACATTCACACACCATACAGTCATCTATGGTATACAATCCACTGTCCACAGTATGATAACATAGTTATGCGTTCATCACCACAATCTCTCTCTGAACATTTTCCTTACATCAGAAAGAACCAGAACAAGAGTAAAAAATAAAAGTGAAAAAAGAATACCCAAATCATCCCCCCATGCCACCCCATTTGTCCTTTAGTTTTTATCCCCATTTTTCTACTCATCCATACACTAGATAAAGGGGGTGTGATCCACAAGGTCTTCACAATCACACTGTCACCCCTTGTAATCTACATTATTGTATAATTGTCTTCAGGAGTCCAGACTGCTGGGTTGGAGTTTGGTAGTTTCAGGTATTTACTTCTAGCTATTCCAATACATTAAAACCTAAGAGGTGTTATCTATATAGTGCATAAGAATGTCCACCAGAGTGACCTCTCGACTCCATTTGGAATCTCTCAGCCACTGAAACTATTTCGTCTCATTTTGCATCCCCCTTTTGGTCAAGAAGATACTCTCAGTCCCACGATGCCGGGTCCACATTCATCCCCGGGAGTCATACTCTGCTTTGCCAGGGAGATTTACAACCCTGGGAGTCGGGTCTCACGAAGAGGGGAGGGCAGCGAGTTCACCTGTCGAGATGGCTCAGTTAGAGAGAGAGAGGGCCACATCTAAGCAACAAAGAGGTACTCAGGGGGAGACTCTTAGGCACAGTTACATGCAAGTTTAGACTCTCCTTTGCAGTAACAAGCTTCATAAGGGCAAGTCCCATGCTCGAGGGCTCAGCACATCAAACCGCCAGTCCCAATGTTTGTGGTCACGTGCTTTTGATGTCATCTCTAAGAAACCATTGCCTAATCAAGGTCATGAAGTTTTAATCCTATATTTTCTTCCACAATTGTTACAGTTTTAGCTCTTACTCTTCGGTCTGTGATCCATTTTGAGTTAAGTTTTGTACATAGTATGAGGTAGGGGTCCAGCTTCTGTTAAGTGGATATTCAGTTGTCCCAGCACCATTTGTTGAAAAGACTATTCTTTGCCCATTGAATTGTCTTGGCACCCCTTTCAAAAATTAGTTGACTACATATAGAGCTTTGTTTCTGCAGTCTGTTTTGTTTCCAGTGTTCCATTTATGCCATTACCATGTTGCCTTGATTACTGTAACTTTATAGTTACATTTTGAAATAGGAAAGTTTGAGCCATCCAATTTCGTTCTCCTTTTTCGAGGTTGTTTTGGCTCTTCTGGGTCCCTTGCATTCCCATATGAATTTTGGGATCAATTTGTCAATCTCTGCAAAAGGTGGCTGAGATTTTGATAGGGATTGAATTGAACGTGTAGATCAGTTGCATCTTAACAGTATTAAGACTTCTGATCCATGAACATGGGATGTCTCTCCATTTATTTAGGTTTTCTTTAATTTTTTCAACAGTGTTTTGTGGTTTTTAGCCTACAAGTCTTATAGTTTTGTTAAAATATTCCTAAGTATTTTATTATTTTTGATGCTATTGTAAGTAGAGTTTTCTTAATAATTTCATTTTCAGAATGTTCATTTACAATTGATTTTTGATTATTGATCTTGTATCCTGCAACCTTGCCAAACTCATTTAGTAGTTCTAGTGGGTTCCTTAGGATTTTCTATATATAGGATCATCTCACCTGTGACTAGAGATTGTATCACTTCTTCCTTTCCAATCTGGATTTCTTTTATTTCTTTTTCCTTCCTTAATTGCCCTGGCTATAAACCTTCAGCACAATGTGGAATAGAAGTGATGAGAGTAGACATCCTTGTCTTGTTCCTGATCTTAGGTGGAAAGCTTTCAGTCTTCTCACCATTAAATATGATGTTAACTGTGGGTTTTTCATAGGTGCCCTTTATCAGATTGAGGATGTTTCCTTCTATTCCTAGTTTGTTGAGTATTTTTATCATAGGATGCTGGGTTTTATCATGTGCTTTTTCTATGTTGTTGGATTTGGTATGCTGTGTTTTTTGTTTCATTTTTTGTTTTTTTTGAGGCAATATTTTTTTTTAATAATTCAATTTTATTGAGATGTATTCACATACCATACAGTCATACAAAGCATACAATCATTTGTTCACAGTACCACCATATAGTTGTGCGTCCATCACCAAAATTAATTTTTGAACATTTTCATTACCACACACACAAAAGTAATAAGAATAAAAATTAAAGTGAAAAAGAACAATTAAAGTAAAAAAGATCACTGGGTACCTTTTTTTTTTTTTTTTGCCCCCATTTTTCTGCTCATCCATCCATACACTGGACAAAGGGGAGTGTGATCCACATAGCTTTCCCAATCACATTGTCACCGCTACATTTTTATACAATGGTCTTCAAGATTCAAGAGTTCTGGGTTGTAGTTTGATAGTTTCAGGTATTTACTGCTAGCTATTTCAATTCATTAGAACCTAAAAAGGGTTATCTATATTGTGCGTAAGAGTGCCCACCAGAGTGACCTCTCGGCTCCTTTTGGAATCTCTCAGCCTCTGAAACTTACTTCATTTCCTTTCACATCCCCCTTTTGGTCAAGAAGATGTTCTCCAACCCACAATGCTGAGTCCAGATTCCTTTGAGGCAATATTAAGTTGTATAATATGGTGGCACAGATATAGGTGTATTAATATAAACCTAAAGGAAATATTCCCACATCTTTGAGTAGTGAAATTATGGGTGAGTAGTTTTTCTTTGGTATAGTACTCTATATGTTTTAGATTTCTGTTGTGGACCTTTTTTTTATAAGCAGGGAGGAAAGTTACATCTGTGGTTTACCAGAATGGGCCTGCTGGTCCTGGTCAATGTGGGAGGGAAATGGCCCTCACAAACACACTTGGTAGAAGTTGAAATGACTACAGCCCTTTTGGATTATCAATACTATTTATATTTAAAATTATGTATGTTTAGATATGTGCACTTCAAAACTATATAGAAAGAAGTGGCAACAAACTGGGAAGATTGGAGTGGTCTCCTGGTCGCTAGGATTCCTTAGGGAAGCTTTTCCTTTAGCTTGTATATTCTCCAGTTTGCTCAGTTAAAGAACACTTGTGTATTTGGGCTGGGAACTGGCCAAGAGCTCTTTCTCTGGGGAAGTGGAGGGAGAAAGTGTTTGCTCCCCAGGATGGTTGATTTGGAGGCACCGGTGACCCTAACAGCCACTGTTTGTCCCCTGGATGCCCCATCTGGATCCAGGACTGGTTTCTACGTGGGTAGCAAAGACTTTTTACTGCCCTTTTGCTTTACTTTCAGGCCCCAAATTTCCCATGCCTCTTACATGTTAACACAGGCCTGCTCCCTGACATTTGTTTGGGAATAGCATATAGAACCCACCACCCATTAATGGATAAGAAGAGAATTGTGAGAATGTGACCAGGGCATTGAAACATCTGCTATTTGTAGGACCTTATTTTTAGTAAGGACCGATATAATCTTTCCTTTAACTTAAAAAAAAAAAAACAAGAAGTGTTGTGAAAGAGTTCCTGCTTGCCAAAATTTAGAGGTCTTTCCCAACCACTCACTGAACCCCCCTGGATCAGATTTGATTTTCACGGTTAGATGCCAGCATTAGCATTGCTGTCTGAATTGACTCCTCCTAGAGGGAGATATTTATATTCAGGGGAGCCCACAACTGAACTTTCTAGATGTCATACCAGCATTCTGTTTCCCCAGTGCTTCATTTCATTTGTCTTCTATTTTAGGTACTGCTTCTCCGAGATGGCCCCAGTGTGTGCAGTGGTTGGAGGGATCTTGGCACAGGAAATTGTGAAGGTAAAAAGTCAGTGTGGCACAGAAGATGGTTGACCCATCACAGGAGGACTTGTTAGATGTGCCAAACAGAATTGAGGACAGTCTTAGGGAGCTGCCTGGTTTCTCTGATCCCACCCCATTCTTATTTCTTCCCGTATCTTTTTCCTTCCTTCTTTTCCTCATTCACCCTACCCTGTTCTCTCCTCCATCCATCCAGGTGGCCATTTAGCAAATGACCTTTGTGTGCCTGCTCTTGCTAAGCCCAGAGCTGTACATAGTGCCTTGAAGGTGCTGTCTACTATCCCCTGCTTATATCTGTTATTTGTCTAGGACTTAGTATATTTGCCAGGCGTTCTGCTTCTCACAACTCTTTGAAATGGGCATATCCCTACTTAGGAGAGGAACTGAGGCCAAGATTAGGCTCCAACACCTGTGCTCTAACCACTAGTTTAGGCAGTTTCTGTCCATCCATCACCATGGCATCACAGTCCCCTCTTTTTAATCTACATACCATAGATATTTGTAGAGAAATAGGAAGGTGACGGGCAATGGACCACGTGCTTCGCAGACTCTCCACTTGGTGGTCCTATGACCATGCTAGGTAGGTGTTGCTATCCTTCCCAGAAGGAAAGTAGCTCACATATGGTCACATAACCCATAACTAGCATAGCCTTTTGAGTCTCTCCTGGAACATTTAGGTGGAGGTTTCAGTTTATATGTCCAATCTGAGAAGTTGGGAGTGGCTGCCCGGAGGACTGTGTTGAGAAGGATTCTGAGGCTGCATATAGACAGACTTGGCAGGAAAGAGTGCAGTGAAGGAAAAGCCATAAGAGGAAAATGGGAGCACATGTATTTTTTTATAGTTCATATGACAACAATAATAAAAGAAAAAATTTATTGAAAGCCCACTAGGAACCAAAGACAATGTTCTTTATGTGAATTAACTCATTTCATAAAGGAAGAACTGAGGTGCAGAGAAGTAAAATGACTTGCCCGTGCTGGTAAGTGGCAGAGCCAGGCTTTGACCCAGGCAGTCTGCTTTCGGAGCCTGTGCTCTCTACCACTTGACTGTCCTGCCTCAGGTGGCAGCCCTGTCCAGAGGTGCTCTGCATGGCCTGTGGGACTGCTGTCCTGTGCCCTCAGCCTCACTTCTCTACATCCCATTCAGAAGCTGCTCCCTGAGTTTTTCATGTGGGATGGAGACTGGGGGTTGGGCAGGTGGCCGTGACCCTATTGTTTGCTGTGGCTTGTCTGCATCCCATTCCTAACCCCTAGTACAGCCCCCTCCTTCCTGCCTGCTGGGGACAGCTGTTGCCCAGCATCTTGTTTCTGTTTATCCCAGATAGCCAGAGTACTCTGCATTCTTGGTTGCTGGGTGTGTTTGGAATCTCCTCCTGCCCCCCTCTTGCTTGGGAAGCACTTTACCTTTGCCCCATGTTCACCCCATGCCCTGCTTTCTTGTCCCTGCCACTCCCCCTTAATTAACAAAGTTCCAGCCTTCACCCACCTGGCAAGTAGGTTCCTGCACATTGAGGGGCTCAGGCCTGCCCCCTTTTCTCCTGAAGGACCATCTGACCATCTATAAGAGCTAAACATAGGAGATGGAGGGCAAATCTAAAGACTTGTTACCCTGGAATCCTCTTTGTTTCCTTCCTTTCTTATATCCTTCCAGACACCACTTCTTTTATCCACGTCCCTTGCCAAGTTGTGCTTCCTTAAGTCTAAATCATGCTTCTGTCGGTCCTACTGCCCACCGTGGGTCTCCCTGCGTACAGCAGTGGAGGTGATGATGACAGCAGCAGCCAAGCCAGGGTCCATGCTGTTTGACATGTACCATCTCCTGTAACTTGGGTTCTAAGTCTGGGAGTTCGAACTGTGGGGTCTTGGGCCCTTCCACTGGGATCACAAGATATTAGCAAAGAACCCCTGGCCCCCGTTCTCAAGACCAGCTCCTATTTATTGAGAATTTACTGTGTGCCAGGCACATTACAAAAACTTGATTGCATTTCATTCTCACCAAAAACCCTAGCAGGCAGTTGCTATTTGTGTGCCTGTTTTATGTGCAAGCTCAGAGAAGCAAGCCTTTGTCTTATGCAAGGTCACAAGGTTCAGAGGAGGCTGAGCCAACACTGGAAGTCATATACTTCTACCAGCCTGGCCTCCTTACTGCTCACACATTAATCTTCCCGAAGCTCTGCCCCTGCTTGGAAACTCAGTGGCATGCCATTGCATGAGGAGTGTGGGCTTGGTCCTATAACCTGCATCCACCTTACTCTGGTCCCAGCTTCACTCCCCAGCCCATCTCATGTCTGCTCCAGTCACTCCTGTCCCTTTCTTCTCTGTCTGTGTGCCTCCGTCCTCACCCATCTCCTCGGCTTAGAGTGGTCTCCTGCTCCTCTCTGACCCACTCACTTGCCACCTAGCCTTCCTTACATTGTTCATCCTTTTATTATGTGCTTTATCTGTTCAAAGCAACAAACATACGGTCAGTGTACAATTGATAATTATTGTCAGTAATAAAATCATTACTCTTACTGGGTATTTACCCTGCTGTGCACTATTCTAAACTTGGTACACACATGTCTCATTTCCTCCTCACAGGCTCCATGCAGGCAGGACCATCGCAGAATACTTGCTGTTTAGCTCAGTACCCAGCACAAAATAGCTGCTCAATAAATTTTCCTGGGTGAAGGGATGAATAACCACTTGAGATAGGTATAATTGTCCCCCTTTTACAGATGAGGGAATGGGATTGGTGCTCAGGTCAAGAAGTTAAGGATGTTTAGATCCCGTTCCTAGCCTTGTAAAGGAAGTCCTTCCTTAACGAGTGACAAGCATGGTGCTCCTGGACCCATTAAAGCCTGCCCCAGCAGCTTGCCTAGGATGTCCTCCTTTTTAAATGGTAGTTCTTGGTGAGGTTTCAGCCCTTTCAGGGTTAGCAACCTCGAAAAGTTCACTGACACCTGTGAACCCTTTCCCCAGGAAAATGCACGTACACTCGTGACTCTGCCTGTAATCTCAGAGAGTGGAGCCCCATCATTAAAAGTACTCTGTTCTCCTGTTAAACCCCAAAAGATAACCACCGTTTCCATGGTTGAACAGCATCTCCCAGGGCCTTAGACCATCCTGTGGAAGCAGGTAGCGTCATGGCCTCGTGGCAGGTGCTGCATTCTGCACCTTTGTGTGTCCTACAAACAAGTCCCTCAGGCGATGAAGGTGGTAGCCCGAGACTTGGTGAAATGAGTTGCTGTCCTTGTTAAATAATTTGACTCTGGTTATGCCAAGCATTGCTACTCTGTACTAGGCATTGTTTTGGATACTTGAAGTATATCATCTGGTTTAATCTCCGGGAACATGCATTTGTTACTCTCATTTTACATAGGGTGAGTAAAGTTCAGAGGTTAACTCGTCTGCCAAGGGACACGCAGCTGCTGAGGGAGCCAAGAGTACTGTTTTCAGACATTTCCACATATCCCCTGGGGGGGGGGGCGGGTTCAGAATCATCCCTGCTTGAGAACTGCTGCCATTGGCTCGTCTTTTAGATCTTTTTTCCTGTTTTATCCTTTTTTAAAGCACTTGAGCTGAATCCCCTTCTCATTTTTCTCCCCAGGCCCTGTCTCAAAGGGACCCTCCTCACAACAACTTCTTCTTTTTTGATGGCATGAAGGGGAATGGGATTGTGGAGTGCCTTGGCCCCAAGTGAGCTGCAGCCTTGGCAGTCCTGAGGTGCTACCCCATCGCCTGCTCACTTGGCCTCCCTATTCCCCTTCCCACCATGGGCCACTCCAGACGAGGGAGAAGGGAAGTAATTGGACCAATACAAACCATCTCCTGCGAGCACCAGGATTGTGCAGATGTGCTACTTCCGATTACCAGCAGCTGCTAAACAAGGGGCAGAGGGACTGACTGTCCCCATTCCACCACTGCTCAGGACTGTTTGTCAGCCCCAGCCTGCCAGTTCCCCTGAGTGGTGATCACCTCAAAGCACCTCTGTGGCACCTTCCTCCGTCCTGGTGCCGTCACAGCGTCGCCGGCCCTCTGGGGTATCGGAGATGCCCGCTAGGAACCAGCACACCTTGTTGCTTAGGAGCCTCTTGCCATTTCTTGGATTTATTCCCCACCTGATGTCATACAGAGAGGAGCATGACTTCAGGTGGGGAGTAAGGTCCAGGCCCGATGAAACAACAGTGGAGCCACAGTTCCAAATTCAGACAGGTGCCTTGGAGAGGAAAGAGCATGACAGGTGGAATATATTTCCTCCGAAGTTTAAGATCCTGAAAAACAACAGGTGCCATCTGGTGTGTTGTGCTGCATGAGTTCTAGTTTAGGATTAGTTGTGGTTCAGCCTGGGTTTTGCAAAAAGAAATGTTACCAAGTCCTCTTGGATATTAGGGCGAGACCCTCCAAGTTGAATAGTTCTCAGATTTTAGGAGAAGAGCTCGTTTTAAAAAGGCAATGCCTGGGCCCCACCTCTGAAGATTCTGATTCACTTGGGGCTGAGCTCGGACAAGGAGCCTGGCCTTTTAACCAAACCCTCAGTAACTGAGGCAGGTGCAGGCCAGTCTGGAGGTGGTTGCATCACACGTGTCCACCCTTCCTTTACCCTGTATCATGGCAGTTTGTGTTTTACATGTTTTCTATATTTCCCTTAGTTGTTTAAAAAAGAACAATAATAGAAATAAAGTTATTTGCTTTAGGCTTTTGTTTGTTTTTCTTCCACATTAGAAACTTCATCCAGCAGACAGTGATCCTATCATTGACTTTTTAGACCTGATGGAATGTCACTCGATGCTCTAACATGACTCCAAGTTTCCTTCCCTCTGTCACTATTCCTGCCACCATTTTTCTGGATAATGCAGCAGGAGTTAAGACTGCTGAAATTCTAGAGGGCGTAGAAGCTTCTGGTACCAATTATCTGTTGAATAATTCAGCTAAATAGTGGCTGTTCTCAGTGGCAAGAATTATACTAATAATAGAAAGGTATAAGACAAGAGATGTTGATACTGCTGCCCTCTGTGTAGATTTAGTGTGTCCTGGCATTGTGCAGAGTAAAAGTAGGTGATAGCCCTAGATTAAGTAATGCTTAAGTCACTTGCTCCAAGTGCCATAGCAAGGGTCAAAGCATCATTTGTAACACCAGGTTTGGTTTTTCCTCAGTGGCCCAAGCTTGTCCCAGTATGCTTCACACTCTTGTGTTTGTCCTTGATAGAAATTTGTGTGAGGTTTGGATTTGGCCAGTTTTGCATAAATCCACCCCTTTCCCATTTCAGTCCTCCTTCATGCAGTGATGGGGGGTACTGATCTTCAGTGGGAGGAGGAAATAGATTGCCCAGTCCTTGCCATCCTCGTTTCTGCCCTAGGTGAGGATGGGCTACCAATGAGGTGTTTCTGGAGAGTGGGGGGTCCCTTTCTGGACACTTATTGCAAAGCCCGTGGCTCCAAGGTCAGCAGTTTCATTGCCACATGGATCTCACAACAGTCTGAACTTTGGAGCTAACTCTGCTTTTCTTTTGCAATGTGGGGCCTTGGTCACAAGGGGGAGCAGGCGGGTCTGGATTAATAAAAACAAACTATTGTAGACTCCTTTGAAGCTTTGAACTTTTCCACCCCTCCACCTCTAATGGCAGAGATTGAATCATCCAGAGAGGACCCCGCGGGAATCTTGGGAGGGTGGAGGGGTGGAGCTTGAAGCTGCCAGCCCCAGGCAAGAAATGTCTTCACTTAAGTTCCTTAGAATTTCACATTTCTTCCTTGTTAGATGTTCATGTTATAAAAATGGATTTCTGTAAGTCTTCAGGGAGAGACACTATGATTATCCTCTGGCTTCTAGTGCCTCCAGAGGCATGGTGGTGTGTAGCCCATTTAAGGAAGAGGATCAAATCTGTGAAGGTAACAGATACTTTTGGTTGAGCCACTTTGGGATGCTGGAATTACCAAATGAAAGAAAATGAGCTGTCCTTGGGGGCTGCCAAGCTCCTCCTCCATTCCACACTTCCTGTTTGGTATGTGGGGTAGTGAAGTGCCTCGTGTGAGGTCCTGGCAGCCTCACATTCTGTTGGACCAGGTGCTACTTGCTACTCCAAGGGGAAAAAAAGCAATACGTGAAGAAGATAAGTTTAAAACACTATTCAAAGTTAGTCCCATGGCAGCCCCACATTCCTGGGTCCCTTTTGCAGTACAGACCCTTTTGCCATTTCCTTCCATATTTTTAAATAAATATAAATATGTATGTGTGTTGAGGTTTGCCCTATTTGCCCCTTTACAGATGAGGAAATGGAGGTGTAGGTTACAGGTGGCAAATCAAGAGAGTTTACCAATAATAGCCGACATTCATTATGCTTGCACTAGCTGCCTGGTAACTTTCAAAATCCTTGTAGCTAAGCCGAATTATTTGAATCCTCACAGCAACCCCTTGATGATTACTGTTGTCAGGCCCATGTTGCAGATGAGGAAACAGCCTCACCCAACAAGTAATGGAAGGAGCCAAAACCCAGGAAGCCGTCTAGTGGGACACGCAACAGGACAAGACACTCACCTGGGGGCACTGCCGCTTGTGTCTGCGCAGACTGAGGATGAGACTGGCCCCCGAGAGCCAGGAGGCGCTACCGAAGGTCCTCAATCACGCCCGAGTGCTGAGGGTGAGCCTTCAGCTGGGGCCTGAAACAGGTGGGTTTTGTAAGCTTCTAGTAAAACAGTGAAGTGATACTCAACCATAAAGAATGAAAAGCTCTCCACTGCTTCTTGGCGGCCTGTCAGCTCAATGTTGGCCACCTAAGTAGGAGCAGCCGACTTCACAGCTAAACTCAGGAATTAGGGGAGAAATATGGCGTGCTCTTTGGACATGTCACTTGTATCTTGTATCTACTCCCCAGGGGTCACCCCTGCCAACTGTTGGGAGTAAATCCCCCAGACTACCTGGGTTCAGTCCACACTCTTAGCACTTAGCTGTGTGATCTTGGACTAGTGGCTTCTTTACTCCAGTGGCCTCACCTGTAAAATGGGGCTGTTAATAGTACTTCCCTCAGATGTGAGGATTAAATGAGTTATATTCTTTGGATAGAAATTGCTGGATGTTAGCTACTGTCATCATGCATGTTCCTAAATAGCTGTATATTTTTCTTCAACTAGCTTTTTTTTTTCTCTTAGAGATCCTTGTTCATGTGCAGTGTGTAGAATTCAAAAACCACAGATGGCATAATGTACTTAAATCGGCCTGCTCCTGAGTGAACTGAGCATGTTTCCTTTGTGCACACTTCAGAAAGACACCCCAAAGGAAAATTCTGGGGTTAGAACATATAGATATATATATGTATTTTAGATATCAATACTTTCCAAAAGATTATAAGATGGTAGAGTTAGTGATGATGAGTTGGGTTTTTTGTGTGGTTTTTGTTTCAACTTTTTATTCTGAAATACTTTCAGACTTACAGGACAGTTAAAAAATAATACCAACTCCATATAGAGAACTCCATAACACCTCTATCCCCCCAGACACCCACATCCACTAGTTTTAACATTTTGCAACATTCGCCATATCATTGCATCCCTCCACCTATCAATCCATTTGCTGAACACCTGCGTGTAGGTTGTATACATCATGCTTCTTGAACACTTATTACTGCCATGTACATTTCCTAGAACAAGAATATCCACTTAGGTAATCATCTTAAGTGTAGTTACCAAGTTCATGAAATTTGACATTGATACAAAGCTTACAGTCTGTATTACAATTTTTCCATATGTCTAGTAATGCCCTTTAAAAATGTTTTTAATTGAAGTAAAATATACCTAAGGAAAATCTTTTTTTACTATTTTAAGTGGACAATTCTTTGGCGTTAAGTATATTGACAGTACTATTTAACTTTTACCACTATTTACAGACTATTTTCATCGTTCCAAACCAAAACCCATACTCATTTAGCAATAACAACCCTGTTCCCCCTACCCCCACCCGATGCTTTCTATGAATTTGCTTATGCTAAATATTTCATGTAAAACATAGAATATTTATCCTTTTATATCTGGTTTATTTCACTTAACATGATGTCTTTAAGGTTCATCTATGTTGTAGCATGTACCACCACTTCTTTTTACAGTGGAATAATGTTCTGTTTTTGTATGGATGTATGACATTTTGTTTATCCATTCTTCTGTTGATGGGACAGTTTTGCTTCCACCTTTTGGCTACTGTGAATAATGCAGTGATGAACTTCGGTGTACAATATCTGTCCAAGTTCTTGTTTCCAATTCATTTGGGAATGTACCTGGGATTGGAATAACTGGATCATAGCTATTTCTC